>NC_133450.1:213762744-214065774 GCF_048565385.1 Saimiri boliviensis | reverse complement strand
GTGTCAATTTGTACAAAGGATAGCTGTATCTTGTTAAAGAAAAAGCTGCCATTTTTAAATTGCTGTATGGGAAGCTCAAATATACAGAGAAAGTTGTGTATGAATATTGAATAAGCAAAGTAATGAGCTGTCCCAGTTGTTATGCCATTGTCTCTCAGTCCAAACTCACACATAACTCTTCTTTATGACAACAAGCCTGAGACTATGAAAACATATTTCTACTTTGCCAGTTGGCTTTCTATTAGTTCTTCAAGGCAGAAAGAGTGAGATAGGACACACTTCCTTCCTGACAAGTGGCTATCATTTATAATATTCAACTTTTTTGGAATTCCTAAAACCAGCCTCAACATGCCTCATCCAATGATACCAGCAAGAGTTAGGCAGTGGCCCCTCCTCAGAAGTCTGAGATACCACTCCTTTAAGTTTCCTTTTGTGCAAACTTCCTTCTGTGTCCTCAACCCTAGGAGTGGTAGCTTCCTCCTATAGTTACTGTATCTGTATTAGTTCAATATCTGCTCCCTCAATTTTTTTTTTATTTTTTTATTTTTTTTGCTTTTTTGGTTCCCCAAAACTCCTTAGCCAATTTCTTATATTGAATTATCTCTGTGGAAATACCAAGCATAGGCCAGGCGCAGTGGCTCATGCCTGTAGTCCCAGCACTTTGGGAGGCCGAGGTGAGCGGACAACAAGGTCAGGAGATCAAGACCATCCTAGCCAACGTGGTGAAACCCCTTCTCTACTAAAATACAAAAAACTAGCCAGGCATGGTGGCACACACCTGTAGTCCCAGCTACTTGGGAGGCTGAGGCAGGGGAATCGCTTGAACCAGGAGGCGGATGTTGCAGTGAGCCGAGATCATCCCACTGCACTCCAGCCTGGAGACAGAACAAGACTCCATCACAGAAAAAAAAAAAAAAGAAAAAAAAAAGAAATACCGAGTGTGGTTTCCGTTGTTCTGATTGTATCCTGACTGATACAGTCATCCTGCAAGTGAAGAACCCAAACCATTTGCAGTCCTCATAAACTTAAGAATCAGTTTGTTGATATCCAGGAAATTATTTTTTGGGATTTTGATTGGGTTTGCCTTGGATCTATACATCAAGTTGGGAAGAAGTGATGTCTTGATAATATTGAGTTTTCCTATCTATAAACATGGAATCTCTCTCCATTTACTTGGATTTTTATTTCTTCATCAGAGTTTTATAACTTCCCTTATAAAAGTCTTGTCTATTTTTGTTAGTTTTATGCCTAAGTATTTAATTTGGGGGCACTATTGTAAATGGGATGTTGTTTTTAATTTCAAATCCCATTTGTTTGTTGCAGGCATATAGGAAAGCAATTAACTTTTGCCACCTTGTTATAATTGCTTATTAGCTCCAGGAGGCTTTTTGTTTTGTTTTGTTTTGTTTTTTTTGGTCAGTTCTTTCAGATTTTCTACATAGACAATCATGTCATCTGCAAACAAAGGCAGTTCTATTTTCTTCTTCCTAATCTGTATACTTTTTACTTCCTTTTCTTGTCATACTGCATTAGGTAGGCCTTCCAATAAATATGATGTTGAAACGGGTTGGTGAAAAGAGACATCTTGCCTTGCTCCTGATCTTAGCGGGAAGCTTCTATTTCTTACCATTAAGTACCATGTTAGCGGAAAGATTTTTGCACGTGTTCTTTATCAAGTTGAGTAAGTTCCCCTCTATCAGTAGTTTGCTAAGAGTTCTGACCCTAAATGAGAGCTGGCTTTTATCAGATGTTTTTCTGCATCTACTGATACGATCATGTGATTTTTTTTCTTTAGCCTGTTGATATGACAGATTCCATTAATTGATTTTCAAATGTTTAACCAGCTTTGCATTATTAGAATAAATTGCACTTGGTCATAATGCATAATTTCCTTTATATATCATTGGATTAAATTTGCTAATATTTTGTTGAGGACTTCTGCATCTATGTTCATGAGACATATTGGTCTGTAGTTTTCTTTTTTTCTAATATCTTTGTCTGATTTTGGTATTAGGTATTAAAATAATTATGGCCTCATAAAATGAGTTAGGAAGTGTTTCCTCTGCTTCTATCTTCCAAAAGATTGTAGAGCATTGGTATAATATTTTTCTTAAACATTTGGTAGGATTTGCCAGTGAGCCCATCTGGGCTTGGTACTCTCTGTTCTAGAAATTATACTTATTATTAATTCAATTATTTAATAGATATAAGTCCATTTAGATTGTCTATTATATAATATTTTGATAAGTCCAATATGTTCATTCCACTCCCATGGTTAAGCTCTTTGAGCAGCTTCATAGTTACCTTTTAAATCTGGGCTAGCCTTTTAATCCACTGTCATTTCTCAACACCACTGCCTGCATATGTTACTACTTACATTTAACCAAAAATATCAAGCTCTGGCATACCCCTATGCATTTACAAGGACTTTTCTGTATTCCTGAAATACCCTGTTCTAACCCATATTTATCTTACAAAATTCAGCCTTCCCTGGAAGCCTTTCCTGATGTCTCCAAGCAGTTAAGCTGCCCCATACAAGTTGTACAAGAGGAAAACAAAAATTATGTTTTAAAACTACAAAGAAGAAAGTCCAAACTTTTTAACAGTTATTTAATTGTTTCTATTTAACTCAAGATACATATGAAATAAACTATAATATTCTGATTTGGTTGTGGATTAAGTCCTATCATTTATAAATTTACTATCCGAGATGGACAGGCACATTTTGACACAACATATCAACAATGATACAAATACTGAATTATCTCTGTTGGTAACATTTTAATATAAAATAAAGATTAAAATGCACCAAAACTGAAGGGAAACTTCAGTACCCAATTAGGTATACACTTGCTTGTGTTCATATCTGAAAAGTGCATCAGGACAAGTTTGTATCTTCTTGTCTATTTTTGCTATGGATGATTAAGAGCTCAAATTCAGGAGTTATACAGTATACACAGGGCAAACAATATCTACACCACTGACCTGTGCTTCACCAAGATCTGTGAAATTTTGGGTAAATGACTAAACTCACTCTCAGTCTCCTCACGGGATAAAAGTACATCATAACTGGTGGTGACAGTAAATGAAGGTAATGTTACTTATTGAATTACTAAAAGTAGTGTCTTATATAGACCACTCTTTCCTCTCACATATGATATTTGATACAATTTTTTTTTACTATGAATCCATAGTGCTCTGTAACAACCTAACTGTTAAATAAAGGACCCTTCTTCAACATAGTTACCCTTTATTCATTTTTAAAACTTTTAGAAAAGTAGTAGAATATGGTGAACACTAGATGAAGTATCATTCCAAGTAGAATAATCCTTCCTAACCAAGAACTTTCTAGTATAGCTTAAAAATTATGTCTTATATATTTCAAAATAGCTAGAAGAGAATAATTCAAATGTTTCTAACATAAATAAAAGATAAACAAGTTGATAGATATCCCAATTACACTTATTTGACCTTTACAAATTATACAAATATATTCAATTATCACGTGTGCCCCCCAAATGTATACCTCTATTTTTTTTTTTAAGACAGTCTCTCTCTGTCGCCCAGGCTAGAGTGCAGTGGGGCAATCTTGGCTCACTGCAACCTCTGCCTCCTGGATTCAAGAGATTCTCCTGCCTCAGCCTCCCGAATAGCTGGTATTACAGGGGACTGCCACCACGTCTAGCTAATTTTTGTATTTTCATCAGAGATGAGGTTTTGCCATGTTGGCTGGGCTGGATACTTCTATTATCTGTCAATTAAAAAGTAAAATTTTAAAAATAATAAGTCATACCTAGAAAAATAACCACTCATAATCACAGGTCACTGGACACATTTTGCAAGCAAACATAAATGGCTTTGGATATCTCAGGGATGTGGATAGGAGAAAGCAGGCAATACAAAGACGTGGATACACAGTAGTCATGTGTGATATTATGGGCTATGTTTCCCCAAAATTCACATGTTGAAGTCCTAACCCCATATATCTCAGCATGTGACTATCTTGGGATACAGGATCTTCAAAGAGGTAATTAAGTTAAAATGAAGTCATTAGGATGAACCCTAATTGAATGTGACTGGTGTCCTTCTAAGGAGAGGAAATCTGGACACAGACATACAAAGGAAAAACAGCGTGAAGGCACAGGAAGAAGACATTTATCTACAAGTCAAAGCCAGAGGCCTGGAACAGACCCTTCCTTCACGGTCCTGAGGAGAAGCCAACCCTGCTAACATCTTGATCTTGGACTTCTTCTATCCTCCAGAACTGTAAAACAAATTAATTCCTGCTGCTTAAGTTACCCAGTCTGTCGTGGAAACCCCAGCAACTAATGCACGTGAAAAGGAATACTAGAATGTAAGATCTATGAGGATAAGAATTTTGGTCTTTTTTTGGTCACTGATGTGGCCCAAACACCTAGAACAATGTCTGGCATGTAATTAGTATGCAATAAATATTTGCTGAGTGAACTAATAAAAAAGCAGATTAATAAGATTATTTTCATAGATAACTCTAATAAATAACACCAACATTACAGTAATGCTTTTTATTTTCATAAGTGTGAGGATCTGAACTCCTGGTGTCTTACCTGGTGTTGTGGTGTAATTAATCTGCTGCCACAACCCAAGTGGATAAGATCCTCTGGTGAATCTCTTGTGACGATTCAAATCCCGGAGTAATTTCCTGAAGAAAAGAGCTAAGAAGACAAAAATCTTGTAGTAGTGTAATAAGTGTGAGTTAATACATATTAAAATCAGTTAATACAGATCAAATTTGTTAGTCCCATCATAGAGAAAATGTCACAGACAGATGTAACTTGATGGTATTGCTATTCTCTCAAGGTATTTAGCTAGCTGACATCCATAAAAGCATTGAGAACATCCTGGATTAGCAAGTTAAAAGAAAAAAAAAAAAGACTTCTCTGTTGTTCTTATTAAAGCACTGCAATGGACACAGGAAAAAGGCTAATTAAATTTCCTTCTGACTTACTCAATTATGGATTCATGGTGCCTATCTGTCTTTAACCTGATCTCCACGTCTTAATGTTATCACTGTTACCATCAATCAATACTTAATTTGGTACCCTGAATATGCTTGGCAAATAACAGCAAAATGAAACATAAAGAAATATGGAACATCTACTCTGATTTTCAAACTATATATAGATATCCTTTAAATAACAATTGGGGAAAAATTCACCAAAATTGTAATAGCAATTTTGTTAGAGGTAATACGTAATTCTCTCTTCAAAGTACTCACAATTTTACGTCTCCATTTTAAAAGTATAATGTTATTTATTTATTTCATTTTTTGAGATGCGTCTCACTCTGTCACCTAAGCTGGAGTGCAGTGGTGCAATCTGCGCTCACTGCAAACTCTACTTCCCAGGTTCAAGCAATTCTCCTGCCTCAACCTCCCAAGTAGCTGGGATTACAAGTATGTGCCACCATGCCTGGCTAATTTTTTTTATTTTTAGTAGAGATGGGGTTGCACCATATTACTCAGGCTGGTCTCAAATTCCTGACTTCAAGTGATCTGCCTACCTTAGCCTCTCAAAGTTCCAGGATTACAAGTGTGAGCCACTGAGCCCCACCATAACGTTCTTTAAAAAAAAAAAAAAAAAAAATCATTCTAACTTCTAATCATTACTGGGAGAAATTTTAAGATTAATAATCCTCCAAAAGGAGAAAGTGATGCACTAATATTTATTTTTTTTCTAATCTTAACTGAACAGTGAGAAATTTACTTTTAAAGTACATTTAATCAATGCATTTATACAGAATATACATGAGAAAGCCAGAATACAACAATTTCATGGGCAAGTGAAAGTAAGCATATTTAAATCAAAAATTGGAAACGATTCTAAAAGCAGTTTAAAAATCAAGTCAAAGCTGGTTCTTAGTTTAGGGCCAGGAATTAGTTTTAGAACTGTTGCAATCTCAAACCAGAGCCAACAAGTATTCACCAAAGTCTCTGTCCCAAAGGGAGACACTTGTAATTCTCCAGAAGGGACATTGTTAGGATTGTCTTGAGACTTGGGCTTAGGTAACTGATAAGGGTACAGACATTACATTTATTTTGAAATACCATTTTCCTTTCCAACAAAAGTGAAACCCAAATTCTTTTTCACAATACGCAATTTGTAATCAAGGCCTCCTCTAGTGAAGGGTTTAATCAGCTTCTTGTGCATTTGCTCCTCTTTCCTGGGAATGACAGGATAAACGGGAAGTTCAGGCCTCGAGGGCTTATTCATTACAGAATGGAAAAAATGAAGCTATGGACTTTCTCAAGGATGATTTAGAGAGAAGGGATCATTAAATACAGTACTCCCCTCCTTATCTTCTCCAGAAGGCTAATAAACAAAGTGACTGCACAAGCTGCACTCTACTGCAGGAATACAAACAGTTCTTGGCCAGTATTTCACTAGAATACTTGTGAGCTCTGAGTCAGGTTTTGATCACACATTGTAGCCCGTTCCTGGAGCAAAGAACATCTTAATGCCTCTCTTAACACCTGTTGTGTCTCCTCCAGTTTCCACCCCAATAGTCACAAAGCTCTAGAACTATAAAAGCAGAGAGAAAGTCTACCATTTCATATGACCTAAGTACTGCATGGTGTTGGGTCGAACACAGCCAACTACTGAGCACACTAAAAAAGAAGAAAAAAGTGCTCCTCTTGAGAGAGATCTTAGTGGTGATGGAATAGTTCTGTATTAGTTGCTGTGGTTATATCAATCTACATGTGTCAAAATGGCACAGAACTATAAATACATTTTGTGCCACTGTCAGTTTCTTAGTTTTGATACTCTAGTTAAGTAAGATGTAACTATTGGGGGAAACTGGGTAGAGGGGACATGTGACCTCTCTGTACTGTCTTTGCAACTACCTGTGAATCTGTACTTTTTTCAAAATTGAGTATTTCTAAAAATGCACCTTGTGTACATTAACATACTTTGAACACTGCAATAGCACAAGTCTAATTCATACACAGCCTGGTTTCCAAATGTGAGGTCTTCAGCCACAGCCCAAGAGGCTTGAAGTTGGGAATGTCTCGGCAACACGCTTGTCCCTCTGCCGGGGACACCCTTTCCCACCTCCTGCACTGCTTATTCCCCTTCCCCAGGCTGGCTCCTTCCCACTTCTCAGGTGACATCTCAAAGCCACTTCCTTACAGAGGTGTTCCCCTGTCCTAACCTTTGCTGTTCTCCAAATATTCCATTCCTTCCACAGCTCCCTTCACCACGTGTAATGATTCACTTCCTTGTTTGTTGCCCATCTCCCCACTAGAGTATAAGGTAAAATCCACAAGGCGCTTGCCCACTGCATCCCCAACAAGGAGCACACCCCCTGCCACATGGAAGACGCTCCAAGAGGATTTTGTTTGAATAATTGACCCCACCGACTGTATGAACTTCCTGCGGCCAAGAGGACTTGAGAAAACTTTAAAACTGAATTTCCAGCCAATGACAGGACAGATCAGACACACCTATCATACCTTCTCCCTGTTGGAGTTTAGACAGAACAGCTGACCAGCATTAACATTAAAATACGGGTCATGAGACCGACAGAAGAGACTCTGTGGCAATAACATACCAAATTATAAACAAATTATCCCTCAGGTCATGCCAGGCAAAGGTTAAGTCACACATCCGTTCACTTAGAGAAGAAACTATGTTCTAACTGCCACAAGGTTTTTCTCTTTCTCTAGCAAGGAAACAATCACTGGCCTTAAGACAAGCAATATTAAAACAATTTGCAGATCCAACAGATGCAGACTAACTGAACCCTTATTCCACTAGCCATCACTACAGCTTTACAGTACTTGGACAAGAGACTTGATTTCGGTAATCTTCTCCCGATAAGAAGACCACCAGCCATGAATTGGCTCTGGCTAGTTTATACAGACTGCGTACTTGCACACCTTCCTGTCCTGAAAAGACCTTTTGACACATAGGGCCTGACTGTAATACACGTATTATTATTATTTTTTAGAAATGAGGTCTCAGTCTATCAGGTTGGAGTGCAGAGATCTGATCATAGATCACTGCAGCCTCCATCTCTTGGGCTCAAGCAATCCTCCCTCTCCAGCCTCCTGACTAGCTGGAATCACAAACGCACACCACCACACCTGGCTAATTGCTTTTACTTTTTATATAGATGGGGATGTCACCATGCAGCCCAGGCATTTAACATTTAAATGGTAACTCTTCAAAGTGAACATGGGTTGTATGGTTACATGCATGTTTGCTCAATAGGCATGTGTCAGGACCACCTGCATGAATATTCATAGCTACTCCTGTCAGCGCTGAATACCCATGTGTACCCAAGCTGTTCAGCCTAAAGCTGCTGAACAGCTCAGGTAAACCCCAACCCCTCCTCTTACCAAGTGCCTGTCTCTGGTCCTGACCGTTTCTCAGCCTGCAGAATGGCCACCTCATAGGGTGTAACCCCTTTCAAGACATAAAATTCTCTTCTCCTTATTATTATTATTTTTTGAGACGGAGTTTCGGTCTTGTTGCCCAGGCTGGAGTGCAATGCCGCCATCTCGGCTCACGGCAACCTCCGCCTCCCGGGTTCAAGACATTCTCCTGCCTCAGCTTCCCACATAACTGGAATTACAGGCATGCACCACCGCACCCGGCTAATTTTGTATTTTTAGTAGAAACGGGGTTTTTCCATGTTGATCAGGCTGCTCTCGAACTCCTGATCTCAGGTGTCTTGGCCTCTCAAAGTGCTAGGATTACAGGCATAAGCCACTGCTCCTGGCCTTTTTTTTTTTTCTTTTTTTGAAATGGAGTCTCTATCACCCAGGCTGGAGTGCAGTGGGGCAATCTTGACTCACTGCAACCTCTGCCTCCGGGTTCTCCTTCCTCAGCCTCCCGAGTAGCTGGGACTACAGGCGGGCGCCACCACGCCCGGCTAATTTTTGTATTCTTAGTTGAGACACGGTTTCACCATGTTGGCCAGGCTGGTCTCGAACCTCTGACCTCACATGACCCACTTGCCTCGGCCTGCCAAAGTGTTGGGATTACAGGCGTGAGCCATCGCGCCCAACCTCCTCTCCTTTTCCAAATGTATCCATTTTGATTTGTTTTTCTCTTAACACACCTCGCTCGGGTTCGTTCACTTCGGTTGAAGGTTGATCTCCCTGCCCTCTCAGCTCAGGCTGACCTCAGCGCCCTCACCTCGGCCACCTCCTCTCAGCTCAGATCTCCCTCGGTCATGAAAGGGCGCTGTTTTCTTCCCTCTAACTCCTCGGCCCAGACGAGGCGCCTGGGTCCAAGTACCTCCACCCCGCGGGGCGACCCACTCGCACTGCTTCTTCAGGCCATCCCCCACGGCCGCCTACCCGCTACCCTCACCCTGCGCTCCACGTCCCTCGGCTTCCGCCCTCCCTTCCGGTGCAGGGGCCCGGCCTAGCCGCCAAAGCCTTGGGGGATCTCGCCCCTCAGGCCACGCCCCTCAGCCTGAGCGGGAAGTGACCGCGAAGCAGCGGCGCTGGAGGGACCGGAGGGCGGGGAGTGGGAGGTGTGGTCTCGCCTGTCCTGGGCGTTGATTGGCCGACTCTCCAGGGGGCCGGCACCTAGAGCGGGGCGGGGCGGCAACCCGGGTCGTGTGCCCCCTGCTGCCCAGGGCATTCGCCGCGGCTCTGGCTTCGCCGACGAGAACTGGGGACTGCGACTGTGTCTCGGGCGGCATGGCGGAGAAGCGGCACACAGTGGACTCCGAAGCCCAGCGGCTCCCCGTCTCCTTCAAGGGTGAGCCCCGCGTCCCCTTGCCCTCCCCCCTGGACCGAGCCCCCGCCCGCGGCGTGCGCTCCGCGGTCTGACAGCCGAGCCCCAGGACGGTCTCCGCTGCTTCGGGCTGGACGAGATCTCGAAGCCGCGGCTCCTCCCTCGTACACTAAGCATCACGAACCCTGTTTCGCAGACTGGGGTCATGATGGAGGGGCGGCGGGGTGCCAACGGCAGGTTTCCCGTCGCGCGGGCTCGGGTTATCTCGCGGCTGCCAGATGCCAGGCCCCTCGCCAGCGCTGCACTGTCTCCTGTCACGCACGCAGACGAGGAAACGCAGAGGGAACTGGCAGCCAGCGAGGGGGGCACCGGGACCCCGCGTCTCACCCTTTGCCCACTCCCCTTCTTTCCCGACTCACCCTCTTGGAGGCCACCTCCTCCACCCGGCCCTGGCCCGGCCCCAGGGTGAACCCCCTCTTTCCCCAACCCCACCTCCCGAAACTTAGACCGATTTACAGAAGGAAAAAGTTTCTCTGACTTTCTTCTCACCTTTCTTTCTGGCTCCGCTTTCTGCCCCGTTTTCCCCCCTAAGCTTTCCTCTGCGTTTTGAAGAACCCTCTTCCCCGACTTTTGTTCCTCGCCAGGAACCCTGAGTTCCCCCACCGTCACCCCCAACCTGACTTCCTAGTCTTCAAGGCAGCAGCTGCGAGTGGCGCAGTCTCCTTCCCCGTGGAGAAACTGGTGCTCTGGGGAGGGGGTCCCAGTAAAGAGAGGTGGTGGACCTCCCAGGAGTCCTGGTATCCACTCAGGAGCTCTTAGTGATCCAGGCGAATTACAGTGTTTCTAACGATGGAATTTCAGGCAGGGTGACAGTGAAAGCAATTTAGGGGGCTTGGTGGGCTTTTCCAGCACCCTGCAAAGAACACGGTATTGGAGTCATCTATTCTGATTATTTGTAAAGCCAGGTTTATCCACACATCTTACCTGTAAGCTCCGTTTCCCTTGCCTAGGGAACCCTGTCTTCATTTCCTTCCCAGGAGCATCAGAGGAATTATAGAAATCTTTATTTCTCTACTAAGAACATTGAAGGATTATCTAACCAAATGGAAAGTGTAACATGGAGGAGTTGGTGAGAATAACAGCAACCACAACAAAAAACTAAATAGGCCAGGCTCTGTGCAACATGATTTTTTTTTGTTTGTTTGTTTTTGAGACAATTTCGCTCTTGTTGCCCAAGCTGGAATGTGATCTTGGCTCACTGCAACCTCCGCCTCCTGGGTTCAAGTGATTCTCCTGCCTCAGCCTCCCAAATAGCTGGGATTACAGGCATGCACCACCACACCCCGCTAATTTTGTATTTTTAGTAGAGACGGGGTTCCACCATGTTGGTCAGGCTGGTCTCAAACTCTTGACCTCAAGTGATTCACACACCTTGTCCTCCCCAAGTGCTGAGATTGCAGTTGTGAGCCACTGCACCCAGCCAGTACCACATATTTTATATATATATTATTTTATTGAATCTTCACGACAGATGATGTGCTAGGTTTCCTTATCCTCATATTATACTTGATGAAACTGATAGTCAAAGAAGTTAAATTACTTAAAGTTACATAGTTCGTATTTAAATCTAGATTTGACTGATTCTAAAACTTGAATAGGAAAAACTTGCACGGTAACTGCCTCTTTGATAGTTGTCTTTGCCTAGATAAGAACGTGGGTGTAGCATGCATTCCTCAGTACCCTGACCTCCTGGTGGGAAACTGCAGTGGGAAATCTGCTTAGAGAAGTTCTTTGGGAATAAACATGATCTTTGTACTTAATGTTTATTTACAGATGAGGTTCGTTTATTTATTTATTATTATTATTATTTTTTTTTTTTTGAGACATAGTCTAACTCTGTCGCTCTGTCACCCAGGCTAGAGTGCAGTAATGCAATCTTGGCTCACTGAAACCTCTGCCTTCCAGATTCAAGCAATTCTCCTGCTTCAGCCTCCCAAGTAGCTGGGATTACAGGCATCTGCCACTGCGCCCAGCTAATTTGCATAGTTTTAGTAGCGACAGAGTTTCACCGTCTTGGCCAGGCTAGCCTTGAATGCCTGACTTCGTGATCCACCCCCCTTGGCCTCCCAAAGTGTTGGGATTACAGGCCTGAGCCACCGCGCCAGGCGGCAGTCAAGTTAACTTCCAGGTTTTTCTTGTTTCTACTCTTAACTACTTTTAGACAGAAATCTTTCAAGATCTAATGAAAACCACTGCTTATTCTCAAAAATTAGACATACCAATAAAATTTTTCATAGTCTGTGTTTTTCTTTTTTAATGTAAACCTTAGAAATTTGGCACTGCTAGGAAAACCATTGCTGGAATTTATTAGAGTTTATTGAATGCTTTCCCTGCGCCAAAAACACAGTTCAGGTGCTTTACAAACATTATCTAATTGCATTCTGTAACAGCTCTGCAAGGAAAAAGCCATTATTCACCATTTCACAATAAGGAAACTGAGGTTCAGAGTGGTAAAATCACACAGTTTCTAAAATTTTCAGCCCGGTTTCAAACCCCAGCTATCTGATTTTCTGAACCATTTTCCCTGTCCCAGAGATGCATACCACGAATGTAGAACCTTGTCTAATTTCAGTACTTTACTGAAGTTGAGAGACAATAAACAAAAAAAGCTTGGAGGAACAGCTTCAGTGATAACTTTCAGAAGGCTGCTTGTGAGGGAAGCAGTGGAATTATAAAAGCCTAAACTCTGCCTCTTTATGTCTTTGCTGAGAATTAATCCTAGGTAGGTAAATAGGACCAGACCGAGGGCAAGACTAGTTTTTCTTAAAGGCATTGTACTCACTTTGTAATGAAATAATGCAAGTGAATTGCAAAGAATGTATCATTGTAATTAAGAGCCATGTCAACAAAATAAATCCCTTTGGGAGAATGTCTGAAAATAAGAAAAATCACAAGACTGATTGTTTTAATCAGTTGTTATACCCAGTCACACTGGGGAGAACTTTGTAACTTCTTCAATAATTAATCAGAGTTATTCCATCACTGGTCATAAATTAACTTATGGAAGATTAAGCCTATAAAAACGGGCATATTTATTTATTATTAAATAGGTTTTTGGTGCTACCTGATGGTATACATTTTATGTAGTAAAAGAGTCACTGATTCCTAGTCAGCTTTGAGGAAAAAAAAGTTAAAGATGTTGATAAAGTGATATAGAAGGGATTCAAAAATCAGTTTTTAAAAAAGGCATGGAAAAGCAATTTCCTGAAAACTCTTGTAACTACAAAAAAGTAAATACCCTTTTTCTGCATCTGCCTGGTATCCTGTGCATATCCCTATCATAATATTACATAATATTATATTTATCAGTCCCCTCCCCTCCCATAATTAGACTACCCTCTTTTTTTTTTGAGAGAGGCTCTCACTGTATCACCCAGGCTAGAGTGCAGTGGTGCAGTTCATAGCTCACTGGAGCCTCAGGTGGTTCTCCCACCTCAGCCCCTTGAGTAGCTGGAACTACAGATATGCGCCACCACACACAGATAATTTTTTTATTTTTTTTAAAAATAGGGTCTTACTATGTTGCCCAGGCTGGTCTTGAACTCCTGGACTCAAACAATCCCACTTTAGCCTCCCAAAGTGCTGGGACAACAGGCATGAGCTACCACGCCTGGCCTTTAGACCACACTTTTGAAAGCAGAGCTTATGTCCTTCTTCACTGTAATAGCTCAGTATCAAGTACATGGCAGGCATACAAAAATGTTCGTTGAAAGAAAAAGGAGGCAGACGGAGATAAAAATCCCCATGGCATAAGTAACGTTGTTAAGTGTTTGCATTAGCCTTATATTGGTGGAGCAGTTTTTCTGTTTACTGTTTATTTTATTAGGTTTGTTATAACCTATACTGTGATTTTAGGACATGGCCATCATGTTTATTATCTGTTATTACAGATAGACTATTTGTTTGGTTTATATTATAAATAAAAGGGTTATAGTTGCCAAGATAATATATTGTTCCTAGTAAGAAATCTTCTTTTATTTTTTAAAGCATGGAAAGAGAAGTTAGAGGTCATGGTTAGTAGAAAGAAGGAAGTGTGTGTCAACAGATAATTTTCTATTGACACGCTTGCTAATAATTAATATAGATAATTTTAATTTAAATAGATAATTTTCGGTTGACACACAGTTGTTGCTACATTCTTTTTTAATCTTTCTCTGTTTGCTGGGGCTAGTAAAGAAACTTGAACTCCAAGCATTTGGCCTCACTTTTTAGAAGATTATCCTTGAAGATGCAACCAATAAAGTCCTAAAGTCTCAGGCAATGAAAACTATACCAAACTTGTGGTCCAGTTAAAGTGAGCACTTATGGTAAGGTAGTAGAGTATAGTGAAATGAAAGTAGAATTTATAATTAAAAGATTTGGGTTGAGATCACTTTACCATCACTTAAGAGGTTTTTATAAAGGATGGTCCAAGAAAGTTTAGAACTCTGACTTACTGCCCCAAGTATAGTCTGTTTCTCCTCCAGAGATAGAGTCCCTAAGCAGATTGTTAGTTGACATTTTCTCCATGGTGCCCAGATCCCAAAAGGTAATTCACTTAATAAAAAGTTTCTTCCTGTAAACTTATCAATAATGATCTTAAAGTTGTGGTAATAATAATGCCTACTGTTTGTTGACTGCTTCCTAAGTATCAAGCCCTTTATGTATTTTCTTATTTTATCTTCACAACAACTGTGTGAAATAAAGAGTGTTCTTTTCCCTCATTTTACTGATGAGAAGATTTAGTGGTAGATTTGGAATCTAATACCCAAAATGCAAGCTTTAACCACTGCTTAGCTGTTAACCACAGTGAAGAACTGAGAATGTTATGATCTAGTTTCCTTTTGCTTCCATTAACCATTTTTAAATGAAAATGATGTTACCCTCCAAAGACTTATATGAGAAAAACTTAATTGTGGATAATTTGAAGATGTCCAAGTAAAAGAGCTGGAGAAAAAAAAAACAAAACCATAAAAAGTGGGAGGGTTTTTGTTCTGTTTTCATGTATTTCAGGCCTAGATTTAATTAACTTAATACTCATTTATTAAGTTAATACTTCATAAAATTGAATTAACTTAATACCCATTATGAAATTGTTTTTCTCTCCAATTTTCCTGAACATAAATGTTTTGGTACTTCAGACATGGGCCATGTTCAGCCCATCTTTCTACTTTCCTGAATTCTCTAACCTCATGGTTAGAAAAGGTCTGATTTTTTAAAAAAGAAATACTTGAGGAAAGCAGTTGACAACTTCTTGGGACAGGAGATGATTCTGTACTATTTTCTTGGATCCTGTCTGCTGTTTCAGTTTGTTTTATGCAATAGGCAGTCTTTGTTTTTTCTTTTCCCCCAAAGAAACAACTCCAGCAAGTATTTAACGAATGTTTTTTGAGTACCTTTTACACACTAAGTGTCTTCCATATTAGCTCTGAGAAGGTACTCTTATTAGCCCTGTGTTTAGATGAGTAGACTGAGGCATAGATGAGTAATAAGGTACTTTCTCAAGATCATGCAGCTATAAGTGGCAGAGCCATCTGTGAACCCATTATGCTAGGCTGTTTTCATAAAACCAAAATCTCATGAAGACAGACAACTGAATACAATAAAATGAGTGTGATAAATGTTGTTTTATCATAACAAGAGGGTAAAGTGCTATTGCGACATTATTTAAGACTGAGAGGTCCTAATTTAAAATTATTGATGTTACTCTCACCTTTTTTTTCCTCCTGTTTTATGGCTGAAACATTTGAATGAAGGGAAACTACAGAAAATCCTTAAAATATTTGGGAAATGAGATATTTATGCTTATTTACTTTCCTTATTCTTTTTGAGCTAAGCAAAGAGCAACTTAAAAATCTTTCTTAGAAGTATTAGTCTATTTCTTTTCCTCAGGATTTAATAGTAAACACATATTAAGGTTTGAAATCACATAGTGTTTCATCAGTATCATTTCTTTTGGTCTAGCATTTATAGCTATAGAGGGATTTTAATAGGGAGGAAATTTACAGTCTTCAGTCATGGTTTTTAACTTGATACCATCTGGCCTGTAGCTACTCTAGCCCAGAGAATAATTTCTTCTCTAGAAATTTAAGGATAAGGGCATTTGAACAACTAAGCTGTGCCTAATTAAAATAATAATTTGAAAGGCAGGCTACAATGTATGCTTGTTTGCTTTGAAATCCTGTCTTAAAGAATTGCAAGCTGTGATCTCTAATTAAACACCACCATTTTTTTAACATATGTTTATCAAGACCCTACTATGTGATAAACTCTGCTTCTTTCTCACTGCTAGCTTTTTTTTTTTGAGATGGAGTCTTGCTGTGTCACCAGGCTGGAATGTAGTGGCATGATCTCTGCTCACTGCAACCTCCACTTCCTGGGTTCAAGCGATTCCCCTGCCTCAGCCTCCCAAGTAGCTGGGATTACAGGTGCACACCACCACACCGGCTAATTTTTTGTATTTTAGTAAGACAGGGTTTCCCCATATTGGCCAGGATGGTCTCAATCTCCTGACCTCCTGATCTGCCTGCCTCAACCTCCCAAAGTGCTGGGATTACAGGTGTGAGCCACTGCACCCAGCCACCTCTAGCTTTATTTATTCTATCTCTCTTTGTAGGATACTGTCTTCATTTTTGTTTTTCCCATCTTTACTCTATTTCTCTTATTTTCCTTCGCTTCTGTAATGTTCTTCCCTTCTTTGTTTTTTTCTCCTAAAATTCCAGTCATCTGCAAAACTTAGTTATATTAAAATTTGATTAATTGAATAGGTATTTATATTCACTTATTTTACCTAACCTTTTGCTTATTTTCATCATAAGTTTTTGTTTATCAGGCTTTATAAAGGCCTTGTTTCAAAACAAGCAAAGGAAGCTGGGAAATGTACCTTTATTTGAATAGCTGGAAGAAAGATCAAATGCATTATTTAATTTATGCAAGTCTTCCTCCTCAAATAAATAGTTGGCTGACATAAAACAGGAATGGCAGTCATAGCAATCCATGGTCCAAATCTAGCTGGCTCTGTTTCTATATGCCCCACAAGTTATAAAATATCTCTTATATTTTTTAATGGTTTAAAAAAACAAAAGAATACTTTTTCATTAGACATGAAAATTATGTGGAATTCAGATTTGTGTCCATAAATTAAGTTTTATTGGAACAGCTGTGCCATTTACGTTAGTACTACCTATGGCTGCTTTCGTACTACAAAAGTAAAGTTGAGTAGTTGCAACAGATCGCAAAGCCTAAAATGTTTACTTCCTGGTTCTTTACAGGAAAAGTTTGCCAATCCTGACAAAGAATCTCTGATGAAGAATAATAGTGGCCAAAAGTAACACTTATATTCTGAATACATATGTTTTTAAAAAGACAGTTCAACAATTGCCAAGACTTTTCATTTTGACCTACTTTTACCCCTAAAAAGTGCTGCTGCAACTGAATAGCATGTATTTTTGAGACTAAATTTCCAGCCATCTGTCTTGCCCCACCCAGGCAGTGCTGTTCAGTTTACAACATGAAGTGTTTTATTTGCACTGTGTGAAGGCAGAAGGAAAAGAGTGTCCATTAACTGTTGCAGTTTAGGTATTTCAGTAATTCCTTAGCCCATCCTTTCCTTTTTGTGTACAATAATGCTTATGACTCACTCACTGCCAGATTCTCAGCAGAGAAAATCCAGGTATCTTTTGAACTTTACAATAATAAAGTATCAGTGATTAGGGGATTTATTCCTCCACATGATTTCCAGTAGTGCTAAGGTTAATAAATCTGAAAGTAAATCATCTGATGCAGAACGGAAATAACTACAGCCCTCTGGACTAATCATCCTGTGTTGTCATCTTGGAAGGAACATTTTACTGCCTTTCCAGAAACTTACCCAGCAAAAATTACTACACAGCTTGTCATTTTTCATTTGTTTTCATGATTTGGTTGGTTTTCTTTTGTTTCTTTCTACAAGATCTTTAGCCTTATTTCTTTGGAACTTCAGGAGGCATATTTTACACCTACTTCACAGATTTTTGTAAACGTTATAAATACTCATGTATGTAATACATGTGGCTAATATGTCATAGGAATTCAATAAATGGTAGTTATTAGGAGTAGTAATAAAAGATACCTTCAGAATGAGAGAATTTTAAGAGTTGTATAATTTCATCTTTTCAGAAAAATTAATTTACATAGGAAATAAGCATGTACAGAAACATTGCTAAAACTGTATTCAATGAAGCAGAGTTTCTAAGAGAAATTTGGACACAACAAATTTCATCATATGAAACAATGGAATTAATCTTTAATAATGATAAAGAATATGTACTGATGTGAAAAAATATTTATAACATGGGTGGGAGGGAGATTTTAAATCACTGTGTATACCATTTTTTCATTATTGAAAAAATAAAAGGATAGAAAAGATTTAAAAGATATATATATCAAGGCAAAAAACATCCAGAGATAAAGTATAGATAATTTTTTTTCTGTTTGTTAAGCTATGATTTCTAATTTTTCTAGTAACTTTTGCTTTTAAAGTAAAAAAGCAATTTTAGAAAATTTATGTTAGTTTCCTGGAGGTAAGCCCAATTTGAATGTTCAATACAAAAATTCAAATGTATATATAGGCTTATGTCCATATTCAGACCCTTCTTTGATTGTTTAAAAGCTTGTTCTACTGCCATTTTGGTAATAAAAGAAAAAAAAATACTCTAAACCAGGGGTCTCCAACCCCCAGGCTAATCAGATCAGTAACATTAGATTCCCATAGGAGCACGAACCCTGTTGTGAACTGTACATGTGAGGGATCCCTATGCTGTATGGTTCTTATGAGAATCTAATGCCTAATGATCTGTGGTGGAACAGTTTCATCCCAAAACCATGCTCCCCACCCTTTCTTGTGGAAAAATTGTCTTCCACAAAACTGGTCCCTGGTGCCAAAAAGGGTGGGAACCATTCATCTAAACCATGGCAAAGTAGTATTTACAACCAGGTATCATAGGTTCCCTAATTAGGAATGTTCTCATCCAGCAAAATATCAACAAATGTATTAACCAAAACATCTCAGGAACACTGACCTTGTCCCTTTCTCCATAAAACTGGTAGGAAGGATTCAGTCCTAAAGTAATAAATGGGAAACTTGAAGGAAATGAATTTCATGAGATTGTAGTGAGTGAGAATTTCTTTCCTCTTATTTCCAAAGTGGTAGATGACTAAGGGTTCATTTATAAGCCAGATAGAGTTTAAACCTCACCTCTTTGAGCTATAAATTTATAATAACATGCTATAAATAGGCACAGCTGGAATTAAGAGGGCTTCCTCTGTAAAAACATCGAATTTCATTCTTAGAACTCTAGTGGTACATTCCCAACTTAGATACTGTGTACCTTTTGGAGCTGTAACCAGGTGGGGAAGAATTTTGAGAGTTTAAAATAGAATACTTTCATTTTAAAGTCACTAGAAAAATATGGAAGTGCCATTTCCCCAGTATATACACTGATTATTTCTAGCCAAGCATTTGATATGTGAAAGACCAAATCCAGTCTTCAAAATGTGTACTAATTCCTTGTTCCTGGTGATTTGGAATCCCATATACACATCTGGGGTTTTAAAAAACACAGTGCGATAATGAGAACTGACAGAAAAACTGGACTGGACTTTTTGGCTTGTCCTCATGTAGATCTCCTCATAAATGAACTTCTTGAGAGTCTTCGAATGTCCCAACCAGCCAGACTAGGGGGCAGGTGTGAAGCAAAGGGCAAATTAAATTGTTTAAGAAGCTTTTGATCTAAAAGGGTAAGTACTGTTTTCCCATTTTTCTTCATGAAGGTACAAACACTTAAGTAAAATAGGATTACAGTAAACTATCATCTAAATTTACTGATCATTATCTGTATTCTACAAGGCCAGTCTAATAAGCTTTACTTTTTACCAGTAAGGAAACTAAAGTTCAAAGAGGTAAAGATCATACAACTAAGAAGTATCAGAACTGAAATTCAAACGTAGTTACTCTCCATTTTCAGGAAATCTCAGTGTAATAAGGGTTATAAATGCACAAGAAATTTAATTATTAGATTAAAATAATAAAAGATTAAAATCCTTCTTTGGAAGATCAATTTAAAAAAGATTAGACAAGGGCCGAGCGCGGTGACTCAAGCCTGTAATCCCAGCACTTTGGGAGGCCGAGGCGGGTGGATCACAAGGTCAAGAGATCGAGACCATCCTGGTCAACATGGTGAAACCCCGTCTCTACTAAAAATACAAAAAAAGTAGCTGGGCATGGTGGCATATGCCTGTAATCCAAGCTACTCAGGAGGCTGAGGCAGGAGAATTGCCTGAACCCAGGAGGCGGAGGTTGCGGTGAGCCGAGATCGCGCCATTACACTCCAGCCTGGGTAACAAGAGTGAAACTCCGTCTCAAAAAAAAAAAAAAAGATTAGACAAGATATAAGTGCCATAAGATAATTTTCAAAAAATGCTCTTGAGGTTCAGGGGGAAAAAAACATATCTAGCTAGAAAACTTGCTGAGAAGCATTTTATTTATATCTACTCTATGCAGATACTGTGCTAGACATTGAAAATATAAAAGTGAGTAAGCAACACCCCTGCCCTCAGGGAATTTTTACTCTAGTATGTTATGGGAGACTTGGACAGTATTTGAAAAAGCACCAGTGCTGTCAGATAAATAAGTGTCTGTGGTCAATCTGTCCTTGTTTGGAATCCATTTCAGCCTGGAAAGCTAGACCTATGTCTGGCACAGAGCCTTGAAACTGTCTTTTGCTATAAATAGACATGGCTGGAATTAAGAGGACTTCCTCTGTAAAAATATTGGATTTCATTATCAGAAATCCAGCCATGCTTTTTCAGTTTGGATACTGTCTTGAGAAACTGCTTCAACCATGAAAACATCTTTAATGAGGATTTTTTTATTCAGCGGTGAATTAATTTAGAACACGGGCTTTGGAGTAAGATGACCCATATTTGAGTCCCAGGTACTCCATTGTGTGACTTTGGCAAAGTTAAATGTTGCTTTAGTTAACTCATTTGTAAAAGGGAGCTAAAAATACCCTCATAGGGCTGTCGTAAGAGTTAAATGAGAAAAAAATTTAGTTAAATGAGATACATGTCTGAAGTAATTTTAGAAAATGCCTAGAGTATAGAAAACCCCTCAGAACAACCACCATTGTTATGACCAGTTATGGTAATACTAGTTAAAGCTTTCTCCACAAACAGTGCTATGGCCCTGCTTTGAATATTCTCTCAATGATTATGTCTGTACCCCCAGAATTATAACTTAGAAACCTCCAGGATTGCTTTCGATTATTTAAGTATGCATGAAGATGTTTACCTCACATTATGATACAGGATCAGAAAATTACAAAGTCACATACAACCCAAGTACTCACTGTATTTCTCATTTTTCATCCTGTTTAGAGCACTTGACCATGTGTCTCTCTTTTCTCCCATATTCCCAGCCTGAACACTCTGCTTATTTCTTGGCCTCCTATTTATTCCAAGCCCCATCTCACTGCCATTTTGCCCTTTAAAAGAAAACCTATTATATCCCTTGGCCTTCTCAGTCCCTATGTCCTCTACAGAAAGGAAAAGCAAACTAAAAATGAGGATGACACTGGATACAGAAAATAGGAACACAACATATGAGGTGATGGGAGTTTCCAGGATGATAGTGAAAGCAATTGCGGAATAGCTGTGCACACCAGATGAGGGAAGTCTGCACAAGGCTCTGAGAGAGAATTCTTTCAAAAGATAAAATTGATAGTATACCTGATCCTTTTGAGAGGAAATTTAGGCAGTCGATTTAAGTTTGGATCAATAAGTACATTGAAAACTGAGCAAAGGGAGAAAATAAGACAGTAACTCCAGAAAAAACAAAAATGTTACAAGAAGAGAAAACCAGTGATACCTCACTACGTGGCTTAGCTTTGAATTGTATTTACAAATTCATAACATAAAATCTGATGTTGATCTCAATGAAGTTATGATGTAATTATATTGGGAAGATGGGTATATGTATGTGGTGGTGGGGGTGGGGAGAAGAAAGAGAACTCAAGTCTTTTCCATAGTAGAAAGTTAATAGTGCTCAAAACTGACAAATCAAGAAGTAACAAAACAAGCATTTTATTTATTTAGGTTTTTTTTTTGAGATAGAGTCTCACTTTGTTGCCCAGGCTGGGGTGCATCACAGCTCACTGCAGCCTTGAACTCCCAGGCTCAAGCAGTCCTCCTTAGTAGCTAGGACTATAGATGTGTGCCACCACACCCAGCTATTTTTTTTTTTAAAGTTTCTTGTAAAGATGGGGATCTCACTATATTCTCCATGCTGGTCTCAAACTCCTGAGCTCAAGCAGTCCTCCCATCTCAGCCTCCCAAAGTGTTGGGATTACAGGTATGAGCCACCGTGCCTCAAGTAGAGACGGATTCTCCCTATGTTGCCCAGGCTAGTCTCAAACTCCTGGGCTCAAGGGATTCTCCCTCCTCAGCCTCCCAAAGTGCTGACATTACAGGCATGAGCCACTACACCCAGCCATGAAGTATATTATTTAGAAACATGGAGGTAAATATTAAAATGGTCAAAGTAGTAAATGTTTTTTAGGAGGAAGAAATTGGAAGAGGTGAGCGTGGGAATGCCCTTTTTTGGTACTAATCTTATATAATGGTTTAACTTTTTAAGCTTTATGCAAGTGTAACTTCAAACACAAATGCACAGCCACAAAGGCCAAAAAGTAGGTGAAAGAAAAACAGCTAGAAGGAAAAAAAAACAGGTTACACATTTTACTTATTTATTTATTTATTTTTAAAAATATCATTTAAGGCTGGGTGTGGTAGCTCACGCCTGTAATCCCAGCACTTTGGAAGGCCAAGGTGGGTGGATCACTCGAGGTTAGGAGTTCAAGACCAGCCTGGCCAACATGGTGAAACTTCATCTCTACTAAATACAAAAAGTAGCCAGGTGTGGTGGTGGGTGCTTGTAATCCCAGCTACTCAGGAGACTGAGACAGGAGAATCACTTCAACCCGGGAGGTGGAGTTTGCAGTGAGGTGAGATTGTGCCACTGCACTCCAGCCTAGGCAACAGAGCGAGACTCTGTCTCAAAAAGAAAAATAAAATATCGTTTAAAAATGTGGTTGCGTACACAAGGAAAATTTTTGAAAGAATGTACTAAAATAACTCTGAATTTAAAGAAATTTTTCCTTCTTTTGTTATACTTCTGTGAATTTTTTGCATGTATTACTTTTGTAATCAGACAGAAAAGAAGTTTCATATTACAGGAACAGGAAACAATTAGAAATGTGAGAGGAAAACTATGTACAAAGATGTTCATTTCAACATTGTTTATAGTAATAAGAAATCAAACAACCTGTGTAATCAGGAAGTGGGCAATAAATGATGTTACATAAATCTAGTGAAATATTTTATAGGTGTAATTTTTAAAAAGAAGCTGTAAACAACTTTATACTTATATGATTTTCACCTTTAATCATATTGTACCCCTAGCTAAAATGCCCTAATGCCCTTTTCCCTCCTTCCCTTTTCTTTTTCTTTCTTTATTTTCTTTCTATCTTTCTTTTTCTTTCTTGTATGTATGTATGTATTTAGAGACAAAAGTCTTCCTATATTGCCCAGGCTGTAGTGCAATGGTACAATCTCAGCTCACTGCAACCTCTACCTCCTGGGTTCATGCAGTTATCCTGCCTCAGTCTCCCAAGTTACAGGCACGTGGCACCACACCTAGCTAATTTTTGTATTTTCAGTAGAGATGGGGTTTTACCATGTTGGTCAGGCTGGTCTCGAACTCCTGACCTCAAGTGATCCACCTGCCTTGGCCTCCCAAACTGCTGGGATTACAGGCATAAACCACTGCGTCTAGCCTACCCTGCCCTTTCTTTTCATTTATATATATATATATATATATATATATATATATATATATATATATATATTCTTTTGGCTCTAGTAAAATTGATATTTTCTTACCATTATATCCTTCAAAAAACTCTGACAGGCACCATCACCTCTCCACCCCATTCCATTTTCACCTCCATCCGCACGAGTTAACTCATTCCGTGTCTTGGAAATATTCTGAACAGATACTCTATATCTGTACTTACCACCTTATATTATAATTATGTGTTTGACTTCCCCACTAAGCTTTAACCCTGAAAGCTGGGATTGGGTCTTACTTATTGTTGTCACTTCAGTACAAACACAGGGCCTAATAAATAGTAGATGCTTAATAAATGTTTGCTGGATAAAGTAATGAGTAATGTGGAAATATACTTGTGTTATGATATTACGTAGATAAGGGAAAGTAGTACCTACATTTCAGGGTTGTATGAAGATTATTAGATGGGAAAATTCATGTAAAACAGCTGGCCTAATGCCAAGCATGTAGGTGTTCAGTGTATGGTAAGGATAAAGATGGTGGTGATTAAGCTAGTAACAGTTGTGAGAGTTGTGTATTTTTTGTTTTCAACAGACAGCCCCAGTACGGGCCTTGGACCTTGTGGATGGATTTTGGTGGCTGTCTCATTCTTATTCACACTTGTAACTTTCCCAATCTCAATATGGATGTGCATAAAGGTAAAGAACATTTCATTCACTTCTGGGAAGGAGTCAACTCCTACCTCCATAAACGTACTTTATGTATGCGTGTGTGTGAGAAAGAGACAGAGAAATACTGTCTCTCTCTTGTAATTCTTATTTCTTTATCTTTCTTTTGGAAAATTTATACTACTCACCTATTAAAATGGAACCTTAAAACTTCTTTTCAGTCATTGCTCTTACATGTGGGCTAAAGTAAGGATCACCATCAAAAATGTCCTGGGGTCAGGGATGTGAGATGGTTCTGAGAGAACAAGTTATTTAGAGTTAGAATTGTGTGGTCTGACTGCTGGCTTTACTGTTTACTGTGTGACCTTTGCTGTTTCCTCACCTGTAAAATGGGAGAAAGTAACAATACCTACTTCACAGGATTATTGCGAGGATTAAATGAGTTAGTGTGTCTAAGTGTACTTATCACAATGCCTGGCACATCATAAGTACCCTCAGTGCTGGTTATTGTTTTCTACTAAGTTGTTAATACTTTGATATATGACTATCATTTCCATATTTCTAAGAAGATAAAATCTGCTCCAAGCATTTTCAGATCAATTTATTCTTAAGGGAATCAGAAGAAAAATTGTGAAGACTTCAGCTTTTTGTTTTTTTTTGAATTAACAATGCATGAGTAATTTTTTTTTTTTTTTTTTTTTTTTTGAGATAGACTCTCACTCTGTCTCCTAGGCTGGAGTGCAGTGGTGCTATCTCAGCTCACTGCAACCTCCATCTTCCAGGTTCAAGCAATTCTCCTGCCTCAGCCTCCTGAGTAGCTAGGATTGCAGGTGCCTGCCACCAGGCCCAGCTAATTTTTGTATTTTTTGTAGAGACATGGGTTTCACCATGTTGGCCAGGCTGGTCTTGAACTCCTAACCTCCCAAAATGCTGAGATTACAGGTGTGAGCCACCATGCTAGGCCTGCATGAGTAACTGAATAACAATGTTAACAGCTGAGAAGTGAGGTTATGGATTTGTCTCTGTGTCCTATTCTGTCCTTCCTAAATTTATACAGTGAGTATCTATTGCTTTTGTAATCAGTACAAAAATTAAAAATATCATGCTTTGAGAAGGTAAACATTGGACATGTTATACATATGATTTGGATCTAAAGAAAGTAGATGAGGCATCTAATCTGTTTTGAGCAAAAATATATATATAAGAAGCCATGCATGTATATATTTGTACTCTTTATGTTAAATTATCATTTGTGTTTTTATTCTAGATTATAAAAGAGTATGAAAGAGCCATCATCTTTAGATTGGGTCGCATTTTGCAAGGAGGAGCCAAAGGACCTGGTCAGTACTGGGATTCTGGATTGTTTATCTGAAAATGAAAGTTCTTTTTAACTTTTTTATTTTTATTTTTTTTTTAAGACAGGGTCTCATTCTGTCGCCCAGGCTAGAGGGCAGTGGCATGCTTATGGCTCACTGCAGCTTTGAACTCCTGACCTCAAGTAATCATCCCACTCCAGCCTCCCAAAGCACTAGGATTACAGACATGAGCCACCGTGCCCAGCCTGAAATTTTTTATTGATGTGATTTCCCTTATGAGGGCTTCTACTCTGTCTTAGAAAATAGTTCATGTAGCAGAAGTTGTATAACAATAGCAGTTGCTCTAGCCAATCTTTTGTTACCCTTTCCTTCCTACCTTTCCCCTCCTCTTCCCATTTGAGCTGATAAGATTACCTCTTAAGCCAAGAATAGCTACATCTATACAAGTTTGAGCGTGAGAATCTCTACCGAAGAAAGACTTTCATTCATTTGGCAAACTTCAGTTAAGCTCCTACTGTGTTCCAGGCTCTGGGAATTCAAGGGAGACTAAAACATAGTCCCTACCCTCAGGGATCTTCCCATCTAGTGGTAGGACATGAACAAGGAAACAGATAGCTACAACCCTATGTGATAAGTGACATGATCAAGTACTCACAGAGAGCTTTGAGAAAAGACTAAACCAGAGTAGTATTACTGATCCGAACTAGTAGTAGGCTGAAGTAAGGCTTTCTGGAAGTTACATTTTGATTGAGTCTTGAGGTCTGAAAAGGTGTTAACTAGTAGTAGGCTGAGGCAAGGCTTTCTGGAAGTTACATCTTGACTGAGTCTTGAGGTCTGAAGAGGTATTAACCAACAGGAGGTGTTTGCAACAAAAATAGCAAACATAGAAGGGAGTACTGCAGATTGAAGAAACTGGAAGTAGATCAGTCCAGCAGGAGTGTAGGGTGGGAAGAGAGAGGAAGTGGCTGAAGAGGACAACAAAGGCAGTTGTGCAGGACCCTGCATGGTGGAGGGTTTGTACTGTAAAGGGGATTGCTCTGCTTGCAGCTTAGGAAATAGATTATAGTAGAGAAACTACAAAAAATAGAGAGATGGCCCAGGAAACGATTGCATTGGTGGCAGTTTTAGCGGGGAGGGGAAGAGTGACAGTAACAATGGATTAAGGAAATGAACTCCGCAGGCGTTAGTGGGGGCAGTCAAGTGTGGGAAGTAAGCAAGAGGAATCAAAGTTACCCTCCTGGCTCTGGCTCATTCATGAAGATGAACTAATGACTTTTCAGTTCATTAGGTTGAGGTTGCTGGTGTCTCTATAATATGTGTATCTTTGTTGCAGGTTTGTTTTTTATTCTGCCATGCACTGACAGCTTCATCAAAGTGGACATGAGAACTATTTCATTCGATATTCCTCCTCAGGAGGTAAGGTTTTCTTTGAATAACTGAGATATAATATGTGAAAGTGCTTTACAAGTGCTTTACAATGAGAGACAACATTGTTAGAGCATAGGCTTTATTTATTTATTTAAATTTTTATTTATTTATTTATTTTTTTTTTCTTAATCTTTGAGGAGTCAGTTTGACATTGTAATCTCTCCCAAAATCCTTCTTTTTTATTTTTTTTTATTATTTATTTATTTATTTATTTATTTATTTTAAATTGCATTTTAGGTTTTGGGGTACATGTGAAGAACATGCAAGATTGTTGCATAGGTATACACATGGCAGTGTGGTTTGCTGTCTTCTGTCCCCTCACCTGTATCTGTCATTTCTTTATTTTTAATTGAGACGGAGTCTCACTCTGTCACCTAAGCTGGAATGCAGTAGTGTGATCTCGGCTGACTGCAACCTCTGCCACCCAGATTCAAGTGATTCTCCTGCCTCAGCCTCCTGAGTAACTGGGACTACAGATGTGTGCCACCATACTTGGCTAATTTTTTTGTATTTTTAGTAGAGACAGGGTTTTGCCATGTTGGCCAGGCTGGTCTTGAACTCGTGACCTCAGGTGATCCTCCTACTTTGACCTCCCAAAGTTCTGGGATTACAGGCGTGAGCCACATGCCCGGCCAGAGCATAGACTTTAAATCCTGACTGCCTTCAGCATTTCTAGCTCAGTGACCTTAAGCAAGTTCTTTAACTTTTCTGTGCCTCAGTTTCCTCATCCAGAAAATAGAGGTTGTAATAGTAAGAACTACTGTATAGGGTGGTTCTGAGAAGTAAGTGAGATATATGTGCAAAATACTTAGAGCAATGGCTGGTAAATAGTAAGTGCTATACAAGTTTTTACTATTATTATTACAGTTGGCCCATTGCTTGCATGGGTTTTGCATATAGCGATTCAACCAACCACAGATGGAATGTATTAGGAAAAAAACTCCTCAAAGTTTCGAAGAGCAAAACTTCAGTTTGCCATGCATAAGTATGGCATTGAATGTACATGAATGAAGTGATATGTAGGCATTGTATTGGATAATACAAGTAATCTAGAGATGATTTAAAGTATACAGGAAAATGTACATAGATTATACGGTTGGCACTCCTAATCCACGGGTTCCGCATACATGGATTCAACCAACCATGGATCAAAAATATTTGGTGGAAAAAGCAATAGACAGTGATATAATACAAATTTTAAAAAACACTATAGTATAGCAACTATTTATATAACATTTACATTATGTTAAGTATAATAAGTACTCTAGAAAGGCTTTATAAAGGAGGATATGCATGAGTTATATGCAAATATTGTGCCACTGTATATAAGGGACTTGAGCATCCTTGGATTTTGGTATCCACTGGGGGTCCTGGAATCAATCTCCCACAGATACCAAGGGATGATTATTATAAAACATAGTGTAATGCTAATGTAAGTATAATAATATCATCATTGTTGTTACTATCGCCATTTTTACTGCCATGTTTTTCTTCTATGGGTTTCTGATAGAAAACCCTATTTAGTACATTATTTTTTCTTCTAAAGGTTTTATTCTAAATAAATTGGTTAGAAACTAAAGAAATTAGAAACTGCTTGTTGGACATTTTAGATAAAACATATAATATTTTATACTAGTGATTGTTTTGTGCCTTTTCGAACTACTTCACAAATATTACTGTAGATGAAACTCACAGCAGAATCCCTAGAAAGTATACAGTTGCAGTGAAACAAAGGAATTCCTCCAGATTACAGTGGCAGAGCCAAAACTAAAATTGAGCTCTCTAGATTCCCTATCTAGTACTTTTTGCACAGCTCCATACTAAATGAATTGTACATGAACTCCCTTATGGCCCCCCAAAAAGTGATGGCCATCCTGGGAACCATGTCCTTAGGAGGCATAGTTGAGCACAGTGGCTCACACCTGTAATCCCAGCACTTTGGGAGACTGAAGTGGGTAGATCACGAGGTCAGGAGTTCAAGACCAGCCTGGCCAAAATGGTAAAACCCTGTCTGTACAAAAAATGAATAAATCAATACAGACAAGTAGAAATGCAAATAAACAATGTCACTACAGTGAGGTGCAGTGGATGTGCAAGGGAAGAGTGCTTAACTCTACCAAGTAAGTCAAGGAAGTTTCACAGAGAGAAGGACATTTAAATGATCAGTAGAAAGGTGCCAACCTGATAATGTGAGTGAGAGAGGCTGGAACTCCCAGGCTGGAATAATCTTCCTACCTCAGTCTCTGAGTAGCTGGAACTACAGGTGTATGCCGCCATGCCCAGCTGGCTTTTTTCTTATTTTCTAAATTAACTTATTAGTTAAGTCAATGTTTTATTCAGAAAAGTTACCACAGTTATCCAAGATAAAACGATAATACAGCTCTTACGTGCCAGGTACTTTTCTGAGCACTTGAATATATTTAATGCATTAATTCTAGCAACAATGCAAAGGGTACTATAATTAATTTCTCCTTTACAAATGAGAAAACTGAGTCCCAGTGAGTTTAAGTGACTTATATAACTGTTTTTCTGGAGCTTCTCACTCAGATAACATTTTAGTTTAAAACAAAATTATGTCATGTTTAACATTTTTATGTAGCATGCTGTAAAATATGTTTTTATGCTGACCTTACTCTTTAAAAACATTCACCTGTACTTTTCATTCCAGTAATATTGTGCAACTTGTGGTTTATCAAACCTTGACTCTCTAGTGTCTCTCTCTTGAATATTCTTCCACTCCACCCGACACCCTCAGAAAAATTGTATTCCTTTCTTCAAAATTCAATTCAGGTATCACCCCTGCTGCCCACAGATGCCCCTAAAAGCTTCCTTTGGTTCCCTAACCTCCTTCAAAGTAGGAACCAAGTTTTTTCCTACTTTAATCCCTGGAACCTGGTACATTGCCTGCTGTTGAATGGTATCTTGATATTTGTATGACTGAACAAATTAATGGACTTGAATAAATACATTTATTTTATTAAATGTTAGCTTTCTGATGCCTTCCTAAAGAAAATCAGCTACTATTATAAGGTATTCTATAGAATAATATTGCTTACAGTTATGTTTAAAAATGGTTGACAGATGTAAAATTTCTTCCTTCATCTTGTAGATCCTCACTAAGGATTCAGTGACAATTAGCGTGGATGGTGTGGTCTATTACCGTGTTCAGAATGCAACCCTGGCTGTGGCAAATATCACCAATGCTGACTCAGCGACCCGTCTTCTGGCACAAACTACTCTGAGGAATGTTCTGGGCACCAAGAACCTTTCTCAGATACTCTCTGACAGAGAAGAAATTGCACACAACATGCAGGTGGGGAGTGCGTTGATTCTGTTGCCCGCCCAGAAACTGAAAAATGAAGCAAAGCAGAGAGTCAATAGATGTTTGAGAACCTTTTATTAATTCAAGTTGCGGGGGGTCTGTGGATTTTTTTTTTTTTTTTTTTTTTTTTTTTTACTTCATAGTAAAGTTTTTCAAATTTGGTGGGAGGGGACATTTTTCACATTAGCAGTTCATGAGTTAGTAACACTCATGCATACATTTTTTAAAAATTTTCTTTAGTGGATATTTTTTTTCCAGAATCAGTAATCACCTTTTTGTTTAGAACAGAGGCTATTCCATAAGGTAGTGTAGGTATCACTAAAGCTTTATTCTGTGTGTGAGTCCCATGAATTATATATAACTGTTGTGCTTTCCAGTCTTTCTTAACAGATACTCAGTTAAGCATAGCTTATTCAAAAAAGATAACGTGCTATAACTCTGGATTCTTATTTTTGTATAGACTTCATTGTGGGTAAAATCTATGATTGTATTTGATATCCACAACAACCTATGAAATAGATGTGTGGCTTCATTCCTGCCCTTCTAAAGGGAGGAAGTCGAAGCACAAAGAAGACATATGGCTTACACAAAGTCACATTAGCTCAGGAGTTGGCAAACTAGCCTATAGGCTCTGGTTTTTGTAAGTAAAGTTTGATTGGCATATATTCACAGCCATTTATTTATATAGTATCCGTTTATATAGTATCCAGGGCTGCTTTTTACTACAACAGCTGACTTAAATAGTTGAGATGGAGACTACAAATAAATAATCACTATCTAGCCCTTTTAGAAGAAGCTTGTTAACCCCTGCATTCACTTGTTGGCAGCAGAATCAGGATCAGTGAGCCAGCTCCAGTGTCACCATTCCTTCCACCATAGAGTAACTGTCTCTCCACAACCCTACCCAGAACCTTGTCTCCTCTAAATCCCAGTGAATATAGCCTCTGTCGGCATCTGGGCTGGGCTGAGCAGATTCAGCTTGCCTTCTCTCTTCCTAACAGACTACTCTAGATGATGCCACTGATGCCTGGGGAATAAAGGTGGAGCGTGTGGAAATTAAGGATGTGAAACTACCCGTGCAGCTCCAGAGAGCTATGGCTGCAGAAGCAGAAGCGTCCCGCGAGGCCCGCGCCAAGGTAACATTTTTTTTTAGCTTGTTTTTCTTGTTGAGTTTTATCTTTTATTAATAATTACATAAAAGTAAAACATGCTTGCTGTGAAAACTTGAAATAATCTTGAAGTGGTAAAGTTAGTAGAAGTGAAAGCCCTCCCCATAACTTCAAATCGTATTCCTCCAGAGGTCACCAGTCTAAACGGTTGAGTGTATTTGGATTTTATTTGACTAGGTTTTTGGATCACTGGCTTGTTTTACAAAAGTAGGGTTATACTGCACGTGTTGTCCTGTGTTTTGCTTTCTTCATGTAATATTAGTATCTATGGTCATATCAGTGCATACAGAGTTACCTCATTCTTTTAAGACTGTGTGTACCATACTTTATTCTTCCAGTTCAGTAGTAAGGACAAATTAACAGTCCTTCCAGCTTCAGAGCAAGCGGGTCATCATTCCATCCATATCACCCATCTCTTACTTATTTTTGGCTCCTTTTTTGTTCTGTTTCTCTTCTCAGGATCTTTTTCCCTTTTACTGTTTCCTATCCCTCATTCTCTCTTTTCCTCTTGTTTAGATTCTCTTACTTTATCGTCTTCCTTTTTTCTCCGTTCTTTTCATCATCATCTGCCTATGTCTTAACCCTGCGTGGGTGGCATGGCCCCTCTGGGAGGCTCTGAGGAAATATTTATTAACCTAACCTAGAGAAGAGTATCATTAAAGATGATAATGTGTACAAGTTCGAGGATATCTCACCAAACCCAAGGTTAGGAAGTAGGGGCAAGTCTCACCAAAACAGGAACCGGAAGGCAGTTCAGGGAACTAGTCATCCCTTTCCTGTGACCCATCTCACTATAGATAGTTTGTGGTGGAGAATGTCTGGCTCCCAGGTTTACATGTCTGCCAGGTGAACACTAGAACACAGACCAGCCCTAGTTCGACATTCACAGAAGAGAGATTCTTTCTGGTCCAACTTTGGTCAAAGTGCAAAGATACCATAATAACATGGTTCCACAGCCCTATACCTGTGAATGGGTTGAAGAAGAAGAGCAGTTTTCTTAGGCGGACTTGCTGTGGACTTGACAAATCTCTGAAGACACAAGGAGCAAACCAATTTGTTGTTGTTAGAAAATAGTAGTAGCTGGTGGTAATTGGCTGACCACAGAACCCTGTTCTTTTCTTAGGATGCCCTTTAAGCCATAAACCAATCACTATAATTTCTTAGCCAGCATCAAATAGGATAATAGCTTATTTGACATATGACTTCAGAATTTTCTGTTAACCAGAATTTTTTAGATTTGCCTCCTGTGATCATTGTTGCTTTGTGATGATAACCTGATAATACTGCAGAACCCTCAAGTGCCTTCTTTCAAAACCATTACATTTAGAAGATTAAATTATGTTTATGTTGTTATTAAATATGCCCTATCATCTAATTATTTTGAAAATTAGGAATTGCTTTTACCTAGAATATGTTATTAACCAAAAGCCTCATTTCCAAACCAGATTGAATAATAGAATTTACTATACATATACTATGTAGAATGTCAAAGCCCAAAGGATCCTCAGAGATTATCTTTCGTAGGTAGCAAATACGTAGCCCAGATGCTACCACTCCATCCTACTATTCCCATGCTAGTAATTAACCACAGCACTGTTTTCCACTGAGTTTACACTTGGCCTCAGAACCCTTCTACAGCACTCCAGGTAACAACCTTCAACTGCTTAGAGTTAGCTTAAAAAACAAAACTTGAGGCCAGGCACAGTGCCTCACACCTGTAATCCCAGCACTTTGGAAGGCTGAAGTGGGTGGATCACCTGAGGTGGGGAGTTTAAGACCAGCCTGGCCAACATGGTGAAACTCCTAAAAATACAAAAAAGTAGCTGGGCATGGTGGTGGGCACCTGTAATTCCAGCTGCTTGGGAGGCTGAGACAGGAGAATTGCTTGAACCCAGGAGGTGGAGGTTGCAGTGAGCCAAGATAGCGCCACTGTACTTCAGCCTGGGTGACAGAGTGAGACTCCTTCTCAAAAAAATTAAATTAAATTTTAAAATTAAATAAATAATAAAAACTTTTTAAAAAATGAAAGTTGTTTGCCATCCCACTATTCAAAGGAAAAGTTGAAGCCCAGAAAAGTTAAGTGACATCCACAAGGTTGCACAGTTAATTAGTGGCAGTGAAAATTAGAATTCCCCTCCGCTCCTCACTGCCTCCTCTAGGACTGACTTTCCAGGATGGGCTGTGAGCCTCTTCCATAGCATTCTTAAGAGTTTGGAAAGAAAGTTTCTGTCTTCCCTTTATAGCAATAAGAAAAGATAGAAGAAACCACTTAGAATTCTGAATTGCCATGCCTCCACTTAGACGGGGCTCTCGGGTTAGTCTGGAAGCAGTCTCATGAACTTGGGCAGTGCTGTCTTGGAGTTCAGGCATAGAATCACAATGAGCCTAGCCCTTCTGTAAAATACAGTAACCCCGGAACAACCATAGGCTTATTATATTAAAATTCTCATGGAAAATAAGGGGCCACAGTTTCTTCAACAAATAAATTCCAAAGGAAAGGTGAGGAAGAGTGAAGAATCTAAAGATTAAGAGACTTTGCAGAAAAATTCCTTAGGCTAATTAGCCATCAGGGAAATGCAAATTCACATTGTAAGTACACGTCACACTAGACAGCTATCAGAATGGCCTGAATAAAAAAAGAAAAGAAAGGAAAAGAACTAACTGTGGGTGAGAGAGGAACTAGAACTCTCATATTCTGCTGGTGGCAGCGTAACTTAATACAACCACTTTGGAAAACAGTCTGGCAACGTCTGCCCAAACTGAACATTTTATACCCCATGAGCCAGCAGCTCCAATCCTAAGTATGAATCTTACAGAAATGCACTCCTGTTTACCAAAAGGCATGTACTAGAATGTTCACAGCATCACGTTGTCCCAGACTATAAAATACCCAAATGTCCATACCTAGCTGAATGGATAAAGTCTGGTTTATTCACATGAAGCCATGCTACATAGCAAAGAGACTGAATGTAAGTGCTCATACACATACACATAATTGGAGTGAAAGAAGCCAGTCACAGAAGAGGACAGATTCTCCCATGTGTTTCTTGTATGTTAGGGTTGGTTTTTAAAGTGTTTAGTGGCTTGAAATGTAGTATCTTTTGTGTTTGCATCATCTTTTATTTCCTTTTCATAACTCTCAGAAAAATGCCTGGCATGTGCTTTTGGGCTCATGTTCCTGGGTATGGAAGTCTATTGATTGAGAGGATGGAGTGCAGAAATACAGATGACCTGTCTCTGCCCTTTCCTCTGCCCAGACCACCTGGTCTACAGAAGGGGACGGGTAATACAAATTTCACATACATGAAAATGCCAGACTTTAAAATGATGTTCTATAAATATAAAATGTCAATTGCCATGAGATGGCTGCACATTTGACAAAAGCCTTGCAAACCCAAAAATAGCTTGCTTTGCTAAGATCCTATCAACAGAGTGTACTTGGCCTGTGTTTAGACAAAGGCGGTGGTGTTGTGTTCACATCTTTGGCAGCTTGCTCAGAGCAGCTTTTCTATGAACAAAATGTGTGCCCAGCCTGGTGGGTCTGGCTTCCCAGCCAAGAGGTTGTGTATTGATTGGTGGTGGGAAATGAGATCTCTTTTCAGCTGGTCTGTGTCCAAAGTAAAAAGTGCCTAATTGGACATCTGAGAAGACATGGAAAAAAATCAGAGCCTGCTGCTCTCATAGCAGGGGACTTCTGATGTATTCTCTGTAATGCCTACCTTGGAATACAGTTCTGTGGTTTTCTTTGAGCAGAACTGGCACTTGTCCCTTCTCACAGACATGGCACTTGTCCCTAGGCAGTACATGATGAGTGGCTTTGATAAATTAAGGTTTTTATTCTGTAAACTAGAACCTTTCTCTCAGTGAGTACCACATTCTGCTTCCTATCTTCATTAACGGCACTGACTTATGCGACCCAAACCTAGAAACCTGGGTCTCGGCCTCTGTTCTCCTTTCCTCCTTATACCTAGTCTCCAAATTCTACTGATAGGGAGAATAGCTCCCCAAACCATTTTGTTCTGTGTCCCCACAACCTGTGAATCACACCAGCCACTCTAAAGCAGTTCCACTAGCAGCTTTCACTGTCTTCTCTTCTAACCTCAGACATCCCTCATAGAGGTTTTTCAAACTAGATCTGATGGAGGTTACTTATCTGCTTAAAATCATTCTGCAGCTTGCCATTACCTAGAGAATGAAGACCAAAAGCCCTGGCCCTCACTGCCCTTCAGAACCTGGCCCCATTCATCCCCCACATTTCGCCTCTTCCTGGCATAGTATTCAGCCATTGACAGTTTTCTGGAATATACCAACATTTGTGTACCTCAGTACCATTTTATGTGTTCTGCCTAAAATATTTTTCCTCCTCTTTTTCTAAACGGCAAACATTTTATCCTTTAATATTAAACTTTCATAACCTCACCACATCACCCTCTGCAAAAGTGGCCTTCTTCTGTGTTGCTAGCACTATGTCTTGTACATATGTCTGTCAGCATATATCACACTAGAGTGAAATGATCTGCTTCCATGTCTGCCTTCCCTACCTGACCAGGAGCTGAAGAAGGCTAGGGATTCCACTCTATCTCTATCCCTAGTTTCTCCTACGCAGGGCTTATTAGCCCCACAAATTTTGTTGTGTAAGTAAATGAAATTCACTGGGCATAAGACCATTGCCTCCAATTCTGATATTCATGGAGTATTATGGGCCATTAATTTTTTGAGATTCAAGTGAGGATAATAACCTGGAAAAACTCTACTTTTAATCTTCACAATTATGGTACTTTAATACCTTTCCTTCTCCTAGGATTATGAATTAAAGTAACTGCCTTGAATCTCTTGTGCATTAAAGCATAGTCAGACCTGAAAATCAGGTCTTGTCACTTGCCATTCCTTTATTCATTTAACACTTTATATACCTTCTCTGTCTTCCTCACAAGTGGTCCTCTGAGGTACATGTTAGTCTGCTTTAAGAATGGGAAACCGAGGTTCATCATGTTCGGTAACCTCTCTGAGGACCTTCGGCTGTTAAATGTTAGATCTAGGATTTGAACTCAAGTCCATTTGACTCCAGAGCTCCTGTTCTCTCCAATACTCAAGTGAGCTTCAAACCTTTTTGCCTGCGAAACCCTTTATAGAATTTAGAAAAACTATAAAGCCCATTAAACATTTTTAATTGGCATGTAAAAATTTTCATCTTGAATTTATGTACTTGCCAAGTATATAATTCCTGGCATGTTATAAATATTGACATTTTAAAATAAAACTGTTAACATAATTCTTTTAAATGTACCCAGTGAGACTTACATAATAATGATTTAGTTATCTATTAAAAGTATGTGAGTAAACTCTTTCTAACAGTCAGGAGCTTTTTTAAATTTTTTTTTTTCTTCTTCTTCTTCTTAAACTTAAGTTTTTATTCCACCTTCACTTCCCCCAGATTCTTTCCCTAACATATATTTTGTCATGAATTATTTTATTAACCTATTTTAACACATTTAGTCTCTAAGTTAGAATTATTGCTTAAAACTTTCCCATAACTAGGGCCAGGTGCGGTGGCTCACGCCTGTAATCCCAGCACTTTGGGAGGCCGAGGCGGATGGATCACAAGGTCAAGAGACTGAGACTATCCTGGTCAACATGGTGAAACCCCGTCTCTACTAAAAATACAAAAAATTAGCTGGGCATGGTGGCACGTGCCTGTAATCCCAGCTACTCAGGAGGCTGAGGCAGGAGAATTGCCTGAACCCAGGAGGCGGAGGTTGCGGTGAGCCGAGATCGTGCCATTGCACTCCAGCCTGGGTAACAAGAGCAAAACTCGGTCTCAAAAAAAAAAAACTTTCCCATAACTAAAAACAAGGTTTTACAAAAATTTCAGAATTTCTCCTAAATAAGAAGCCAATTTTTTTTTTTTTTTTTTTTTTTTTTTTGAGATGGAGTCTCATTCTCTTGCTCAAGCTTGAGTACAGTGGCATGATCGTGGCTCACTGCACCCTCCCGAGTTCAAGCAATTCTCCTATCTCAGCCTCCTGAGTAGCTGGGATTATAGGCGCCTGCCACGATGCCCAGCTAATTTTTGTACTTTTAGTAGAGATGGGGTTTTGCCATGTTGGCCAGGCTGGTCTCAAACTCCTGACCTCAATTGATCTGCCTGCCTCAGCCTCCCAGTTTTGGGATTACAGGTGTGAGCTACTGCACCTGGCACAATAAGTCAATTTTTACTAGAAATGCTTGTCTTCAAAAGACGAATGAGAATTAAACAGTACATATATAGATGGCTATTAATGCTAGAATGAGACAGGATTCAGTATCAATTTTATTCCTATTTTTCATTTTTATAGATATAAGGACTTTGAAACCTTATTTACATAAATGGATAGAAATGGAAGTTTTGTTTAAAGTAGTATCATACAATTCTTAGCACTCCCTTTGAATTTATGTGCTAAAAAATTATATCACAGTCTTTCAACAAAAAGTATTTAAAATGATCTGTCAGCTTTCAGTTTAGTAAGATACTCATCAGAGAATTGGAAATCCTCTTGACTTGCGAAAAGATTTGCATGAAGTCATTAAAGTTATTTTCTTTCTTAATCCTGCACAGTATTTTGAATTATCCTTTTGTTTGGTACCCTGGAAAATGGGAGAAAGGCTATAGTAAAAGAGAATGTCTTGATCCAGGCACTACTCAAGCGAGTCAGTTTTAGAAAAAGCATATGGAAACTGCGTATGTAGAAATGGATTTCCTTTAAACTATTCTGGCATCCACCCTGGAAAGTTTTGTGGACCACCTGAGGTATACATACCCCGTGTGATTTTTCTCCAGTTCAACCTCTCCTTTCACATGTCCATAGGTTATTGCAGCCGAAGGAGAAATGAATGCTTCCAGAGCTCTGAAAGAAGCCTCCATGGTCATCACTGAATCTCCTGCAGCCCTTCAGCTCCGATACCTGCAGACACTGACCACCATTGCTGCTGAGAAAAACTCAACAATTGTCTTCCCTCTGCCCATAGATATGCTGCAAGGAATCGTAGGAACAAAACACAGCCACTAGCCTAGCATAGAGGTGAGCGCTACCCTTCCAAGGATGAAGTGAGGGACCAAACTAGCCTTTAACTCATAGAGTAGGGCTTGAATATTCTCCCTCCCTTTCCTTTTCCATATGTCAATTGTGGTGTTCCCAGAATGTATAGCAGTTATAAAAAACAGGTGAAATAACCGTTAGCTTGTAGATACTGAGAGATTGGTGATTTATATAAGGTAATTTGTTGGTCTTTAAATAGTTAAAAGTTTGTATTTTTAGATTATTATGTAGTAGGTTAGATCCCCCTTGTTTTGACTTCCACTCTGTCATTCTGAACCCTCTAAGCACCCAGGCCAGAGGCAAGAACCTAGGCTGTTACTGCCACCTGCCACCGCTGGCTGGATTGCAGAAAGTGACGACCTTATACCACAACCAGCTTCTCTAGGTCGTATGTGCCTTATCTCCAGAGATCCAGAGAGGTTTTTTTTTTTTTTTTTTTTTTTTGAGACAGTTTTGCTCTTGTTGCCCAGGCTGGAGAGCAATGGCATGATCTTGGCTCACTGCAACCTCCACCTCCCAGGTTCAAGCAATTCTCCTGCCTCAGCCTCCCCAGTAGCTGGGATTATAGGCATGTGCCACCATGCCCAGCTAATTTTAGTTTTTTTGTTTTTTGTTTTTTGTTTTTTAGTAGAGATGGATTTTCACCATGGTTAATCAAGAACTTCTGACCTCAGGTAATCCACCTGCGTCGGCCTCCCAAAGTGCTGGGATTACAGGTGTAAGCTGGGCCCAGAGGTCTTAATTAAGGAAATTTCCCTAATGTTCATTTATTTTCCAAATCCAAACCAGATTTCAGAATCATCCTTACTTGAGAGTAGCCATTTTCTTGCCTGTACTTGTCATAACTAGGGGAAATAGTCAAGACTAATGAAAAAGATCACCCTAACCCTTCAAAGACTTTTAAATTCACTAGTATAGTGGCCCTTTTAAAAATATGTCCATTTTTTAACTTCTTTGAGCCTTCTTTATGAGTAAATAATTCCTCTGTGTTCTTTCAAACCAGCTAAATATTTGTCACAAAAGTGCTTTTTTCTCACTGTTGCCTATTTTCATATATCAGGTTTTAAATAGTTTTAATTTTACAATAAAATTTTCTCTATATTCGATATGCAGTTGTTATATATCGATTTGAATAGCCTAAGGACTAAAATACTTTTTTAAGAGATAACTTCAGGAAGCCTTATATTTTACTGTCTGCATGCTGTTAACTGTGGTACACTGTGAAATATCTTGATTACAAACCCATTCATTACACAGTATAAGGAATTCACAATATATTGGATACATAATATCTAATGACCTTGGGCAGATACTCTCAAACTGAAGATATCTATATAGATGTAGATCTTTTTAATTTGCCTATCATTCTTCTATCATGTATATTGATGCTGAAAGAGGAAGTGATCAGCTCCTCTGGACCACAATTTCTTTGCAATTGTCTGTGAATCTGAGCAACCTGGCATTCTACTTACTGGTCCAGAAAGCTGGTAGGTGACATTTCTAACACTTCTTTGAGACTCTGAGTTCACCTAGGGAAGTCTAAGAATAACAGCTTTCTTTCCCAGCACTAGCCTTTATAGCTGTCCTTAGATGAACGACTCTGTCCATCCAGCCAATGGATGTTCCTTCCCCTGTACCCCAATTTTAAGCTTATTTTAGGAAACCTTGAACCACCATGTATCCTGGCTCCTAGGTGAGTGTACTAGAGGTATGGAGCAGTGTAACTGAAACTGAAACTCAAGTTGCACTTACATTTTGAATTTTAAAATGATAGTTTTATCTGTTGTGTGAGGTGGCTCACTCTTGAGGACCAGGAGTCTCCATATCCTGACTGAAAATCTTTTCTGAGACTTAGAGTAACCGTGCTTTTGGTTCCTTGAGTTCTCCTGTCTCCAGATACCAGGTGATCTTCACTTTTCTGCCTTGTGAATTCATAATCCCACAGGTTGAAATTAAATCACTTGGGAGGGACGCATAGAAGGAGTTCTAGGAACACATTGCCAGTGCAAGCATTTTTCCAGGTGGCCTCCCTTTCCAACAATGTACATAATAAAGTATATGCACTTTCACTAATATTTTTGGAGTGAGAGTCTGTTTCAGCCTGCATTGAGTATATGTGGATTTCAGTTTTCAGAAGTAATGCATTAGATCCTTCAGTTCTGAGCTGGCTGCTTGGGTTCTTCATATGCTTTGTGGGCCAGGGAGGGGCAGGCTGCTGTGGACCATCTGCTGTCTCCCAGGGCCAGGCCCCCTCTGGTGCACTGGCCCACACACTTTCCCTGGGGAGTTACAGATCCATGCACACACACACACACACACCACAAAGCTTTAACTGGCTTCATTTTCCTTTGCCTTCCTCCAAACGGGACAGGAACCCACTTCTTGCTGTCACCCAGTTAATCACATAGACATACACTTTACTTAAAAAGAGAGAAAAAAATGATATAAAACCAATGGGTTTTACCTGCAGCATCTGACCTCTGAAGAACTGTCTTGAATTAATGGTTACCATTTGGGAGCACCAGTCCCTCAGCTCTGTGTACAAATCCTTGTACATACATTCTATCATTTTATTTCGAAATAGCTTGATAGACACTTTATTGTCATCATTTTGTAGATGAGAACACTGGGGCTCAAAGGTTAAGACAGCCAAAGTCACATGTTTAGAAAGGAACAGAGCTGGGATTCAAACCGAGTTCTAATGCCAAAGATTTGTAAGGTGTATCTGTATCTTCGTGTGACACTGCCTGCCTCTAGCGCCCCCATCCACACACCACCACTACCACTTTATAGATAGATAGAGAGATCACTTTCCCCAAGACTATCACAGTTTATTTGTCTTTATATTCACACCTAGACAGGCCCTAAACTTAAACTTTAGTTATGGGCCATCTGATTCAGCCAAAGTTCATTGCAAAAGGAGGAGAGTTGATTGTACATTTGTAACCACAAATGTGTAAGACACTGACCTGAGCAAGAGGAAACCAGTGTTCCATAGACTTTGAGCTTATGTCGCCTTTTAAAGTATATCATCTCTTTTGATACAAACCTGGTCTCACAGTTACTTGGCTGGTAAATAGTGAATCCGGTGCCCCTCCTCCTCTTTTCAGCAGCAAACCACTTTTTTCAAAGGTAACTGCATTGGTAAAAGGTTTACAATATCTTTTGCCAGGATAAATTCTTGAGTTCACATTTATAACATTTACTGAATATAAAGTAACTCAATGAGAACAATGAGGCTGTTTTGAAAAACAAAAATTAATCAGTTATGAAAGAGTTCCAATCTTCTATTTGGAGTCTACATTCAATTTCTCCATTTTGCTGAAGTGTCTGTTTTTATTACCACTTTGAACATGGAATTTGAAGCTAATGTTTATAAAATCACATAAGCACCTCATAGATTTTTCCGTTTGCAAATCACTGCTCTGGAATGCTTTTCTTGCTATACCATCCACCTTATAATGTGACCTTAGATAAATCATATGTTCTCTCAGCCTCATTTTTTTCTCACCTGTAAAACAAGGAGATTATAGTCCACCTGTTTGGGTCTCAGACCTTTTGAGAGTGTGTTGGAAGCTACAGAGCACTTTGTCTGAAAACTGCACATAGTGTGCACAACACGAAGTTGCATCCTTTAAGGGTACACTGGACTGTACCAAACCCATCCAAAGACTTAAGAAATCCTGGGCTAGATCATGTCTAAGATCCTAACTTCAAAGCTATGTAGTTACCTGAAGAGTTTTTACTTTATAGGAACCAAGGCAAAAGGAACCATGGTTGAATGCCAGCACTGTGCAAGACACTTGACACATCTTTTTTCATTTCAATTTATAATCTCATTTGGCTGTGTTGACCAGGCCACAGGAAAATCCACAGGGATATTAGTGGTGATCTCTTCCTGTGATGTTGTTAACATCAGGTCTACAGCAGATCCAGGCTCAGATCAAGCTAGGATTTGCCTAAACCCGTCATACTTGCTAAGAGGATACGGCTCCTTTCAATCTATCCTATAGCCAGAAGAGTTTACTGAGAAAGGAAATTGAAGGCACATTAAAACTGAGGTTTTAGAATAAACTCTGGAAACTTAGTAATCATAATGTAGTAATCTCTGGAGGAAGGGCCCTTGGGGAATCCATGCTTTTAAAAAGTTCCCTGGGCAATTTGGGTGATCAGCCAGCTTTGGAAACAACAGTGTAAACACACACACACACACACACACACACACACACACACACACACACAGCCTGCCCATCACTTAAACCCTCACACTGGTTTCTGTTCTTTTACAGTCATATGCACAAGAGCTTTCACATCCTAACTCAGTGGGGATGGATTGGTGGTGGGAGGTGACACAGAACAAGAGGTGGGATAACAAGTGAGAAGAGACCAAAAGGATAGAAGGGGAGGACTGGGGAATGTCCTCCAGCAGCTTCCTTGGACTGGTTTCGAGCCTCCCAGGAGAAAAGATTATGAAACAACATGGAAATATCCAAGACGGACTATGGGACATGCTGAGCATGAGTAGAGTCAGGGCCCAGCGGACGAAGAAGGTCCAGAGGAGTCCCTCTCCCATACCCTGAAGACTGCCAACTTTGAGAGCATCCAGGGGCAGCTCTTACAATGGCAGCTGCTGCAGTAATTTCTCCACATCGCTCTGGGGCAGCAGAATGAATTTGTGGGAACCAGAGGTAGCAAGGAAGGTCCAGGCAGCTGCTACAGGGTATGGCAGCTGTGAGGATGCACCCTGCCCGCTTTCTACTGCAGGGCATATGATTGATAAGGGCTTCGGCTGCTGGCTTTGAACTTCATCCCACATATGCCATGTGCCCCAAGGCCAGGCCTCCCAGTGACTGAGTGCAGGCGGCAGATAAGGCATGCCTGCTTACTGAAGACACGATTCCTTTGCCGGCAGACTTTGACTCTGGCTCAAGAACACTTGAATCAAACAGACACTTGTGTTCACAGCAGCCTTATGCACAATAGCCAAAAGGCACAAATAGCCAAAGGTCCATTGATGGCTGAATAGGTAAACCAGATGTGGTATACACATGCAGCAGAATATTACCCAGCCACAAAAAGGAGTGAAAAGTTGATATAGGCTACAACACGGGTAAGTCTTGAAAACACTCTGCTAAGGGAAATAAGCACACACACAGGACAAATGTCGTATGATTCCACTTACATGAAGTCCCTGGTGTAGTCAAATTCTGAGACTGAAAGTAAAATACAGGTTACCAGGGGCTGGCAAATAGGGAGGAATGGGGAATTATTATTTAACGGGCAGAGCGTTTCTTTGGGGCATATCAAAAAGGTTTGGGTACAGAGAGTGTTGATGACTACACAACACCGCATGTGCAATGTTACTGAAATACTCACGAATGATTAAAATGATAAATGAACTTCATTCTTATGCACAGTTTGCCACAATAAAAAAACAACAAAAATGGGACTATACCATTAAATTTTAAAAGAACACTGAATTTGGCTTTAGGACTGCCCACAAGCCTTGCCAAATCTTCCTGGACTACGTGACCACATAAGACACTTCCATGCAACCTTCTTTCCCTTTCTACTTCACCTAGGGTAGAGTCTCGGGTCCAGTGACCCTCCCAGTCTTCCGTGGTTCCCTCCCTATTTCCTTTCTTTTGAGACAGAATCTTGCTCTGTTGCCCAGGCTGGAGTGCAATGGCACAATCTTGGCTCATTGTAACGTCTGCCTCCTGGGTTCAAGAGATTCTTCTGTCTCAGTCTCCCAAGTAGCTTGGATTACAGGCATGTGCCATTACGTCCAATTTTTATTTTATTTTATTTTATTTTTATTTTTTATTTTTAGTAGAGAGAGGCTTTCATCATGTTGGCCAGGCTGGTCTCGAACTCCGGAGCTCAGGTGATCCACCTGTCTTGGCCTCCCAAAGTGCTGGGTTTATAGGCATGAGCCACCATGCCCAGCTCCTCCCTATTTCCTTTTACATAGGTATCCCTCTAGGACAATCTATACACATCGCTTCTCACTGTGGCATCGCTTCTCAGGGCACCAAGATTCACACACACAGTGGATGTAGCTTACCTACCAGTTCAGGGGCAAATGCTAGGCACCTCTCTGGGCATTCTCAGAATCACCAGGGACATACTCAGGTAGGGCAGACGCTGGCTCTCACTGTCAGTTGGGCACAAGTAAACAGTTGAGCCACACTAGAGTACGCACTTCAAAATGTTTTTATTGAATTCAATTTCCCAAACACAGACATTTTAGACAATTTTGCAAGGACCCTGAATTTTTTCAGGGCTATTTTTGGATACTGTAAAAAAAAAAAAAAAAAAAAAAAAAGAAAGAAAACAACACGCACACACACACAGCAGAGTTGCTCTGCTCACTGTAAGGCCTCTTTGAGGGAAGGACACTTCCAAAAGGCACTGACTGGTGACACGGTGGGTCCTGCCCCTCCTCAGGCAGCCAGCTCAGCCATGGCCCTGTCCAAGGGGTCCACAGACCAGTAATCATCATCCCAGCCAAGGAACCAGCCCACAAAGGAGGGAGGCTCGAAGCCTTGCTTCACCACGGTGATGGGCGTCCGCCTATCCCGATTGGCTGGGTCCGTCTCAATATACCGCTTAGCTGCAGACACACATGCGAGAAAAGGAAACCCCAGAATCCTTAGTGCCTCCCTCACCAGGGAGAGGGTGACTCAGGATAGGAGTTGACAAAGAAGAATGTCTATGGTCCCACAGTCCCTACTGCCCACCCCCTGCCCTGAGCACCAACTTCCCTTACAGGCATGATACCCACGTGTGTTCTCCACCACGCTGCTCAGGAATACGGGAAGGAACAGGGGCTACAGCTTAGCCACCTTCTTCATAAAATGTACTACTTTTCCCTTGCAGTCCCCTACTGAAGGTATGGGAACCAACTTTTGGGTTCCCACCTCCAAAATCAGATCTAGTCAACTACCAGGAATCTGCTTTGCAACATCGTTTTCTTTTTTTGTTTTGTTTTGTTTTTTTTTTTTTGAGACACCATCTCGTTCTGTCACCCAGGCTACAGCAGAGTGGTGCGATCATAGCTCACAGCAGCCATGACCTCCTGGGCTCAAGCAATCCTTTGAACTCAATCTCATGAGTAGCTGGGACCACAGGCATACACCAACACACCTGGCTAATTTTTTTTGTATTTTTTCTAGAGATGGCGTTTCACTATGTTACCCAGGCCGGTCTCAAATTCCTGGGCTCAAGTGATCCTCCTCCGCCTTGGCCTCCCAAAATGCTGGGATTACACTCCTGGCCTGCATTGCCACATCTAAACCTTGACAAGTTCAGCTCTTAAGTTTTCTGGGAACTTGAAGTTACTTCTCATCTGTTCCTTCCTTCCCCTGGAAGAGCAGTTCTTTCAGAAATCCTGAGGTTCCTTCAGAAGCCTCAGAGTTTCTGAAGGAACTGATCTGTTCTTTACTACCCCCGGTGGAATTTATGGGGGGCTAGCCATAGAGGAGGAAGTCCCCACCCTACTGATGCTCAGTCCTGGACCTATACAGAAGTCACTCCCACTACCCCATGAGTAACAGATCCCCAGGGACTCGGGTCCTCACCAGAAGTCAAGGCTTCTGTCTTTTCTTCTTCTTGGGAATCCTTTCCAACCCAGACAAAGACCTGGAGGCGAGATGAGACATGAAAGGTACATGAGGGGTGCCGACCAAATTTATGACTAGAAGAAGACTGGGCAGGGGCCACGTGTCAGACCAGACAAAGCCGTCTCCTCACTAACAAAGCCCATGAACTAACACTGGCGGATTTGGAACAGAGGTTGAACACTGGCAACCCACAAACACATTTTGTTTGCTCACCCACCACCTCGTGCTGGCCAACAATGTCTTTTTAAACCATCGATGACATAAAAATCTGTATTTCCAACTTCTCTTAAAAAATGGAAGGATCTAGCAGCCTGAGCCTTCCAACCTCACTTGAGTCAAGCTGTGTAGGAGCCGCTCCTTTGAGATGGGCAGCTGTAGTTTGCCTCAGACCCCACTGCTCCTTCACATCTCCCCAGCCCAGTCGGCTTCACTCGCTAACGTTGCCAACCAGGTGCCGTCAGCCATTGAGTTTGAGATGCTTCTCTAAAGGACCACGAGTTAGCTCTTCAACAGCTTTCACTCATTCAACAAATGGGTAGCCAAACACATTCTCACTCATTTATTCACCCAGCAAACATGCACTGAGAGTCTGCGATGTGCCAGTCTGTGTGCACCTCGGCCACAGTGGGCCTAAGGCTTGGAGTAAAAATAACTCGGCACCACTGGCCACCATTTTGAGCCTTGTTACAAGTTCTATCACATGTTATTGAGCTGATTTTTAGGTATCATCTATTTTTATGCATATCTAAAATATTATTTCAGAGAGCACCTATCATTGATAAAATAGCATTAGACAATAAAATATCAGACTTGGTTTCTCTTATTTTTTTTTTAAGATGGCGTCTCACTCTGTCACCCAGGCTGGAGTGCAGTGGCGTGATCTCAGCTCTTTGCAACCTCCGCCTCCTGGGTTCAAGCAATTCTTCTGCCTCAACCTCCCAACTAGCTGGGCTTACAGGCACCCACTACCAAGGCTGGCTAATATTTTGTGTGTATTTTTATTTTTTTATTTTTTTTATTTTGTGTGTGTGTGTGTGTGTATTTTTAGTAGAGACAGGGTTTCACCATGTTGGCCAGGCTGGTCTTGAACTCCTGACCTCAAGTGATCTGCCCACTTTGGCCTCCCAAAGTGCTGGGTTTACAAGCTTGAGCCATTGTGCCTGGCTCTCTCTTATTTATAAATGTGTTCCCAACTAAAGTGGAAGCCCCTCGAAGGCAGGCGTTCTGTTTTGCTCATCACAGGATTCTCAGCACTCAGCATTTCACCTGGAAGACAGCGGTGCTGACGGAATGCCTAACAGATGATCACACAGATTAAGTAGCCAATGGCTCAATCAATGACAACTGCTGAAGGGCTCAAGCTGCAACCATTTTTGGTCTTGATCTTCCAACCGGGGATTCCAAGAAGCAGCACTGTAGGTAGTGGAGAGTCTATGCCTTCATGGCTAGCCATTCCATAACTCTGAAGACTCTGGGAGAAGCCACCTTGATGGGAAGAGTGACTGACCTGACACCCCTGTGAGAATGTAAGCCCTCTGAGGGCAGGGAAATGTCTACTTTATTCATTACTCCATCCCTAGCATCTCCAACACAAAGCACCTGGCACAAAGCAGTGCCCGATTCATATTGGTTGAGTGAGTGGATTGCACTGTCCCCTGCCAAGTCCTGCATAATGGCCTTCTCCAGATTAAATGGAGACAGAACCCAGAGGCCTCAAAATAGAAGCAGGAGCCCTCTCAAGCCTCCAGGTGATACTGGACAGTACATGCCTGCAAACGAGATGCTGCTAAGTTCAACTTCCTTCATCAACAGATTTAAAGGAAGAGTTTATGCTCCTGTAAGGCCTGGGAGAGAATGATGTTGCCTTTATATGGTATTTTGCAGCTTTCAAGGCGAGTGTACCCGCAAGGGAGGTACTGCCATTCCCAGTTTACAGATGAGGAAACAGGCTCAGAAAGAGGAAGGGACCTCCAGTAGCCTAGGGACTTGTCCGGCAACACCTGGCACTGCCTCTTTTAAGTCCTTTTAGCAACTGATCATAGAACTGGATTCTGGTTTCTCTCACTCCCTTGGGCACAGAGAGCCTTCACCTGTCCTTCACCCACCTGGTCCCAGGTGTCCAGAAGCATGACGTCATCCGTGGCCAGGTCTTCCTGCATGAGCTCACCAGGAACTTCTTCGATCTGGGAAGGAACGAAAGAACATCAGTGGGACATCTTCCCTCCCCTGGGTGGGCTTCCTCTATCTGCCCCCTGAGGGAATGGCCCAGCTGGCTGCAGCTGGCAGAGGGCCCCTTCCTCTGTGCCATGCCGTCAGAACTGTTTCTCCTGCCCCTGCTGCCAGCCAGTCCCCTGGAACCCGCCTCCTGAGGGGAAAACAGAGGTGTGACCTCCACAAGGCTCACCACAAAACGTCCAATCTTGTTGGAGCAGGCAAAGAGACGAGGAGGATGGGCGTCCATCTTCTTGTCCTTCAGCCGTGGGGACGTGCGGTAGGCAGCCTTCCCGCCCAGGGCCTCCCAGAAGCTGTCTGTCAGGGGAGGCCACGCCAGTTGCCGAGTGATGCCATCACCCTTCTCTCCCATCTCATCAGACCCTGGGCCCAGCCCTGCCCAAGCCCAACCAACTGCTCTCCCTCCCTTTCCCCCGCCATCCTAAATCCCAAGGGGCCCGGAGGGAAGAGGCCTGAGGGAATTGACAGGTGATGAAATAGAGGCCCAGAGAGGGCAGACTTGGCAGTTGTCACACAGCCAGGACTACTATTGGCTTGAGGCTGACGACAGCATTGCAGGATGGGGATCATTAGCTCTACTCAGCTAATGAGGCGATTGTGGCTCAGAGAGGTTAAGCAACTCACTCAAGGTCACATGGATAGTAAGTGTTAAGACCAGGATGCAAATCTGGTCTGACTTTAATGCCTGTATTCTTTCCACTATACCTGCTCTGTCCATGTGTAGCCGTGTACATTTAAAATCATTAAAATTAAATTCAGCTACAAGCTCAGTTCTTCATTCCCACTAATTCCCACTGGCTGCATTTCAAATGCTCAACGGCCACATGTGACTGGTGGCTGCCAAATTGAACCCAGCAGATACAAGACATGTCCATGTGCATAGACGGTTCTGCTGGAGAGAGCTGCTTTAGACCAAGTCACTCCTCCACTTCTATTAAGCATCAGGCAGTTGGGAATGGGCTTGAAATAACAGTAGAAAGACTGCCTGCTGGCAGAAGGAGGAGCTTGCCGACCCACAATCTGGACACAGAGCAGGCTGGTGGCATCTCCGTCCATGGAGATTCCAGAGAAGCAGAGACCACTGTCCCGCCGACGCTATCAGCCCTGCCTACCGCCTTTCAAGGCTTCCTAGCAAGGGACTGCCTCCTTCCACAGCCCCACTGCCCCTCCCCACACTGGGCTTTCCTTCCTTTAACTCCTGGAGACCTCTTTCTTTCTGACCATAGCCCTCATTTTAACCCAACTGCTTTTATTTAACATACCTTAGGGGAGAGGCCCTGGGGAGGGGGGAGGATTTAGAGCCCCTATGCAGAAGGAAAGGAGGGAGACGTGACAGCTGCATGCCGGCTCCTACCTGGCTCGCTGCCTTCTGTCACCTGCACAGGTTGAGCCCGCAGCACCCTGAGCAGCTCCCGGGCCCCCGTCTTCTCCGCCTCGCTGGCTCCTGTACCCACCCACAGGTATGCTGCTGAGGGGGTTTTCAGGACAAAGGCATCGTTGGAGTTCAGTGCCCCAGCCTTAGGCATTACCTGGGAGGGTAGAGCTTGGTTAATCAGGAACCAAAAAGCCCTCAGCCCCCTCCTCATAGCCTGGCCAACCCTGCAGCAGGACGAGCTCTCAGGTGGGGACTTGGAGGAACACAGCCCATCAGAGCTAAGGGCACAGACTTTGGACCCTGATGGCCTTGGTTGACTCCCATGAGTCACTAATGCACTGTGACTAGCCAAGATGATTCCAGAATTCAGGGCTGCATTAACAGAAGTTGAGCACCCAGAACAAAGAAGGTGAGAGTCCCATTCCCCTCTAGGCTGCCCAGACCATCTTGGGAATCATGTCCAGATCTGTGCCTTCCTCCTGAAAGGGATAGTAGCCAACTGGAATGCAATCAGGAATGGCATCCTGATTGCACAGAATGGTAGGTAGTGAGCTGTCCACTATGCAAAGTGTGCAAGGGACACGGGACATCCTTGAAACAGGGGGAAGTCTAAGACAGATCACCCCGTGGCTAGGGCAGGAAGGTACACAAAGCTGCTTCTTACCTCCTCTCCCACCCCACCCCATCCTGTGCCTGGACATCTGCCCATTGAGCCTGGGAGGTTTCAGGGAGGCCAATCCCTTCTGTGGTCCAGGACCTGGGAATTACCTCGACAGCCCGGGTGGCTCCAGCACTGTTGGCGCGGACTTGGAAGAGGCGGGTGCTGGCAGGGGCTGTCTGCCCGCCCTCCCGGGAGGTGCCACCCTTATAGATGATCATGGGCTTCCCACCAAACAGGCTCATGAGGTGGGCGGGCTCCTTGCCTTGGACCACACGGCTCTGGCAGAGAGACAGGAGAGTGAGTCAGGGACCTTGGAGGCAGGGCTCAGTCCTTCTATGTCACACAGGGCCCACCCCTCCAGATGAAGCCATCATGCTTGTGTCTGTGTGTGGCAGGGAGTGTGACCCTACAACACACCGGCCCGGACACAAAATTCCAGGAAGGGTGGAGAACACTATTGCCTGCGGTCCCCAGGGCGCTGCTGCTGTGGCAGCTCTCCGTCTCCACGAGGATGTGCCTTGCTGACCCTCAGTCTGGTCCAAGAACCAGGAGGGCCCATGTTTGCAAATATTCCCTTAAATAGAAGCACAGGGATTGCTGGTGGACATTCTTCCAGAATGGTGACGTCAGGCCTGGGCAATGACTGCCAGTGGAGTGGTAAGAACAGAACATTCCAGACCTGGAAAATGCCCTCTTGCACAGCCAGTGCACCCCAGATGCAGGCAGCAGTCAGGGGCTGGGAGGTGGGAGTGAGGCGGGGAAGATGTACATCCTCACAAGTGCTACCCACGCCCCGCCACGTGTGCCACCTTACCGCGGCCCCGACCAACTACGTCCAGAAGAAAACCACACGTGCGTGTCAGGTATATGGCAGTTGCTTCCCACCGTGACCCAACTCCACCCTGACGGTGAGAACTTGGGCACGTATCTCAACCTCTTGGGTTCCTCCTCTGTAAAATGCAGCCAAGGATGCTACTCCCAAGGCCATCGTGAGGATGCACTGAGCTACGATGGTTATCATCTCATTTAGTGCTCAGCACCCAGACTATCTTAGTCAAAGGGCAGGCATGAAGCCCCGACCCTAATCTAGAGCCCTGCGTACCCACGGGTAGGGTGGAGGAAGCGCAACTGTCGTCTGCTTCCCCCACATCTCCACGAACCAGCTCTGCTGCCCTCCAGCACTCCCGGCTGGCCAGAGTGACTTTTTTTAACCAGAAATCCCCACACCGTAGATTTATTGTTCAGCAACTTCCGGTTATTCTGAGCGTCAAGGTCAACGTCGTCACCGTGGCCTCTGGTGGTCTGGGTCCTCTGAGCACCTGTCCAGCCTCAAATCATGGCACTTTCCCTTCCATTTAACACCCAGTGCCCGCACCCACTCCAGGGCCTTTGCCTATGTGCCACCCTTTAGCTGGAATGTGCTTTCCTTCACTCTGCCTGGCCAGCTCCTACACATGCATGAGGCCGCCACTGAACACTTCCCTCTTGAGACAGGAGTGGGCTTTTCTAATCCAACAGGATCCCGCCTGGAATTTATGTCTTTATACTTAACACATGTGTATAAGGGAGGAACTTATTATATGCCAGGCATGGCTCTAAATGTTTTATAAATGTTAACTCTTAATCCTCACAGCAATCCTGTGGGATGGTACTGTCATTACCCCTATTTTGAGGACACAGAGGCACAGAGGGGCTAAGTGACTTGCCCAAAGTTGCCCAGAGGTAAGGACAGGATTCAAACCCAAGCATGCTGGCTCCACATCCGTGCTCAGCCATGTTGCCTCTCCCACGTGTGTCTCCCCAAGGTCTTATCACTTTCAGTCACTGCATCTGTTATAGCCATTAGTGTACATGTGTGTGGAATGTCTACTACCACCCAGGACAGCAAAGCACATTAGGGCAGGGCTGTGTCCGCGTGTCCATGGCTACAGATGCAGTGTGGAACACATCCAAGCCCTAAATAAATATCTGTACCATGAATGGATAGATGGATGGATGAATGGATGGATGGATGGATGGACAGATAAACGAACAGATGGTTGAGAGTCAGACAGATGAGTAACAGATAGACAAGGCTCAGGCTACAGCCCAGAGAGCTGGTGGGCTGGGCTCACCTGGACAGGGGTACCTCCCAGCTCCTCATCCAGCTGAGCAGTCAGAATGGCAGATGCAGCAACTTCATCCTGTGTAGACTGGGCGCCCTGCCTGGAAGGGGAAGTGAGATTCAGCACCAAGGTGCACACAGAGCCCTGAGTCTCTCCCTTGCCCTGAGTCTGAGAAACCTACAAATCTCCCCATTACCGGTAATGAAACAGACAGAGAGAGCAGGGAACTCTCTCAGAGCAATGAGAGCCAGGAAGCACACCAACACTTCCACTCTCAGCCAAGCACCTTGCCTGCTTCCAGAGATCTGAGTGCAATGCATGAATTTCCTTATCCTAAATGTGACCCACAGGAGACTGGCTGGGTCATCCCATGCTGAACAGCCACAGAGAAGGTGCTCTGAGACTCAAATCTGAGATGCAGGAAAGTGACCAGGACATTTCTCTGGGTGGAAAAGCACGTCACAGAACAGCAAGTATCACGTGAGCTTATTTATGGGAAAAGACGTCAACGATTAAGCCTCCCGTGAACACATGCAGAGAGGTCTGCACAGATGTTTACCAGAAGGTCCACGGTGATTGCCCTTAGAGGGAAGATTTAGGGGGGTTTTGCCTTTCTATCCCACCTCTTTGCATATTGTCTACGTTTTCCATAGCCAACATATGTCATCACATAAGCAAACAAAATCTGACATATCAATGTGCTGATGCAGCTAATTTTTTTAAAAGTCTTCACACAAATTTTGTACCAGGTATTTTGAAAGGTCTGGGGTTGTCAAATTGAGAGTCATTCTACAAAGTAACTGACTGGTACTCTTCAAAAGTGTCAAGGTCAAGGTTATGAAAAAAAAGGAAAGACACAGAAACTGCCATAGATTCAGAGACTTCAGAGACATGATGAGTAAATGCCATGTGGGATCCTGGGTTAGATCCTAGATCAGAAAAAGAACAGTAGTAGGGGCTGGGTGTGATGGCTCACGCCTATAATCCGAGCACTTTGGAAGGCTGAGGCAGGTGGATCATTTGAGATCAGGAGTTTGAGACCAGCCTGGCCAACATGGTGAAACCCCACCCCTACTAAAAATACAAAAATTAGCTGGGCATGGTGGCGGGCACCTGTAATCCCAGCTACTGGGGAGGCTGAGGCAGGAGAATTGCTTGAACCTGGGAGGTAGGGGTTGCAGTAAGCCAAGATCACGCCACTGCACTCCAGCCTAGGTGACAGAGTGAGACTCTGTCACCAAAAAGAAAAAAAAAAAGAACAGTAATGGGAAAACTGGGGAAACCTAAGTAAATCCTATAGATTAGTAACCAGTACGTGTCAATGTTCGTTTTCTGGCTTTGTTAATTGTGCAATGGTTATGTAAGGGGACTGCTCTGCCGGGTAACGGATACACGAGAAATGTCTGTACTACTTTTGCAAGTTTTCAGCAAGTCTAAAATTATTTCAAAATAAGAAGTTTAAAGAAAAAAGAAATCTGGCCGGGCGCAGTAATTCATGCCTGTAATCCCAACACTTTGGGAGGCTGAGACAGGCAGATCACTTGAGGAGTTTGAGACCAGCCTGAGCAGCATGGCAAAACCCCATCCATATTAAAGTACAAAAAGTAGCCAGGCATGGTAGCGAGTAGTGGCAAGTAGCCCCAGCAACTTGGGAGGCTGAGGGATAAGAATCGCTTAAGTCCCAGAGGTGGAGGCTGCAGTGAGCAGAGATTGTACCACTGCACTCCAGCCTGGGCAACAGAATGAGACCCTGTTTCAAAAAAAAAAAGAAGAAGAAGAAGAAATCCAACAGTCAATAATCAGACAAAAATTTCAGACTGTATAGTATGAGAAATACAAATTAAAAATACACTACAGCAACTCAGGAGGCTGAGGAGAATTGCCTGAACCTAGGAGGCGGAGGTTGCAGTGAGCCGAGATCGCGCCATTGCACTCCAGCCTGGGTAACAAGATCGAAACTCTGTCTCAAAAAAAAAAAAACACTAAGACACCATTTTGTAAACTGTAAGGTTGACAAACACCCAAAAGTCTGACCACACAATCCACAGGTGTGACTGTAGGGAACCAGGGGCTCTCACAGGTTGCTTGGTGGGAATGTAAAATGCTACAAATACTATCAAGGGAAATTGGAGCTATCAATCAAAATGACAAGTGCAGTTACTCTTCGACCCAGCAATCCCACTTCTGGGAAATTACTCTAGAGACATGTTCAAAATGATGTTTGCTTAAGGTTACTAATCACAGCAATGCTTGTAATAGAAAAAGACTGGAATCAACCCAAGTACGCATCATCAAGGAATTTGTTAAATAAACTATAGTACAGCCACCCAAAGACTGTTATGCAATTATAAAAAAGAATGAAAAGGTCTCTCTTTTTTTTTTTTTTTTTTTGAGACAAAGTCTCCCCCTTGTACACCAGGCTGGAGTGCAATGGCATGATCTCGGCTCACTGCAACCTCCACCTCCTGGGTTCAAGCGATTCTTCTGCCTCAGCATCCTGAATAGCTGGGATTACAGGCACCCACCACCACACCCGGCTAATTTTTGTATTTTTAGTAGAGATGGGGTTTCACCATATTGGCTAGGCTGGCTGGTCTCAAACTCCTGACCTCAGGTGATCTGTCCACCTTGGCCTCCCAAAGTGCTGGGATTCTAGGCATGAGCCACCACACCTGGCCAAGAATGAGGAAGCTCTCTATGTACTGACATGATTGATCTCCAGGAAGAATGGAGTCAGAAAAGTAAGGTGCAGGGCAATATACAAAGTATGCTATCTTTTGTGTAAGGAAGGGAGAGACCAGGCTATACATTATTTGTATATTTTTTTTCATGAAGAATTACTGGAAGGATTAGAGCGAGAGATTAAAGCAGTTAGTGGGGTCTGGAGAATGGGGTAGAGAGGGACAGGGGTGGGAATAAGATTTCTCAATAAATACCTTTATATTCTGTTTTGATTTCTGAACCATGTAAATGTAGTCTCTGTTTTAAAGTAATTCTTGGGCTGGGTGTGGCAGCTCATGACTGTAATCCCAGCACTTTGGGAGGCTGAGGCGGGTGGATCTGAGGTCAGGAGTTTGAGACCAGCCTGACCAACATGGTGAAATCCAGTCTTTCCTAAAAATACAAAAAATTAGCCAGGCGTGGTGGCATGCACCTGTAATCCCAGCTACTAGGGAGGCTGAGGCAGGAGAATCGCTTGAACTCAGGAGGCAGAGGTTGCAGTGAGCTGAGATCGTGCCATTGCATTCCAGCCTGGGCAATAAGAGTGAAACTCCAGGCCAGGTGCGGTGGCTCACGCCTGTAATCCTAGCACTTTGGGAGGCCAAGGTGGGTGGATCACCTGAGGTCAGGAGTTCAAGACCAGCCTGGCCATCATGGTGAAACCCCAAATTTAAAAAAAAAAGTGAAACTCCATCTCAAAATAAATAAATACATAGTAATAAAATAATTTAAAAATAATTTTTGCTTGAAAAATATGTGTGGGAGGATAATCCCTAGCGTGTCCAGTACTTGGCATGGACTTGTGGGAAATGTTCTGTTTGTTTCTTCACATTCACTATATCTCCTACAATAGATGTATAATCATTTGGTAAGAGGAGTTTAAAAGTTGTCTGGAGAAATAAGCAAATGGTGTTACCCTATGAATGAGAGCCTCTCCCAGCAGAGAGTGGCAGTCCCACCTCAGGCCCTGTTCAGAGCCCAGCCAGGGCCCCCCACAACACACACCGAGGGCCCCAGAACCTCACCAGTTGTAGATTATCTGCCCCTGGCGGCCACCATGGCGGTAGTTGTACAGAATGATGTAGCTGTCGCCTCCATAGAACTGTCCATATGTGGTAGGGTCCACGGGCACTTTGTCGGAGCCTTCAATTCTCCAGATCTGTCGGAGCAAAGCTGGGGTCAGATGCTGTGCAGCACCCCTACCCGCCAGCTCAGGCCGGCCGGGAAACCGCAGCGTGGCAGGTTGTGGTTAGACCATGGGATGAACTTCGGGCTCAGACTGGAGTTAAATAGTTTACCCAACTCACAGAGCCACTAGGAGGCAGGGCTGGGACTCTTCGTCGGGATTCCTGTCCAGGACCCTCACACCATGCTCTGCCCTAGCCCGTCTGTCCCTCACTGAGGATCATCAAGACAGCTCCAAAGGAACATAGCACAGTGAGAGGAGGAGCCAGACACAGACCCCAGATCAGACGCCACCCACTTCCGGGCCATGAGATTTCAGAAAACTGGTTTAACCACTCTTGGCCTCAGTTTTCCCATTTGAAAAATGGGGATAATCATAGTACCTACCTCAAAGTATTGTGAGGCCTAAATGGGTTTATTCATGGAAGTCTAGCACAGGGCCTGGCATGAGGGGACAGCTCTGTAGGTGGCAGTTGCTCTTATTACATTAATTATTATTATTGTCTTACTAATACTATCATTATCTCTATCATTATTGAGATGCCTGGATTCTTTATTATTTTTCTTTCTTTACTTTTTTTTTTTTTTTTTTTTGAGAAGAGGTTTCACTCTTGTGGCCCAGGCTAGAGTGCAATGGCACGATCTCTGTTCACTGCCAAACCGAGCCACCGGTTTGGCCTGCCAGGATTATATGGGTCACCTGCAGGGCCATCATGAGGCGACCTCAGCGTGACCCCTGCTGGCAGGTCTCTGCAGTGCTCCGGTGACACCGCTTTTCCCAAGTGGTCATGAGGCCCGGCAGCGCCACCTGGTGGAGCTATGGAGACAGAGTCGTCCAAGTCCCGGGAAACAATCCCAGAATCTCTGGATATTAAACATTCTTGAAGGTGATGGAGTGGGATGAAACCCAATTTTACAAGTGAGAAAGTGATTATGCAACTCGCCCAAGGTCTCACAGGCAGGCTGCCAGGGCTCTTAACACACCGCCCTACCCGGAGTATTTTCACTGCATTCTCCCCATCCACTGAAGCAATGAATGAATGCTAATAACAATAATAAATACAAATGAGCACTTTTACTATTCCTATCATTAAGAATGGAATCACGTTTGCCTGAAGCGGATTCTACCTCCTAAACACCTCTCAACCCCATACCCCACTTCCCCTGATCTCCATTGTAACCCTTAGTCTTAAGCTCATCATCTTCTCCCCCCTAAACTATTAGAACAAGCTCCTCATAAGCTCTCTAACTTCATCTTCCTGCCTCCAGCCCATTTTCTTAGTTTTCTTTTCTTTTTTTTTTGTAATTGATTTTTTTCTTCTAATGATATCCTGGAATCATATTCCAACTGATTTTCACGGTGAGTTTCTAAAGCACATGGCCAAGTGCAGTGGCTCACACCTTTAATTCCAACATTTTGGGGGACCAAGGCAGGATTGCTTGAGCCCAAGAGTTTGAAACTAGCCTGGGCAACATAGCAAGACACTGTCTCTAAAAAAAAAAAAAAAAGATAAAGCATAGATCTGAGTCTGTTACATTTCTGATTTAATAAAAGGAAAAACCCCTCACTAGCACCCACTGGTTAGAAAATCAAGTCCATACCCTTGAAATTGGCATTCAAGGCCCCTCCCTGGGGATGCCATCAGCACTAGCCCCCCGGGACAGCTGCCTCCTCCCTGAACATAGTGAGTCCCGCCTGGAATGCCCACCACTCTGCACTCTTCCCTTCCGGCAGCAAAGCCCTACTCCTACTGAGACCCCACCCAAGGGTCCCCATCTCCGTGCAGGCTGCTCTGACCAACCACCCCCACTGTCATTCCTGTGTCCCCACAATCCCCTGTGCTCCCTCCCATCTTCCACTGATCACACACGTCTGTGGCTGTGGTCAGCTCCCCTCGGATCAGGCATTCCTCAGGGCAGGGTGGGGCCAAGACACTTGGCCCAGGGTCTGATCTGATACCCAGTAGGTGCTCAGGGTGCATTGGCTGTAAAAACTAAGTAACACCAAAGAATCTCAACTACCAAAATTGCACGAGCCTCAGAGAGAAACCTCCTCAGGGAAGCAAGAGGCAGTGCATGGGGAAAGTGAGGGAGGGGCCTGGACACCCCCACCCCACCCCCCAAAGGTACCTGTTTCTGGCCGGTGCCATCGTCATCCATGCCGTGCTGGGCAGCCATGGCAGTGGAGGTGTGCAGGGTGGCAGCGTCGAAGGGCACCCGCTCCACGTTGGCGATGTGGCTGGAAAGGTAGGATAAGCCCAGGCCGTCTGTCTGGTCTGGGTCCCGCCAGTTCTTGAAGAACTGCTTGAACAGTGGGGTCTCACCACCCTCGGGAAGCACGGAGACCTGGGGAAAAGGGGAGGAGCAGGGTGTGGCTGGGCCGCCCAGCAGGGGTTGCCAGGGGAGCCCCAGATACCCCATCCACACTGAGGGTGGGACACCCACCCTACTTTGGCCCACTCCCTCCAAACAGGAGCCACCCCTTCCCATCCTACCTGGCCTCCAAGACTCACCTGAGTCTGCTTGGGGTAGTCCATCTTGGTGATGAAGTCAGAGGCTGTTTTGAGGGCAGCCTTCCTCTCCTCTGAGTTTGCCTGCTTGCCTGTTGGCAGCCAGAGGGAGGGATAGAGGGTTAGGGGTGATGGATGCACCAGGATCCTGCTGCATCCTAACCTCCAATGGTCCAGGAGAAGGAGCAGCCAAACTTCCCTCCCTACTCGTCTTAGACTGTGGACAGCCAAGACCGGAGACCCCCAGGAGCTGACCACTCACTAGAGCTCCTGGAGTCCAGCCTGGGTGCTGGGTGATGACACCAATCACAACACTATTGTGGTCCATTTACTGAGCATGTATTTTGTACTTAGAACTATACATAGATGATTTAATCTACAAAACAGTCTTAAGTGATTTTAAAAAAAAAAAAGTTATCTTGTTTGAATATCTATAAGGAAACTAGGGTCTTAGAGAGATTAAATTACTTGACCTAGGTCACTAAGTGGGTGAGAAGCTGCCACCCTGAGGACCTTCCCATGCCAAGTCAGCTCCTGGCCAGACAGTGCTGGCTCTCAGTCCCCAGCCTTTTCACTGCCAAGGCCAAGGTGCAGATCAGCTGGCCCAGAGCCTAAGCGGCCTGAGAGTAATCATTATAATAGTCTCTCTCTCTCTTTCTCCCCACTCTCTCCCTCTCTCTGTCCTCATACCACCTCCCTCTCCTCTGTCCTCTTCCCCAGGATGAGCCTTAGTGAATCAGGGGAGGATACTGATGGGTCCTCTCAGAACATCTCAGGGCCTCTAAGAAACATCTGGGCCGACATTTTCCAAGAGAATCCCCACAGGATATTATCCAAAGAGTTTGTGAACTTCTAGCATAGCATTTCTCAACCCAGATCATCTTTATGAAAAGCCCCCCTGCCCTATAAATGAGCAAGTTAAAAGTCCTACAATAAACAAACTTGTTGAACATTTTAAAATCCATCGTTGCCCACAAACTTACTGGACCATACAGTTAGACTTTTTCTGCCTAATTTCTACATGATGCCAATTAACCTCTCAGAGAACTGACATTATAATCCACTTGGGAAACACCCATTTTAGCCCAGATCAGGAATCTGAGGCCCAGAAAGGGTAAGTAACGTGCCTAAGATCACACAGTAGGTCAACTGCAAAACCAAGGCATCAGCCCAAGACTTCTGATTTCCATTGCACCAGGTGCCTCTACCACACTCCACGCTCCCCAAGAGCGGAGATCCTGGGAGCTGCAGGATATCCCACCCGAGGTACTACAGGCCAGTTGGGACCCTTCCACTGTCCCCAGTACCTTTCCAGACAAAGATCTTCCCATCCTTCCCATGGTCCAAGATGAAGCAGTCCTCTGACCTCAGGGCCCCCTGGGCAAAAGGGTTCTCATCAGCTACGAGGGAGACGGACATGGTGCCTGCACCGTTGGAGACCTGAGAGACGAAGCAGAGGGAAGCAGCACGTGAGTGTCTGTGGCTGCCCAGCCCTGGGACTTCCACTGTCTTGCCCCACCCGCCGCCCCAAATGGCACTGCAGAGGAACACCTGGGCTTTATCTTGCACACATTTAGACTTTCTCTTTCCTTTTCTCCTTTGCCAGAACCACATCTGCTGACCTACCTTCAAGGGTAACACAAACTGCACATGGGAAGGGAGGGTCGGATAAAATGCAGGAAGATTTAGGGAAGTGGGTGCACAGTTGGCTGAAAATGTATTCTACTTCATCATTTAAAAAAAGAGAAGAGGCCGGGGGCAGCGGTGCACACCTTTGATCCCTGCACTTTGGGAGGCTAAGGTGGCGGGATGGCTCGAGCCCAGGAGCTCGAGACCATTCTGAGCAATATGGCAAGATCCCATCTCTACAAAAAATACAAACAGCAGCCAGGCGTGGTGGCGCTTGCCTGTGGTCCCAGCTACTTGGGAGGCTGAAGTGGGAGGATCGCCTGAGCCTGGGAGGCCGAGGCTGCAGTGAACTATGACTGAGCCACTGCACTCCAACCTGGGTAACAGAGCCAGACTCTGTCTCGAAAATAAATTCGTAAATAGAAGAAAAGAAAAATGAAAGTAAAAAGAGCTAAATGCAATCTTGTATTCTGGATTGGAACCTAGAATGAAACACTGAGGAAATCCGATAAAGTCTATAGTGTAGTTAATAGTATTGAAGCAATGTTAATTTCCTCGTTTTGACAGATGTACCTGGTTAGGCTAAGATGCTAAGGAGGAGCTGAGTGAATGGTATATGGGAACTCTTTGGACTATCTTTACAATTTTTCTGTAAACTTAAAAATTATTCTAAAATAAAAAGTTCATTCAAGTTCAAAAAAAAGTATGTCTTACAAGATAAAATCCAAAGATTGAAATATCCAGTTGGCAAGGCTCTGGGTAAACAGACTCAAGATCCCTGGTGAGAGTTGTTCCACATTAACTGAGTACTTACTACTCTGTGCCAGTCACTGTTCTAAGCAATTTCTATAACTCACATAATTATAGAACCCATTTAATGCTTACATATAATAGTTCTGTTACCATCCCCATCTCATTCGCAAGGAAACCAAGGCACAGAGTGGTTAAGTAACTTGCACAGCTAGAAAGTAACAGACCTGGAATTCAAACACAGGCAGTCTGACTCCAGAACCGGTATTTTCTTTTTCTTTTTTTTTTTTTTCTTGAGATGGAGTCTCACTCTTGTCACCCAGACTGGAGTGCAGTGGCACGCTCTTGGCTCACTGCAACCTCCGCCTCCCATTTCTAGCGATTCTCCTGCCTTAGCCTCCTAAGTAGATGAGATTACAGGTGCCCGCCACCGTGTCTGGCTAACATGTTGTATTTTTAGTAGAGACAGGGTTTCACCATGTTGGCCAGGCTAGTCTTGAACTCCTAACCTCAGGTAATCTGCCCACCTCAGCCTCTCAAAGTACTAGGATTACAGGCGTGAGCCACCATGCCCAGCCCAGAACCAGTATTTTCAACCACTGACTCATTCTTCAGTCTGCGACCAGCAGCGCCTTGTCTAGGAACTTGCCCTAGTGCTATGCTGTACTTAGCACACCAAGAGGGATTGTCTGCAATTGGAGAAGGTAGGAACATCCTAATGTTCATCAATTAGGATTTCCTTACATGCTTACATTCATAAAATAGAATACTATACAGCTATTATAAAGGGTCAAGTTGAGATTTATTATAGAAAGATATTCCTGAACATGTTGAGTGCAAAAAAAAAAAAAAAAAGACAACAGAACAGCACGAAGAGTTGGGATCCAGTTATATAAAACAGAAATGGCCGGGCACGGCGGCTCATGCCTGTAATCCCAGCATTTTGGGAAGCTGAGGCGGGTGGATCACGTGAGACCAGGAGTTCGAGACCAGCCTGGGCTATATGGCGAAATCTTGACTTTACAAAAAAATACAAAAGTTAGCTGGGCATGGTGGCACACATCTGCAGTCCCAGCTACTCAGGAGGTTGAGGCGAGAGAGATCGCTTGAGCCCGCTGGGCAGAGTGAGCTGTGATTGCGCCCCACTTCACTGCAGCCTGGGTGACAGAGCAAGACTCTGTCTCACAATAAAACAATAAAATATGTAAAATTAATCAGGCACAGAAAGCTGTGGTTGGACAAAGATGTGCTCTCTGGTGAGGAAGAGAGGCTGATTTTTTAACTGGATATTGTCATTTTTGTAATTAAAACACATTTTAAAAATAATACTGTTTTTTTAAACTAGTAAAATTACATGGACTTTTATTTTCTTTTTATATTTTTGAGTACTCTTTTAAACAATGAACACGTATTACTTCATAATCAGAAAACAATAATGCAGTAGTGTTTCTTGGCAGTGGTGGTAATCCACATCCTGATTTCGTTGCTGTTTTACTGAAAATGCTTGAGGCACAACATGAGCCTCCACTCAGTTGTGAAAATCACAAGGAAGAAATTATAAATGAAGTCATTAACCATAACCCACACCCCCAACCTTCCTACATACACACTATTTCTGTAATGTTTCCCCAAGTATTTTATAAGCTATTTTCCCATCCGTTTTCTCTGTGGACTGCCAGAAATTCTGCAAAGTCGACCATTCTGCTGTCCTTCCCACTTTACAGACTAGGAAACGGAGATTCAGAGAGACCCTATGTACGAGCATGACACAGATGTGTCCAGAGTTGATCGTATGCTCTTATTCTTAGTGCAGAAAAGTGAAGGAAGTACACGAGCATCCACTGGAGACATGAGAAAGCCAAGGCCCCCTCCAAAGGGGCGCTTTGCTCAAGATCCCACAGCAGTGGAGTGGGGCAGACCAGCTCTTCCACCTCCCCGTCCTAATCCCACGCCCAGGCAGACAGTGTGTCTGGTGCTCACCTTGTAGAGCTTGGCCAGCTTGCGGTTGGCGGCATCCTCCTTGGCTGTGTCCTCCGTACCTGCGGGCAGAGCCGGCTTGGGGCCCAGCACCTGTAGGAGATGGAGAGATGGAGAGGAAGGGTGGCTGTGAAGAAGGAGTGGGGCTCCTGAGATAGCTCCCAGGCAGGCAGGGACCACACAGGCATCCACTGTGACCCTCTCCGTGGGGTCTGATCTCCTCCAGAGGCATCCTGCGTCGGCTCACATGTACAGATCCGTTCATCAGAGGTCCCGTCCACCTAGTCTCCCAGACTCAGACACTCCAGGAGAACACCCCTGCTCCTCTGCCTCGAGAGAGCCCTTCAGATATTTCATCTACCGGCTAATTGTGGTAACTACAGCTACTGAACACCTTCTGCCACCTGCCTTTAAAGATCTCACTGTGGCCAGGTGCAGTGGCTCACGCCTGTAATCCTAGCACTTTGGCAGGCTGAGGTGGGTGGATCACCGGAGGTCAGGAGTTCAAGACCAGCCTGGCCATCATGGTGAAACCTCATCTTGAAACAAATAAATAAATAAAAAAAAAAAAGATCTCACTGCATCTTCGCACCCAGGCCCAGAGGCACAGTTTATCACTCTTACCTTACAGAAGAGGAATCTGGGGTCCAGAGAGATGAAGTCACCTACCCACACAGCTATTAGGTGGCTAAGCCAGAATCTGAACCTCCATCCCTGTGGCTTCAGAGCCTATTTCACTTCCACTGTACCCCCCAAGCTGAGGTCCCTACCCTTAATAATAATCACCCTTCTGCTCACTCCAAAAACTGGAATTGGATGCCCCCAGGGAAGCAGGAACCAAGTGGCATGGAGTAGAGTTCATGGTCTCCTCCTTTTCCTGGTGAATCTTGCCTCTATTGATATATCCTCAAAACACAGTTGCTGGCAATCCCATCATGTGACTAAATGGGCCAAAAACTACCAGGAATAGTCAGAAGAGGAAAGAAGGGATTGGGGCTCAGGGGTATCTTTCTGACCTTGTTCTAGCACCAAGCTGGCCCTCAGGGGATGCTAAGAAACCATCCTCCTTAGCTCCTGCAGAGGACGGGGCTCTCCCTGCTGGAGAATGTGGCTCATACTCTCAGCCCAGGCTTGAGTTCCAGTCCCACCCCTTAGGGGAGTCTTGGAGTTGCGCAGGGAACTGATCTCCCTGCGCTCCCTAAAGTGATCAGGTTTGATGGAAAAACAGCCTCAAAAGCAAGGCGGGGCCAGCATGGTGACTGACGCCTGTAATCCCAGCATTTTGGGAGGCTGAGGTAGGTGGATGGCTGGAGCCCAGGAGTTGGAGACCAGCCTGGGCAACATGGCCAGACCTCATCCCTACAAAAAATTCAAAAATTAGCCTTGCACGGTCCCTCGATTGTGATCCTAGCTACTCGGGAGGCTGAGGCAGGGGGATCACTTGAGCCCAGGAGGTTAAGACTGTAGTGAGCTATGATGGCGCCCCTGTGCTCCAGCCCAGGCAACAGTGAGTGAGACCCTATCTCAAAAACCAAAAAATAAAAATAATAAACTATTTTAAAAATAAAAAGGCAGTGTAGAACAAAAGTTATCTTTTCCTCAAATTCACCTCAAATTGCCTACTGCAGAAGAAGGTCATGAGCAGCCTGTCCCCATGCCCACCCCACGCGCACCCCACAGGTACCTGGAGCATCGCCTCGGGCTCGGCGCCCTCCTCAGACACGTGCACTCGGGCCCGGCCACTCCGCTCGTTGTCCCGGATGCCCTTGGACACCTGTGTGGCCTTCAGTCTTTCAAACCGGTTGCTGTTGGAACCGCACCACTGGTGGATGTCCTGGAAGACGCAGACCCAGGAAGTCAGTGCCCCGCCTTCCTACAAGCCCCGCCCAGTGACAGTGCTGTGGGAGAGCTTGCGCGGCGCAGGCGCACCTTGTTCTGCACGTGCCCAGGTGAAGGCTGGCAGAGTCTGCACACGTGCAGTATTCACGTGCAATTAAGTGTGATCCGCACACACCACGGAATGGGAGTGCATGTCTGAGGATATGAATTTTTTTCACAGGTACAACTACATCTAGAATGTGTACTAAGATGTTTGCCTGTTGAAGGGAATATAAATTGGTACACCCATTTTGGAAAACCATTTGGCCACAGCCACTAAAGCTGAATATACCTATCTTCTACGGCCCCGCAATCCTACCTCTAGGAATATACCTGACAGAAGTGCATTCCTACGTCCACCAAGACTTGTGCAAGAATGTTCAGAGCAGCACTGCCTGGAATAGCCCAAACCAGAAGCCAGCCCAAGTACCTGCCTTCGACATAAAGGATATACAAATTGTGGTACACCCACAGAACTGAATCTTCCACAGCAAGGAGAATGAACAATCTATAACTAAATGCAACAGTACAGACGCATCTCAGAGATGCAATGTGGAACAAAAGATGTCAGGCATGAAAGAGCAAGGTTCCGTGTCTGCAAAGTTCAGAATCAGCAAAACTCATCTGTGCTGTCAAGAAAGTTCAGGATGATGGCTGCCCTGGGGGGTGAAGGCAATGAAAGCGGACAACAGGGGCCTTCTGGGGGCTGGGGAGACTCTGCTTCATGATCTGTGTTATGTGGTGTGTTTGCCTTGTGTAATCCATCAAGCTGTACACTCAGGATTCACACACTCTTCTGTGAGCCTAGGATGCTTTAAGAAAAAGCTTACAGTAAATCAGGGCGTGCTCAGGTTTGCACAGACATTAGCCACAGGTGTATATGCATATGAGCTTTAGGGTAGAGTGGCCATGTTTGTTTGCAGGTCTGTGTTCACAGGGATTTGTGAGGCAAGTGTGTACAAAGCATCACACATCTGTAAGGTGGGCCTGGGTAAGGGCATCCCACACACATTGTCATAGATCATGTGCATGTGCAACTGCATGCATGGCATACACATGCGGGACCTTAACATACCCATGTACCCATGTGTGGGCATTCATTATGGTGAACCTCTGCACACCTGCTGGGCAGGAGCCTATAGTGTTTGTTCATGACCGTTATGCATTTATAAGCATGTAAAAAAGGACACAACATGTCCATATAAGCAGATGTCAGGAAGTGTATATGTCAATCAAAGCCCAAGTACAGACTACATCCATGGTGTGTACCAGAGTTCTGGGCTTGAGTCCACATTTGTGGGAGTCTTTGCATACACACGTATCTGTACATGGGTCTCTCCGACTCTTGCACAATGCTGGTCCCTGTGGTTTGCGCATTTGTGTCTATGCATTTGTTCACGGGATTTACCCAAGTCCCTAGATTCAGGCCTGGCCAGGCCAAGAGCACCTCAGTGGCTCCTGGGAAAGGGGAAAACAGGACTCACGTTGCCCAGGTCCAGGATGAAGCAGTCACCATTGTTGAAGCTGTCCCAGGACACAGGCACCTCAGTGGCACGGACCACACGCCGCCCCTTGACCTGGAAGAGTCTCTGCACTACCACCTCGTTGGGTACCACGTGCTTGAATCCTGATGCCACACCTCCTTTCTGCGGGGCCAAAGAGACAGCATTAGCCCAGCGGAGAGGGCCCAGGGAAGCAGATATGGGAGAAGGGGATAGAATTGAGGTGAAGGAAATTCTGGCCTGAGGACCAGAGGCTTTCCAGCAACAGTGATTCTCACTTAACACAGGACTTTCACACCGATTATCTTGTTTGAGACTGGAACATTCTTATGTCTATTGCAGAGAAGGAAACTAAGGTTCAAGAAAGGAATAAAATTTGCCCAAGGCCACACAGATAAGAAGTGAGTGATTCCCTACCCACTGCATCTTTCTGCCACCCCTTTGAATCCCATACTCCACTAACAAGGACACCGGTAGACACTTCCCCAGATCAAAAAACTGCATCAATTCCTTTCTCAAAACCAGCATTTTCCAAAGGCACACTAGTTCCCTAAGAAAATAGTTCCATGGTCGAATAAGCATAGGGAATGCTCCTCACTCACCCTCCCTGACTGTTACACAATGCACATGTGCATAACAAAGGCTCTGCCAAATCCCATGGTGAACACAGCACTTCCCTGCCTTATTGAATCAAGAACTACTTGTCTTTATTTCTTTCCCTCTTTCTTTCCCTTTTTTCTTTCTTTCCTTTCCTTCCTTCTTTTCTCTCTTTCTCTTTTTCTTTCTCTCCTTCCTTCCACTCTCTTTCTTTCTTTCAACAGGGCCTCACTCTGTCCCAGGCTGGGTATGAGCGCAGCTCACTGTAACCTCAAACTCCTGGACTTGAATGATCCTCCCATCTCAGCCTCTCGAGTGGCTAGGACTACAGGCATGAGCCACTGTGCCCAGCTTATTTTATTTTATTTTATTTTATTTTACACACGGGTCTCACTATGCTCCTTAAGCTGGTCATTAACTCCTGACCTCAAGCGATCCTTGGGTGCTGGGATTACAAGAGTGAGTCACTGAACCCAGCCCAAGAACCCCTTTTCTCCACCATACCCTGCCTCCAGCTTGAGTATTCTGCAAAAGCCACTTTGAGAGGTGCTAATCCAAATCTTTCTCATCCTTCAAGGCTCTCTGGGAAGTCTTCCTGGATTGTTCCAGCCCACACCACCCTTCTCCTTCCCTCTAGGTACCACAGAAACTCCCACCCTGCCGTGCCTTCACAGCAGCTGTGCGTAAGGGACAGGTATCCTGCCACAACAGTGCTGGATGGCTTTGGGTAAGTCACTTGCCCTTTCTGAGCCTCAGGCCTCTCCTTTCTGAAGTGGAGACAAAAGCTCCTGCTTCCTGACCCTCTGACATCATTACTGCACCCCAGAGCAGGGTGTTCGGGAGAGCCTCCCTGCTGCAGTCACAAACGCCCTCACTCAGGAGCAAGCCAAGGAAAGTCGGCTGGGCTTCCCTGTGAACAGTCCCCAGCTCCATGCCCCGGAGTTCTCAAACCAGAGTTGGAAAGGTCCCTCTAGAGCACCCCACTTTACCCATGGCAAACTGAAGCCCAGAGAAGTGAAGTTACTTACTCAAGGGCGCTCAGCAAGCGTGTGGCCAAGCCAAGGCTGGAAACCTTGTTTCCTCCTCCCAACTGGGTGCTTGTCTCCCTGCTCCACACATGGGGGTGGAAGCAGAGGGATTCCACTCAGGCCAGCAGGCAGCCGCCCCATCTAGGGCCCCTCAGTTCACTGTGCTAAGTCTAATTCTAGCCACGCACACTCGAGGAGGGCAAGCGGCAAAAGGAGTCCATCTATACTGGGTCCTGTTGTGTCTTCTCGCAGTGAGCAATATCCATGTTTGTGACATGATGATGCCCACTGTGCCGGGCATTCTTCACGCATTGCCTGCAAGGGAGGTGTCACTGCCCCATCACACAGATGAGGACAATGGAGCCCACAGGTGAGGGGACTTGCCCAAATTCTTACAGATGGTAGGTGGTAGATCTAGAATTCAAACCCAGGCATGTCTGAATCTGTAAGATCCACATTCTTCTCTCAATATCAAGTTTTCTTTTTTTTTTTTTTTTTTTTTTTTGAGACAGAGTCTTGCTCTGTCACCCAGGCTGGAGTGAAGTGATGTAATCTCAGTTCACTGCAGCCTCCGCCTCCGGGGTTCCAGCGATTCTTGTGCCTCAGCCTCCCAAGTAGCTGCGATTACAGATGTGCACCACCATGCCCAGCTAATTTCTGTATTTTTTTGTCCCGACAAAGTTTCACCATGTTGGCCAGGCTGGTCTTGAACTTCTGATCTCAAATGATCCACCCATCTCAGCCTCCCAAGGTGCTGGGATTACAGGCATGAGCCACTGCACCCAGCCTTATAAAATAATTCTCGATGTCAAATTATTGCAGCCACGAGTTTCCTGATCAATTAACTCCTCTAATTTTACTGGTCTAGGAAATTACTATTGGAAAGATTAATTAACAAAAATAAATTAAAGCGAGCTCTTAGAAGACAATAGTGGATCCACGAGGGCAGGGGAAAGAAGCTTTTTGAAGTTTTTCCTGCTTTTGACTCTAATCTTTAGCACTGGCTGTTGCTTTCTAGGGTCTAATCATTAGGTGGGCAAGATTGGCATCAAATTATTTGAACAAAATTCTGTAGGATAAATGTGGAGGGGAAACCTGGCAAAAGCCAAGGCAAGGGTCTGAAGCCTTAGCATGTTCTCGTGTAAATACGGAATTAGAAAAGAATTAGATATAGTCACATAGTTATTCCTATATATAAACAGAAATAATCACATAGTTATTCATATGTAATCATAAATATGTACACATATATCATCGTATAATCTTTAATCTTACTAATAAGTTTCGGGTCAAGAAGTATGGGACCGAAGTGGCACTGGAAAAGAGGTGACCCTAGGACGAGATGCTCTAAGTCCTCTGTCACGCCCGCATAAGGGGCAGGTGCAGCGTCAATATTCTCTCAATATCAGGTTTTCTTCTGTCAGCTCTGCGACAGTGTCAGCGCTGTGAAAGCGCCCCCTGTTTAGCCAGCTAGGGAAGGAGACGTGCAAGATAGCTGAGACATCTCCTTCCTCGGGGGAGCGAGGAGAAAACTGCTCTCCAAGCTCTTGTGGTCGGCCTGACAGCTGTTAGGGACACCCACAGACATCCGGGGACTTAATTGTCTCTATGTGGTGCTGTGCTTCAGCCGTCACGTTCCATGGCTACTTTGAAGTTCTGCTTCTGCACCTGGTTCCTCTTTTTCTTAGAAGATAAGAATGAGTAATAGTAACATAAATCTTAGTGACCTTGCTACTTCTTGACAAGTATGAGAAAAGTGCTGACGCCTTAGGTTTTCTCCTCGCCTTGGCTTCTGCAAAGTTTTGGGGCCCCTATCTCCAAGACACGTGATTTACCTGACCCTCTCACTGAGCACCATGACCTCATCCCACCTGCCCTTCCCCTGCCTTGTACTCAATAAAAATCAAAGCGTCCAGGCACTCGGGGCCACTGCTGGTCTCTGTGCTTGGGGTAACAGTGGACCCCTGGGCCCAAACTCTGTTTTCTCTTTCTCGGTGTCTTGTGTCTTTTATTTCCAGTTTCTCGTCTCCACACCTGCAGAGAGGGACTCACGGGACCCTGTAGGGCTGGACCCTACAGATAAATTGTTTTAAAAGCCACTTTCCAAATTAAAATGATTACATATATCTGTGTCTGTCTACACACATTCAGAGAGAGAGAAAGAAAGTAGCCACTATATGATATATATCTTCGAGGGTAGAATCATGTTTGGGGGGGCCTTTTATTTTCTAGAACCCATATTTCTGTAATGTTTGACATTTTACAATAAGCTTATATTACTCTTGTAGCCAGAAGGGGGAAGAAAGCGATGAAGATTTACGTGAAAACTAAAGTTAAACAGTTTCTAAAGCAAAGAAAAATGAATTGATCAGGGTTGGTCCCCGCCACCCTCTAAACCAGGCGTCCCCAAACTTTTTACACAGGGGGCCAGTTCGCTGTCCCTCAGACCGTTGGAGGGCCATCACATACTGTGCTCCTCTCACTGACCACCAATGAAAGAGGTGCCCCTTTCTGGGGGCCGTAGTTTGGGGACACCTGCAAACTCACAGCTTCTTATCTATGAAGTTGGAGGGAGGGAGGGCAGAAAGGTTCCGGTGATTCTGTGGGTTCCCAGTTGTGTTTCTCAGGTCCAAGGGCTCCCGGGACTCTGCCCAGGCCAGATTCCATTTGAACAATGGGTTTCAAATAACCCAGCCCCAGGGGTTCTCCAGGGTTCAGTCCAAAAATGGGGGTCTGGGGAGTGGGAGGAGGAGGGCGGGGAATCTAGGGATTCTGAACTCTCCTGCAGTACAGTGACCTAAGGATCTGGAGGTCACAGAACAAGAGAGCCAAGCCCCAAGTCAGCCCTTTCTAGTGGCTGGCTGTCCCCTCCCTGCCCCTTCTCACACTCTGAGGACAGAATTGGCTCAGAGGAAGAGGCTTTCACAGGAACAAGTCTTGCGTAACAAGCCCTGCTCCTCGGGGATCTATAATTGATGAGGGCGCCAGGGCGAGAACCTTGGGCTGGACCTGCCAAGTGCGGGGGCAGCCTGAGGACTTGCAGAAGGTGGTAAACAGGACCAGCCCTGGGCCTCCCATTTGCACCAGGAGCCAGCGTCTTTCAGGACGGAAGACCCAAATCTGGGCCCAGCTGGAGCTTTCCTTGGGTGTGATCCAAGAGCATCCTGGAAAATCATCTGGGGGCGAGGGAGCCAGGCTATCCAAGCAGATCACAGGGCACATCCGAGCTAGCATCAAAGATCAGGGACACAAATGTCTACTCTGAACCAGGTCTGTGCTAGGCCCTTCACACCTGGATTTGCACCCTAATCCAATCACTAGCTGTGTGACCTTGGACAAGTTGCTTGACATCTCTGTGTCTTGGTAGCCTCATTTATAAAATGGTGCTAACAAGTAACTACCTATTAGGGTAAAATCAGTTAAATGAGTAAAGCACCCAGAAGAGTCCCTGACACACAGAAAGTAATAGGTAAGTGTTCAATGATAAGTACCTTTTGCTAGCTGTGTGAACTTAGACAAGTTAGTTTACTCCTCTGAGCCTCAGCCTCCTCATCTATGAAATGGGAACATTGCCCACCCTAAAGGCTATAGGGAGAATTAAATGAGTAGCCAAGGCTTAACATATGTAGGGATTCTTATCCTTATTTATCCCTAATAATCTGGGGAGCCTATGACCCGCTCTGCAACATTCTTTGATCTGGAAAATCATCCTTCCTGTGTCTATGAGAGCTCTCATATTTGTAACCATGTTAGACTGCTGGGTTATGCCCTAAGAAACGGTGACTAAGACAAGATAGATTAGCAAACAGCTACTCCTCTGTCTCATCCCTGAACCCCTCCCAAAGCCAAGCACTCCCTGGGATCCCACCTGTCACCCCACCACTGGGAGGCAATGGATTGGCTCTTCGTGAGCCTGCCAGTCTCCCCAGCTCCTCAGGACACTCTCAAGGGCAGGGACCCACCTTCTTCCCCTGGGCACCCCAGCACCCAGCACAGGGCCTGGCAGGGTTAAGGGAACACAAGCCTGGGTTTACAGCAGCCTCTCTGAGCCTCCAGCCTCATCTATAAAATGGAATTGGAATTACTTACCTCCCAGGACAGTTATGAGGCTGAAATGAGGTAATCTACATTCCCAGCACCGTGTCTGCCACGATGTAGCAACAATGAGCAGATGCAGCTGTTACTGAGGCTCAGTAAATATTTGTTGAATGAATGATGAATGGGGAATGAGTGACAACACCTGCCCAAAGATACATGACTTGCCCGAAGTCTCACAGCAATTACAGGAGGTGGCCTTGCAACCTGAATCCCAGTCTCTCTGATTCCTGGACAAGCGTTCTTTCCACTTCTTGCTCCAGAAATTGCAAAGACCTGGTCCTTCTCCAGCTCAGGAGCCTGGCTCCCAAACTTCTTACCTCTCCTTCTGCAAGGCATCAAGGCCCCAGAAAGGGCTGTGGCAAGAAGGCAGAGCTGGACAGCTCAGCAGGAGGAGCTCAGTGCAAGGGGAAACTGGCACACAGCGGGCTGGGCAGACTCCAGGGAATCCAGCCCAGCCCCACCCAGCCCTGGACTGTGGTTCCCAGCACCCTGGCCATTGCTATCTGAGTTTCATTGGCACTTTCCCATCATTCAATCTCTTGTGCCTCACCAGGGCAGACAGGGTCACCATTCCATTGACACAGATGATCCTGAGGTCCAGAGAGGAACAGTGACTTGTCCAAGGTCACACAGCACATCAGCAGCACAGATAGGCTTGAACCCTACCCTAGGACCCTGGTCATTAGGGATATGTAGGTTTAGTGGAAAGAATGCTGAGAGTCAGGACATCTGGGTTCTAGTCCCGGGTCTGGCACCAATTTGCTGTGTGACTCTGGGCCAACTGCTTAAGACTTTCTGTGTCTCAATTCCCTTTCTCCCCCAGTAAAATGAGAGAGTTGGACTCTGACATTAAGACCCACCTGGTTCTGAAGGCCTGTGATCCCCCTTTTATTTCCTGACCAAAGAAAACCCCAGCTTTGTAAACTGCAGTGTTCCCAGAGCCCTTCCAGACAGCCAAGCCCCATGCAAGGCATTTCCCAGCCACCCCCGCACCGATTCCTCTCCCAGCCCTGCCGGGCAGGTACAACTGGCTCTCAGGCCCAGAGTCACATAGAGAGGAAAGGGTGGCTCAAGGAGGTCAAGTGGCTTGTAGGAAGTCACTGGCATATTAGGGTACAGTCCCTTGGAACTCCCGGCTTGGCTTTGCTCAGCCCCACCTGGCTAGGAGCTTGGCAAAAGAGCTCTGTCTTGGTATAGACTCTTAAGAGTTCAAGTTCAAAGGGGATTCTAGTGAACAGAAAGAGGGATGTGACTAACAGTGCTCTATCGGATACCTAACACGAGGCCCTCTGTTGGCAAGGCCCTAAGAATTAAGGGGTACAGGAACGGGACTAGACCAAAGCCTTCCAGGGCCTGCAAGGACTGGATTTCCACCTCTGGCCCACTCCTTACTATTGGGGCCAGGAAGACAACACTATGAAGTTATGGGGAATTTTCTTCTCCCCATTTTAACATAAGGAACCAGAGGCTCAGGAAGGCAGTGTGATTTGTCCAAGCTCACACAGCTAGAAAGAAGCCAGGATGTAAACCCAATGTTGGTTGACTCCAAAGCCTGACCTCTGATGGGTCTGCCCATTGCATCACAAGGTCAAAAGACAGATGCGCCTGCGTGAGCCCTGTTACTGGTGCACCTGTCCATACTGCTCGAGCACAGTGGGGCCCAACCCACCTTGTACTTCAGGCCGGACTTGAAGTAGCCTAGGAAGGTGGCAGACTCGAAGTCCTGGACCTCGCGGTGCTGCACGGCCCGGCCATTCAGGTAGTCATCCAGCTGCACGGTAAAGATGGCAGCTGCCCCGCTCTCATCCTGGCTGCACTCATTGCCTAGGGGACATCAGAGCAGTATAAGTCTGGCTTCCCAGAAGTATCCCAGACCCCTGGGGAAGAGGAGGAGGAGGAGAAACCCCAGCACTGCCCTGGCCTAGCTGTAGAAGCTGAGCAAGACCTTACTTTCCGTGAGCCTCAGTTAATTCATCTGTAATATGGGACAATAGACCTCATTTTTCTCTAAGGGTCTTCCCAGCTCTGTCACATTCCTCTACGCTCATTCTCTGCCCTCCTGAGTGTGAACTTGGGACTGGGAGCATCAGCTCAATTCACAGATTAGGAAACTGAGGTTCAGCAAGGGGGTAGGACTTGCAGCATCACATGGCAGAGGTGTGGTGGGGACTCGGGGCTCCTGACTCTGAAGGGCAAACTGGGGAATGCCTGGAGCTGGGCCAGGGAGGTTGTGGAGGGGTCCAGGGTTTCCAATTCACCCACAGTTCTAAGTGCCATAGTAAAGTGTTTAACCCTCGCAACATTCCTGTGAGGTAGTGCAGAGCTATCATCATGTCCACCCCACAGGGACATCAAATGACTTGCCAAAGGGCAGAGGCAGACCACGGGTTGGAGCAGAGCAGGGGTGTGAATTCCACCAGGCTGGCTCTAGAGTCTAGGGGCATGAACCACTAGCCAAGGGCCTGGCACATACTAGTTGCTCAATAATAAGTTCTCTTCCTAGGGACCACGCCTCAAAGATCTGCACTGTTCAGAATGGGGGCTGGGGCGGGGCTGGGCAGGGCCAGGCTTACCCAGCCAGTAGTGGAGGTCATACTGCAGATTCCCGTTCCTCAGCTGCACTGTCTTCAGGATGACGTATGCATCACCCGTGAAGAAGTCTCCATAAAGGTTGGTGGGCACAGGCACCAGATCGAACTTCTCCACACGCCAGATCTGCAGGCCGGGCTCCTTCCCTGCCTTGAGGAACTCAGGGTGTTCCACCACCATGCTGCTGGGCTGGGAAGAGACAGGGTGGAGCCTGAGCAGGGGTATGGGTCCTAGCAGGGAGGGACCCCAGGCACGAGGGAGGGTGGTTTCTAGCACCAAGAGCATCTCACTTGAGCCTCCTGCTCTCCCAATGCCACAGGCAAGCCTATCCCCTTCTGAGTGCCCTGTCTCAATGAGTCAGCAAACAGGGCAAGAGTTTTATGCTTCAAATCCTGTGCCACAGCCAGCATCTGTCTCTCCTACCCAGACTGCCATTGGTTTTTTCTGGTGATGGAGGGCACAGAGGGCTCGACTTCCCTGTTCCCTTCTTTTCTTTTTTTTTTTTTTTTTTTTTTGAGACAGAGTCTCACTGTGTCACCCAGGCTGGAGTGCAGTGGCTCGATCTCGGCTCACTGCCACCTCCAACTCCTGGGTTTAAACCATTTTCATGCCTCAGCCTCCGGAGTAGCTGGGATTACAGGCATGCACCACTACGCCTGGCTAATTTTGTAGTTTTAGTAGAGATGGTGTTTCACCATGTTAGTCAGGCTGGTCTTGAATTCCTCAGGTGATCCACCCACCTCGGCCTCCCAAAGTGCTGGGATTACAGGCGTGAGCCACCGCACCCAGCCTCCCTTCTTTTCTTATTGCCAATTGGATGTGATAATCGAGGCACAGAGAGGTGAAGGGACTCTGTCAGGGACCTCCAGCTAGGAAACAGCGTAGCAGGGATTGCCACAGGCTCCAGGATCACAAGCTCTGGGACTATGGGTAGACCCCTCAGATGGCAATAATAAATCTAGGGGTTCTTAGGGTCTCAGCTTGGTCCCTTCCAGCATCTTCGATGGCTACTACAACTAACGGGCTCTCTGAGAGCTCATTATCCAAACCCAATCTGCAGATAGAAAAACTGAGGCTCGAAGAGGGGAGGGGATGGACCCAAGGTCACACAGCCTGTTTGCTTTTGCTCTTTGAAGTGGAAAGATTTCCAGCATGGGGCCTGGCATACAGCAGGCGCTAACTCTGTGCATGCTAAATGAATGCACTTGCAAACCTCGGCGAGCCCAGCCGAGCCTCCTGGGGCCTACGGGAGCCCCCTCTCCTCTCTGCACCCATCCCTATTATACCCTCAGGAAGGATCCAAATGGCTGAGCCCAAGTGGCCTCCTGCGCTGTCTGCCTCCTCCCTCCTGCCCCGCAACACCCCACCCGCAAATTTCATTTCTTGGAAGAGGAGAAGAGGATGCGCTGGGGTCTGCAGGAGGCTGTTGGAGATGAGGTGGTTAAGGATGGAGAGGCCGTTAGACATGCACTGGGGCTGGGGCTGGGGCTGGGGCTGGGGCGGACGCAGGAGGGTTAGGCTGGAGTCAAGGACAAAAATCAGCAGGTGCAGGTCACCTCTGGCCGGAGAAGAGATCTGGTGGGAGTAAAAGTCAGAGGGGAAAAGTCCGAGAAACCAGGCGGGGAGAACTCAGGCAGAAGGGTGAAAACACAAGGGAAACAGGAGAGAGGAGGTGAAACCAGACGAGACAGGTAAGATAGCAGAAAGGTGAAAAGAAATAAGCAGACAGAGGTGGGATCATACAAGGAAGAAGGAAATACTGGGGAGGGAGAGAGAGCAAATGCGAACAAGGAATCGGAAAGGGAGGAAGACATCGGAAGAGAAAGGAGAGAAGTGAGGCAGACAGAAGAAATCAGAGAAGGAAAAGGAGAAATCAGGAGACAGGAGGTAAGATGTCAGATGGGGACAGAGGAAAAGAAATCCGGCCACGGTGAGGTTAGCCTCCTGGAAGGGAACAGCCAGAGCCCCAAGGCTCCCACCCTCATCTGCGAGCCAGAGCCCCGGAAGCAGCAAGAGATACTTACAAAGCAACAAAACAGTTTTTCCATTCTAGACCTGAATTACTCCCCTTTTCCTAGCGCTGTATCTGCAAGAACTTACAATAGAGAATTACTCCGGGAGCCCCGGGGCCCCCCGGGCACTCACCCTCACCTCGGGCGCCTGCACCCGGGGCGCCCGCGCCTGGGACGCCCCCCGCGACGCAGTGGCCGCACGGACCGGCGGCAACAGCGCGCACAGCGCCAGGACCAGCGCGCAGAGCAGCGCGGGCGCGGGGCGGTGCGGAGCCATGGTGGCGACAGCCGCAGAGGACCCAGTCGGCAGCTGGGGCCTTGGGTCACCGACCTTAAGTAGCCGCCCGCCCAGCCCGCCCAAGCCAGGGACCGCCCAGCAGGGAGGGCGCGGGGCGGGGATCTGTCCCGGATCTTGAAGACATCTGGGTTCCCACCGGGATCAACCCAACAGGGCGCGGCAGCCCCTGCACCCCAGCTCCAGGGCGGAGACTCAGCACCAGCGCGGGGCCTGGCATACAGCAGGCACTGGTTCTGGGCTAAATGGGCGCACGCACGAACCACGGTGAGCCCCGCTGAGCCTCCTGTGACCCACGCGAGTCCCCCCTCCTCTCCGCACCTAACACCTCCAGGAAAAAAAAAATAACATGACCTAACAATTTTTGAAAGCTTTTCACTGAGGCATCAGCACACCCTTTTCAGAGAGGGGACAATAGCCAACCCATTTTACAGAGGGTGGAACAGCACAGAGTGGTGAAGCAACCTCCACACAGCTACTAAAAGGTGCTGTCCCGGTATTTGAACTCAGTCAGTAGTGGGCCTGGGCAGAACCCCCACCAGGCAGCATGCACCGCAGTAGGGCAGGGGACCCAGCTCCCTTGGGCAGGTGAAGCCAGCAGGACTCAGAGGGGCGGGGCAGAACTCTGCTCCTGGGATGCCCCCTCCTACTTTCCCCAAGACGGCCTTTCTTTCCTTCTTTTTTTTTTTTTTGAGACGGAGTTTCGCTCTTGTTACCCAGGCTGGAGTGCAATGGCGCGATCTCGGCTCACCGCAACCTCCGCCTCCTGGGTTCAGGCAATTCTCCTGCCTCAGCCTCCTGAGTAGCTGGGATTACGGGAACGCGCCACCATGCCCAGCTAATTTTTTGTGTTTTTTTTTTTTAGTAGAGACGGGGTTTCACCATGTTGACCAGGATGGTCTCGATCTCTTGACCTTGTGATCCACCCGCCTCGGCCTCCCAAAGTGCTGGGATTACAGGCTTGAGCCACCGCGCCCGGCCGACTCTTTCCTTCTTTGTAAAAAGTTTTTGTTTTTTTTTAAAGTCTTATTTTGATCAAAACGTAAAGTCACATATTTGTACACAGTTGTTCCCTCTCCACCCCATTTACCTCTCCCCAGGGGCAACCACTGCTATCTACCTCTTTTAGCTGATGGTTCAGGGTTTACCTTCATGTCTCTAAATAAGCCCTTGTTACTTCTTGAAATTGTTTTGTTTCCCTTTTAGGTACTATTCATTGACTCTGCAGGGGAAAGACAGAGTTTGCATTTCCTCCTCATTCCCAAGCTCCCTTCCCATCCCTCCACCCTCCCACTAGAGTCATTGGGTTAGGGAAAGTGCTATCCAAACCGGAGGAGGCCTGCTTCCCACCTCCTCCAAACCCTCCCCTCCCTCCCAGCACTGTGCAGAATCCAACGGCCCCACCTCTAAGTTCTCGGTATCCCAGACCTCCCATCACCCCGCAGCCTGGTGCGGTGACAGGAAAGAAGATTGGGGCATTGGAGAGCTGGCTTTCATTCCCACCTCCGCGGTGCGTGTTTTCAGTGTCTCATCTTTCTCATCTACTAAATGACGACAGTAGTTGAGGATTAGATTGGTCTGTGGGTATGAAAACAGGCTGGCCAGCAGCTAGGTAAATGCCAGTTCTCCACAACCTCCCACAGACTATGGTCCCCCTTCCCAGCTCCTCCTGAAGTCCAGCCTCTATCTGATCAGGCTGAAGTTTGCCAGTTTGCCCTCTCCCATGCACAATTTGCTCCCACCTAAGGGGAGATGTGGTTCAGATCAAAGGTTAAAGGAACACAGAGAAGACATTCAGGCTGGAGGGATTATAAGAAGGCATTGTGGAGAAAGGGACTTGTGACCCAGGCCTTGAAGGGCAGAGAGAATGGAGACTAAGAAGAAAAGGCATTCCACGGGGAGGGGACACATAGGCAAAGGGCAGGCAAACATCAGCCATATCCAGTGAATTACCAGGGGTCCAGTCTGAAATACAGGGAGCATGAGGAGAGGAGGCTGCTGAGGGCAGCAGGGGTCACAGAGGCCTGTGTGCCACACTGAAGAGTGTGAACTTGATCTCGGTGTCTGTGGGGGCCCCTGAGGGAAGTCTGAGTTCTCAGGGCTCCATGTTCTGGTTAAGTCCAGGCCTGGGCCTGCCCAGCCTGCAGTGGGCCAGCCTGGCCTAAATTCAGAGAGCCCTCCCTTTACCCTAGCCATTTGGAGGATGACATTATTTCTAAAAAACACACAGCTCCCATAGGCTCTTGATGGAAGCATAAACCAGTTTCACCCCTCTAGATAGCAATTTGTCCCAACTCAAAACACACAATGCAACAACAGTTCCGCTTTCTACAGAATTACTTACCAACAAACACAAAGATATATGTGCAAGGATGTTCACTGAAGCATTGTTTGAAGAAAACTGGAAAGTACCCAAACGTCCAAATAAATTATGGAGCCACCATACAATGGACACTATGCAGCTGTGAAAAAAGAATGAGCTACATCTGATTGTGCCTGGCACATAGTAGGCACGCAGTAAGCCCAGGAAGATCTCCGAGTGCAGTAAGCAACTGTACAACAATGGCTACGGTATAGCTCCTCTTCTTTTTACAACGGTGCTAAAAAAATCAGAGGGTTAGCCTCGAACTTTTAAGGCCGTTTGCTCGAAAGGGAAGAAGGAGAATTTCATCCTCAAACATTGCCGTGGTTGCCTGAGGCTGGAGGAAGTGCCTAGATCACTGCAGTTAAAATGAGGGAACTTTTCAGAGTGATAAAAATATTCTAACACTGGATTACAGTGAAGACTGTGCAACTGATTAAATCTACTAAAATTCATAGAACTATATGTAGACTTGGTGAGTGAATCATGATGTGTAAATTAAATGTCAATATACTAGCTGAAAAAAATTGTAAAAGGTATTGCTGTAGAGTTTGAAACTTTGTAAGTGTATATCAAATATGGTTTTGGTTTTTTTTTTTTATAAAACACAAATCCAGAAACAATCACTTTTAACATATGCTTAAAGTGATGCCTGCTCATTAGACAATTTGGAAAATTCAAACAAGTAGGAAGAAATTTCCTTAGTCACCCAACCCCCAGACGGAAACTGGGCCAGCAACTGCCCAGCTGAGCGGCCCCTTCTGGAGCAGTGTGACTCTGACCTGCATGGTTGGCAATTAATAGAGGGCTGCTGTAACTTGACCTTGGTCCCAGGGGCCACTGACCATCAGCGCAGGGACCACATTAATGATCCCAAAGGCCTTGCAGCTTTGCCTGCCATATAGCTCTGGAGCCCAGGCTCTTGGCATGGGAGACCTGGTGAACAGATCCCACCCTTGCCATCTGGGAGCCCTCACTACAGACCCTGGAAACTCTTGCTACAGGGCACTGATGAGTGGAGACCATAATGGGGGCGACATTGTCTTACTCTGCTTCCTGCCTGGAAGAAGACGTATGAGTTCAAGGGAATGGGGGAATTCAGGTACAAGAGAAAGACCCCTCAGTAGAAAGGAAGAGGCCCCATTGCCCGGGCTGGCTCTGCCACTGACTTCCTGGGTGACTTTGGGCAAGTCACAGTACCTCTCTGGGCTTCAGTGTCTGCATATGCAAAATACAGGGTAGGACCTGATGCTCTGACTCTAAGCCTCTTTCCTAGCCCCAGCACTCCCAGATACTGGTTGTACAATCAAATCCAGGACCTACAAGTCTCTGAGCTTCAGGGTTCCCATCTGTAAAATGGGAGCATTGGACCAGGTTACCTCTACAGGCCCTTCTGGATCAGACAGTCCAGGGCCCCTGACTTGCGGAAGGAGGCATTGCAGTCACCGGCAGCAGCATGCCACCTCACCTCCGGGCCCAGCCTGGGAAACTGAGACTCAGGGAGGCTCAAGTCACTCAACTGGAAAGAGGTGTTGCTGAGATTCAAACACAAGTCTGGCTGGCTTCAGAGCCCAGGCTCTGTCTGCAGAGACCAAGCAGGACTCCTGGCACACCTGGCCTGGGCAGGGAGCAGCAGTGCTCTTTCCAGGTAAAAGGCTAAATCAATCAAGCCCAGGTCAAGCCCGGCAGCCAGGAGTCTCTGGGACAGCTGTCCCCACTACACCTCTCAGGCCAGGGCAGGAGGTGACACCGGGAACGCATTCTAGCCTTTCACACACCTGATGTGAGTGCCCAGGCTCAAGGCGTGGAAGATCCCCAGGCTGGGGCCACTTAGCACAGCACTGACTGTGGCACATGCACTCTGAGCCACATGGCATTCAGGTCTGGCATGATTTCTTTGATTTGGAGGCAGCCCTTCTGCTACCAACTCAGCACATGAGCACATCCTGGTCTCTGCACTTCTCTGCACCTTGGAGACCTCTTTGACCTCTGATCTCGGCTGTTTCTGGGTCCTGCCCAGCTCCAGGCACACAGTAGGCAGATTCTCTGTGTCTGCCATAGGATGGGGGCTGTACAGCCCATGACCCCCTGGTGGACCCCTCTCGCCCCTGTAGTTGACCCAGGACCCCCACAACACAACCAGCTCTGGGCCCTTCTTTCCTCTGTAACCTTGGTCTCTGTATGTCTGCAGGACCCCCCAGGACAGCTACCAGAGACCAGAGGAGGCAGCTTCCCCTGCCCCTTCCATCCCTGGCCACAGTGTGCAAAAACGCCTTGGCTAGGCCTGGAAGACACAACCCTGTTCTTTTCTCTTTACTCCAAACACTGTTGTTTTGATTTTCCAGGCAGCCAGCCACTAACGGAAAGCCCTCTCTTGGAGTCTATTTCCTTTTTGGCTCACTGCTATTCTCTGGGTCCCCCTGGGAGCCCCCGCCCTTCTGGCCAGGGATTTTGCTAATTGGGACAATGGTCAGTAAACAGAGAAGCCAGTTATGAAACCCAGTGAAACTGGACCGGGCCTGGAAAAGTTCTGGCAAGCCCTGTGGACTCGAAAGAACACAGGTTTTCAAATTTGGACTACTTAGCTCCTGCAATCAAGGCCTCAGTTTCCTCATCTACATAAGGGGGAGAATGGTACCCAGAGCATGGAGCAGTGAGGAAGCCCAGGATGTGAAGCACAGGAGCTCCCCAAAAGTAAGCACTCTTCTTTCTGAGCAGCCTAGTTTCTGCACAAAGGCCTTCGTTCAGCATGTGATGGTGTAGATTTCACAGTAAGACACTAGAGTTCAGGTCTGGGCTGTGTAACGTGGAGCAAGTCACTTTTCGTCTCTGAGCCTCAGGTCACTCATCTGTAAACAGGCACAGTGATGCCCAGTTGCAGGACTTTTTGGGGAACAGGAGTGAGACCGTTGGAGTATGTTGTTCAGAGCAGGATCACTAGCAGCAGTGGTCATTAATCTGTCTTCTCTTTTGTAGATGATCACACCAAGAACAAGAAGATGACTTTTCCAGGTCACAAAGCAAAATAAGTGCCTGGCAGAGTAGATCTAGAACTCAGGTCTCTCCACAACCAGACCAGCGCTGAGGCCTGGGTCTCCATGACACATCAGGGCTCCAGGCTAGGCTTCGGCTTTGGCCAAGTCCACCCTGGGAGTGGACAGCTGTTGAGGAGATGGCCAGCAGGGCTTGGCTGAAGCCACCTCCAGGAGACCAACTGTCTCAGGGACTGAAGCCATGTCCTTTTCCCAGCTTCCAGAGCCAACACAGGGCTGGACATCTGGAGTGGTCTGGCCCTGCCACTTCCTAACCCCATGCCCTGGAAGCAGCCAGATCTGGCCATGGGTATGAGCCCTGGGCCCTTCTTGCTACGACCCACTTTAGCAGTCTGTCTCCCCTTCTCTAAGGGAGGAACTGGCCCTGAGAGTGGGCGGGTCAGTAGCCAGGGCTGCAAACAACTGTGTCCTAGCCCCTTCAGCACCCCGCCACTCACCCCTGGGAAGCCCAGGCACGAACACAAGTCCGCAGCAAGACAAGGAAGTCCAGCTGCAGACACTGGGGCCATGGAATCCGTACAAGACTTTGGAGAGACACAGGCACTGCAAAGCTGCAGGGGAAGGCAGAGCCTACGATGCCCCAGCCCCAGCCAGAATGAGCAGGAGGCGCCACAGGAGGCAGCATCCTGCTCTGCAGAGGAAGAACTCTCCAAGAGGGAGAAAAACAAAGAGAGCGACCTTCTGTGTGCGATTGTGGAAAAGAGCTCCCACCAGAAACGTTGGCATTTAAATTCCTGATCTATCGCTTACTAGCAGTGTGGCTTTGAGCAGGTCACTCTGGCTCTCTGAGCCTCAGTTTCCTCATCTATAAAACAGGAATTATAATACTTTTTTCCTAGGGTAGTTGTGTGAACTTAATAAGGTAAAGAATATTTGGGGCTTAGCACGGTGCTTGGTACAGAGTAAGCACAGGTAAAGGAGGCTGCTTTTATTGTTAAGAGACTTGGATACATTTCTATCTCTTTGAGCCTCTATTTCCTTATGTATAAGATAGTGTTAATAATGCCTTTCTTTTTTTTTTTTTTTTTGAGACGGGATCTTGCCCTGTCACCCAGGCTGGAGTGCAGTGGCGTGATCTTGGCTCACTGCAACCTCCACCTCCTGTGTTCAAGCGATTTCCAGCTAATTTTTGTACTTTTAGTAGAGATGGGGTTTTACCATGTTAGCCAGGCTGGTCTTGAACTCCTAACCCCAAGTGATCTGCCTGCCTTGGCTTCCCAAAGTGCTAGGATTACAGGTGTCAGCTACCGCACCCGGCCTATTAAATGACAAATTTTATGTTGTGTATATGTTACCACAATTAAGAAAAAATGGTTGCCAGGTGGTGCCACGCGCCTGTAGCCTCAGCTACTCAAGAGGCTGAGGCAGGAGAATCACGTGAACCTGGGAGGTGGAGATTGCAGTGAGCCAAGATCGCACCACTGCACTTCAGCCTGGGCAACAGAGGGAGACTCTGTCTCAAAAAAAAAAAAAGGAAAGACAAATGCTGGTTTCCTTCCCCTTTCCAGAGAGATAATGAGCTGCCCAGTGGTGATGTGGTTGAGAGAACACGGGACAAGAAAATCAGGCCATGTCTACATGTCTAAGAACACTTAAGGCCCTGGGATTCAAGGATGCTAAAAGACAAGCAAAAGGCACGCAAGTTTGTGCATCTGGCCAGGGTCTTCCCCTGCCTGTCTAGAGATCCGATTCATCCTTCACTGGGATGGATCAGGAATAGTGGAAGCTTCCCCAAGCCAGCCACCTTCCGGATGGGGACAATGAATGACACAGGGCATAAGACAATAGTGCTACGTCCCTCCTGCTGCTGTCTCCAAACAAAGCCCTTCTCTGTCCCCAAGTCTCCCACAACAACTACAGCCAAGATTTCCTCCTTGCTGGGCTCTGGCAGGAAGTGTGAGCCCATTGTCCAGATGTGGAAAATTAGGCTCAAAGTGCATTTCTTGAAGGTTAGTTGAGAGGATTCAATGAGACCATAAATGTGAAGGATCCAAGGACCATGCCTTGCAAAGTCATCCTGCAGGGAGAACTCCCTGAGAAAGACAAAAGGGGACAGGTGTGGGGAAGAGGGAAGAGGCAACAGGATCCAGGAGTGCCTGCAGAGTCTCTGTGAGCTGGAGATACCAAAAATGACCAACAGGGTGAGGACGAGTGACCTTCCCACCTGAGGAATATGAGGCAATGTGCAGGGATGAATCTGGACAGAGCCCAAATCCCCACCACCAGGGAACTTACGCCGGTGGCACTTTCTGCGGCACTTCAATTTCCTCCTCTGTAAATGAGGTGAAGATTCCAACCTGGAGGGGTGTCTGGCAGGATTAAAGGAGCCCCTGGCACTGTGCTCGGCACACAGCAGGTGCTGAGCAAGCCTAACATCCAAAGAGGACCCCCAGCACATATCCCGACCCTACACACACACAGCTCCCTGGCCCCTGTACCTGCCCTACACCTGCCCCATACCCACCCCTCTACCTCTGTGTCTTTGCATCCAAAGCAAGGGAGAGAGGGAGGACTCCAAATAAGGCTAGAGCCAGGGATACAGATGCATCTTGGGAGAGGGCAGGCCTCAAGCCCACATCTACAGAGCCAGCTTTGCTACCCAATACCCCACAGGAGACTCCTTATGACACCCCCTCCCCTCCTCTCTGAACTTTGCCTGTTCTGCCCCACCCAAAAGAACAAGGGCTTCTGGCTGGGCACGGTGGCTCATGCCTGTAATCCCAGCACTTTGGGAGGCCAAAGCAGGAGGACAGCTTAAACCCAGTAGTTTGAGACGAGCCTGGGAAACAGAGTGAGACCCTGTCTCTACAAAAAATTTAAAAATTAGCCAGGTATGATGGCATACACCTGCAGTCCTACCTACTGGGGAGGCTGAGGTGGGAGGATCACTTGAGCCGGTGAGGTCGGGGCTACAGTAAGCCATGACTGTACCACTGTACTCCAGCCTGGGCAACAGAGTGATCCTGTCTCAGAAAAGCAAAGAAACAAAAACAAAAAAGAGAGGGCTCTGGATCCCAGTCCTACCACTTACTTACAATTGGGTGATCCTGAGCAAGGAACTCAGCCTCTCTGAGCTTTGGTGTCCACAGGGATAGAATGGCCATATTATCTCACAGGCTCACCAGAACTTGATACAAGCACAAATCAATTAGAGAAAAACTCCAGCGGGAGTGGTGGCTCACGCCTGTAATTCCAGCACTTTGGGAAACCGAGGCAGGTGGCTCACTTGAGGCCAGGAGTTTGAGACCAGCCTGGCCAACATGGTGAAACCATGTCTCTACTAAAAATACAAAAAATTAGCCGGGCATGGTGGTGTGTACCTGTAGTCCCAGCTACTCAGGAGGCTGAGGCAGGAGAATCACTTGAACCCAGGAGGTGGAAGTTGCAGTGAGCTGAGATCACACCACTGCACTCCAGCCTAGATGACAAAGCAAGACTCCAACTCAAAAAAAAAAAGTCCCGTGGGGAGATATGTCAGAGGATACTTGTCCCTCCATATCCAGGGGAGATTGGTTCCAGGACCTCCCTCAGATACCAGAATCTGCAGATGCTGTACAGCTATATATAAAATGGCAGAGTACAGTATCTGCATACAACCTACATATATCCTCCCATGTATTATACTTTAAATCTCTCTAGATTACTTATAAAACCTAATACAATGTAAATTCTATTTACATAGTTGTTATACTGTAGTTGTTACATAGAAATATAAATGTAAATTTCTATGTAACAATAAGCTATGTAAATAGTCGTTACACTATACTGTTTTCAAAATTTGTATTATTTTTGCTGTTGCTTGTTATTTTTTATTGTTTTTTTAAAAAATATTTCTGACCCGTGGTTGGTTGAATCCATGAATGAGAATACAGCAGGCACGAGGTAGGAGACATGTGGAATGAACAAGTCTAGACAGCTCGTTCCTGTAATCCCAGCACTTTGGGAGGCTGAGGAGGGAGACTCGCTTGAGCCACACAGTTTAAGACCAACCTGGGTAACATAGTGAGACCCCGTCTCTATATATATTAAAAATAATAAAAATAGATAAGAATTTAAAAATAAAGTGGCACACACCTGTAATCCCAGCACTTTGGAAGGCCGAGGAGGGTGGATCACAAGATCAAGAGATTGAGACCATCCTGGCCTACATGGTGAAACTCCGTCTCTATTAAAAATACAAAAATACTACACACTGGGGTCTGTTGGGGGGAAATGGGGGAGGGGCGGGGGGTGGGGAGGTGGGAAGAGATAGCATGGGGAGAAATGACAGATACAGGTGAGGGGACGGAAGGCAGCAAAGCACACAGCCATGTGTGTACCTATGCAACAATCTTGCATGTTCACCACATGTACCCCAAAACCTAAAATGCAATAAAAAAAAAAAAAATACAAAAATAACCTGGGCATCGTGGCCCGCAGCTGTAGTCCCAGCTACTCGAGAGGCTAAGGCAGGAGGTGCTTGAACCCGGGAGGTGGAGGTTGCAGTGAGCGGAGATCGCACCACTGCACTCCAGCCTGGCGACAGAGCGAGACTCCATCTCAAAAAAATAAATAAAAATAAAAAGAGCACTAATGTGCAACGTGAGGACTATAGGGAATAAGATGTACTATATTTTGGGATTCATGTTAAATCAGTAGATTTTATTAGGTCAGTGCAAAAGTAATTACGGTTTTGTCATTGGAAGTAATGGCAAAAACCACAATTACTTTTGTGCCAACTGCGATGATGCACATGTTCATTTGCTTCGCTATGGTAATCTTTTTACTATATATATTTTCTATATATATTTTTTAAGAAAGAAAAACTTCAAATAGCATGATTAGAGATTTTTCACAATTTATCGAAAACTTTTGACTACAATAGAACCATCAGAGATTTATTGCTACTAATCCTTTTAACTCTAATAGGTTTTATTTAAAGTACTTTCCCCTCCTTTAACCCAAACAGAGGTATGGTATTGGAATGCTTTTCTTCATTCCCCAGCTTAAAGGATAATCATAGCCAGCTGGAAAATTTAAACGAGATCTAGCACCTAAAATACAGACCCTGGCACAAAGTTGGGCCCCCGTGTGGGTGCTGCCTTCTGTCCACAGGTGTGCTTTAGGCCTCACCTCCATCCAGGCACCTGCCCAATCATCACCACTATCCTCCAAGAACCTGTCCATGTGGGAGCTTCTAGAACCCTCTAGAATACTCTTGAAGGAAGGACCCAATCACAGTCATCCCACCAAGACAGTACATAAAGGCTGAGACCAGAGCAGAGAACAAGCTTACCTCCTCCCCAATTTATACCTACTTCTCACCCCCACACTCCAGCCACTGTCCTGGTTCAGCATCCCCATCTTTTCCCTGGGATCATGACATCAGCTCCCTCACTGCCTAAACTCTCCCTGCACTGGGGCTGTTACCCATACAGACTGCATCATTCATTTCCTGCTCAAGCCCTTCTGGGGACCTCAGTGCAGACAGAAAGAAGTCAGGACTCCTGAGCTCTGTCTTCTGTGATCTGGGGCCCGCACGCCCTTGCAGCCTCATTGCCCACTCACCCCCTAACAAGATCCTCTGTGCCATGGCCTCTAGACAACCTCACCTGCCTGCCTCTGGGAGAACCAAGGTCTAGGCTTGCTCTTGGCTCTGCCTCCCTGTGTGACCTTGGGCAAGTTCTTTGCCTCTCTGGGCCTGTCTCTTCATCAGGCCTCTGGGGCCTTGTGCAAATGAGACAAGATGAGGTGGTGAGTGCCAGGTGCCAAGAGGCTCAAGAAATGTTAACCTGCAACGCACGGCCTCCTCTCCCGCACAGCCACCCCCTCCTACAGCAGCTGTTAACAATCTACTTCCTCAGCCTTAACAGCACCGGTTCTCACTCTCTCTCCTAAGCTCCGGAATGCAGACCCGCTCACGGCCAGCAGCAGCAGGCAGGGAGGGGAGCGGAGGGAGGACAGCTTAGAGGAAAATTACCCGACTTTTGTTTCAGCCAACGCTGGTGCTCACAGCTATCTCAGAGAGAGGGGATCTGGGGGCCTGGCAAACCTTTCCTGAGCTGTGGACTTGGCCCCAAGCCTTGACCCCTGTCTGAGCTGGTGGGATGGCAGGGGTAGGGGGTTACGCTGGCCACCACTTCTCGGGGACACTCCCACTCTTTGGCATCCAAAGAGATGGAGGAGGAGGGAGAAAAAAATACAGATAGGCCTTTGTGAGGAGGAGAAACTTGTTCCTGCCGTTGCTTGCTAGGCCCCAGGCACCAACATAATGGAGGATCCATATGACAAAGGGTCCCACTGTGGCTGAGAGCCTGCCCAGTTGCCATAGCTCAAGTCTCAAACCTGAGTACCATGTCCCCATATCATAGAGTTTGTAACGCCCAGCGTCACACACCCTGTGACAGTGCCACATACCAGGCCCTGCGTTCCTCTTGCCTTGTCCCGTGTGTCTCCCTTGTAGCTGCACCCCATGCCTCTGACACCCCGGGTCATGCTTCATGCACAGTGTCATGTCTGTTTTGTGACGGACTCTGTACCACGTAATACCTTTTGAATGCCATGATCATCATACCAGGTCCTATTCCTTAGAAGTATGTGCCATAAACCTTGTCCTGGATCCATGAATTGGGATCCATTAATTCCTTGCTTGATTCCCATCAGGAAGGGGGCAGGATGATGTTTATGGAGGACAGGCTCTGGATGGACTCCCAGCCCTACCAACTGTCACCTATGTGACCTTCAAAAGCAACTTCCCGTCTCAGTGCCTGTTTCTTCATTTATAAAATGGAAATGATACCCACATTCACTGAGGATTAAAATAGGTAATACATTTAAGATGCTTAGGCTAGGCCGGGCGTGGTGGCTCACACCTGTAATCCCAGCTCTTTGGGAGGCCGAGGTGTGTGGATCATGAGGTCAGGAGTTCGAGACCAGCCTGGCCAAGATGAAACCCCGTCTCTAATAAAAATACAAAAATTAGTAGGGCTCAGTGGCGCATTCCTGTAATCCCAGCTACTCAGGAGGCTGAGGCAGGAGAATCACTTGAACCTGGGAGGCGGAGGTTGCAGTGAGCTGAGATCATGCCACTGCACTCTAGCCAGGGTGACAGCAAGACTGTCCCAGAAAACAAAACAAAACAAAACAAAACAAAAGATGCTTAGTCTAAGAGGCTGGCATGGATTGAGTGCTTTAAAATGTTTGCTAGGCCTGTGCCAACCATGCCTGGGCATCTGTATTATTTCCTGTGCCCTGTGTACCAGCCTCCCATGTGCCCAGCTCCTCAGGTGCATCAGACATTATTCATATGAGTAAAATTCAAACAACTCGCTACAGGGAGGGTAGGATTATTCCCTCTCATACAGAGGAGTAATCAAAGGGCAATAATTTGCATGAGGTCATGTGACCAGCTGGAATGAACACAGGTCTGGACCTTCAAAGAACAGAAAGCAGGCCAGGCGAGGTGGCTCATGCTTATAATCCCAGCACTTTTGGGGGGATTCCTTGAGTTCAGGAGTTCAAGGTCAGCCAGGGCATCACCTTGAGTCCCCATCTCTACAAAAATTAGCCAGTCATGATGGTATGTGTCTGTGGTCCCAGCTACTCGGGAGGCTGAAGTGAAAGGATCGCTTGAGCCCAGGAAGTTGAGGCCACAGTGGGCAGAGATTGCGCCACTGCACTCCAGCCTGGGCAACATAACAAACAACAATAAAACAACCAAGAGACGGAAAGCAGATGCGTGGTCAGCTATGGGGCGTGTGTGGAGGCAGATGTCAAGCAAGCATGAGGAATTTCTTTGGGGATGATGAACATTTTCTCAACTGGATTGTGATGATGGTTGCCTAACTCTGTAAATTTACTGAGTATTATTGAATTGGAACGAGTGAATTATGTAAATGTAAATTATATGTGAATTTACATCAATACATCATGTAAATGATATTTCAATAAAGCTGTTTTTTTGTTTTTGTGTGTGTGGTTTCTTTTTTTTAAAAAAACCCATGTGCTTCCCATGCACTATTGTGCCAAAGCATTCTGCAAGAGAAGGGCGCTTCCTGTGGGTCAGTGAAGTTCAACGAGAGGCAGAGCTGCTCTGAGGCCCAGCTGGGAGCAGGTTTGAGCCCAGTGGTTCCCTGACACCTCTGCAGACCAGGTGTGCAGCAGGATCACCCAGGGAGCTCAGGAAACAATAGATTTCCAGGCCCCACCCCCAGCCTCTGAGTCTGCAGGTCTGGGGTGGGGCCCTGGGAACCTGTGATTCTGAGGCTCAGCCAGGACTGGGCACACATCTTCCTTTCACATTTGGGGAAACTGAGGCTAGGCAGGAGAGAGACCTGATCAGACCTAGATGATCAAATGGTGGGAGAGCCAGGGCTAGAATTTGAACCCTTCCCTCTTCTCTCTCCGTTCCTTCCACCTCCCTCCCACTCCTCCTGCTGTCCACAGCCTCCCAGTGACTCAGGGCTCTGAGTCATCCAGAGTCCCCACAGAGGAAACTTCTTAGGAAAAACAATTGCCAAACAAAGCTTTCCCTGATCTGGGGAACAGAATAAGCCCATGGGGCTAAGAGAGGGAGGGGAGGGGGAACACAGGGTGGAGTCCGAGGCCAGGACTTCCAAGACTTGGAGTCTCAGCCACTCCCTTGTGTGGGGTCCTAGATAGGGATGTCCCCACAGTGAACATCCCCACCCACAAATAGCACCTCCTATGCTCACAGAAGCCCATTGTGATGAGGCCACACGATAAGCACTTTATAAGCATTGTCTTATTGAATCCTCCCCAAAACCCATGGCTGGCATTGTCTCCTTTTATAGATGGATGAACGATGGCTCAGAGAGGTTCAGCCCAAGGTTATATCATTAGGAATCGAGGGCTCTCTGACTCTGAAGTCCAAAGTCTGACTCTCACTTCTACACGCCTTTAAAAAATACCTACTGTACACAGTGTGGCATGAAGATCAGTCCTCATCAGACAGGTAAGGAGAATGGCCACAGTGGCGGTTCAATCACCAATTGTCTCCTTTCTTTCTCTGTGTCAGGCCCTGCTTCGGGACTGCCCGGCCCAGTGGGCACAAAATCAGGAACACCAATAGTCATTCGAGCCGCTGTGTGCCCTGGATCACAAAGGAGGGAGCACCCACGGCCTGACAGAGCCGCAGAGGACGGTGCTGAGGCAGAGCCTTGGAGGAGGAACGGAGATTCCTCTTTGAGGAGGTGGGAACAACAGAAGCAAAGGCTCGGAGGTGTGGCCGGCACAGGGAAGCGTCAACAGTTTGGAGAAGCATGGCTGGGGTTGAGATAGTGGATGGGAGGTGGGGGGAGGGGGTCTGACTGCTACCGAGTCCTGGCCTGATCTGAGGCACTGAGGATTTTTAAGCAGAGAGAGAATAGGACTGGAACTTCTTCCATCTCTGCATAGGGCCTGGCTGGTGGCTGAACTTGGTTGGAGTCAGGATGGGACTTCCCCTCAGGTCTCCCTGGCATCTGTCCTCTGAGCTGGCTTCGGGGACACCCCCCAGATCACTTGCTACTCACCCATGGGTCAGAATTGCCCCCGAGGGCTTCTTCCTCGGCCATCGCTAACCTGCGGGGAGCTACGTGGGCCTCTCCCGACACTAATCGTCTCAGCCTATAAATAGGACTCGGGATTAGTCTGAAATAGCTGTGCCACGCCAACTCCACAGGCATCACAGGCACGCACAGTTCCGGAAATGGTTCCTCTCCTCAACTTAATTAAAACTCAACACTTCCTCAGGAAACTATTGTTCACACTTTGCTTTGCTTCCTTAAGCACAAGGCAGTCGATTTTGGGGGAAGAAACTGCCTGCCTACTGCTGATCAGTGGGGGTGTGCCTTGTGGAAAGGAGGCCCCTTTCCTGCTTCTCCCCCTCTGAGGACCCTGGAGGAGCCACTACCACTCTCTGGGCATCAGTTTCCCCAAATGTAAACTAGGGAGGTGGGACATGATGCCATTTTTAACTTATCAGCATTTTAAAAGTTAGAATGGTAATAAACATGTGAGCAGGGAGAAATGAACAGGTCCAGGGCCTGCCACTGAAGGGCTCAGTGACTTGGATGGCCACTGTTCCTCTCTGGGCCCCAGATTCCTCAGCTGTAAAATGAAGGTGCTGGGGGATGATGTCCAAGATCTACAATTTAAAAAAGTTTTTTTTTTTTTTTTTTAGACAGAGTCTTACTCTGTTGCCCAGGCTGGAGTGCAGTGGAGCGATCTCGGCTCATTGCAAACTCCGCCTCCCAGATTCAAGCAATTGTCCTGCCTCAGCCTCCTGAGTAGGTGGGACTACAGGCCTGTGCTAACATGCCCGGCTGATTTTTTGTATTTTTAGTAGAGGCAGGGTTTCACTGCATTGGCTAGGATGGTCTCGATCTCCTGACCTCGTGATCTGCCCACCTTGCCCTCCCAAAGTGCTGGGATTACAGGCATGAGCCACTGTGCCCAGCCTTAATTTCTTTTTTTTGTCCAGTCTTTGTAAGAACCCAGCCAGCTGGCCATGCTATGCCAGCCTTGAGGATAAAGGGACAAATAAAACCCACTTCAGCCCTCTGTGTGCCCAGAGGCTTCCTTTGGGGCTGCTGGGCCATCTTGTTTCTAGTTGAGAATTCAGATTTGTGTCCAAAGAGAAGGACTCCCCGAGGGGCAGATTACAACATGGACTGGGCCATTACAATCGACAAGGACACAAAGCTAACACAGCCATCATTGTACACCACACACGTGCTAAGGACTTGATTTCCTCATTGTTCAATCATCACCAACTCTATTATCACCCCCATTTCACAGATACAGAAACTGAGGCTGAGAGGAATAAGGGACTTATCCAAGGGCACAGAACAAGTCAGGGCTAGAGTGATGTTTCAGGCTCAGACCTGTTTGCCTCTGGGTTTAACACACCCAAGTGCTGCTGTGAAAGGGCTCTGGACACCTCAGGCTGGCCAGCCAATGCAGGGCTAACCAACAGGGGCATGGAACAGGAAGGGGCATTGAGGATGTTGCTGTGTGTGTGCAGTGACAAGCGCGATGAGGCTTCAGCGATGGTACTCATTCACTCCAACCAGCTCCCAGTGCTGCCCTCCTCTGATCCACCCTCCCTCTGCCTGCCATGCACTGATTGTTTTGAAATCCCATGGATCAAGTCACTCCTCAGCTGAAGACCTATCCGTGGCTCCCTGGTACCCAGAGGATAGAAACTCAGCATTCAAAAGCTCTATGACCAGCTCTTCCCATCACCTTCCAACCTCAACCCCCACACTCCTGCTCACTAGACCCCAAGCACAGCGGGCTCCTCCTATGGGGCCTTCTTGCCTGGAATGCCCAAATCCCCCTTCTCAGCCTTGTTTGACTCTTAAGTAGGAAAAACACTCCCTGGCTCCCTGAGCCCTTTGGCACGTATCACAGAGCACTCTGGGCGTCAGCTACCACTGTCTCTGTCTTGGATTAGAGTAGATCTGCGAGGGCTGGGTGGTGTCTGATTCACCTCCCTCTCCAGTGCAGAAGCTCACCAAGGGCTGGCCGGGTAAACTAAAAAATGCAAAGAGCCAAGAGAACCCTGGGAAAGTGCACATTTCCCAGGACTGCCCAATGACAAGCCCCATTCCGAGGCACAGCATCAGGACACCCTGCTGTGGAAGAACCAAAAATTGCACCCTCATGGCTTATCAGGATGGTCCTTGTGTCTGTCTCTTTCAAGGGTTCTGATAATGAAATCTGGGCAAGTTGCCCTCCTGCTTTAAAACTTCCAGATGTTTCCAGAGGTCTAGCATAAAATCCAGCGGCATAACCTAGGTGCTGCCTGGCCCCAGGCCCTCCTCTTGCCACACCCCTTCCCTGGCCAGCCTCCCTCACTCCTTTCGGCTCCTCAAGGACTCCTCACACTAAAGCCTTGCCCAGGCTGCCACTCTGCCTGGAGGGCTCCTTCGTTCCCTGCTTACTCAGCCACCTCCCTCCCTCCCTCCTTCAGGTCTCACTTTTTGAGGTGGGGGGGTTTCCCTGATCTGTCCAGATAAGACCTCACCACTCCCACACAATCTCACACGCTCCTATAACCCATCATTTCCTTCACAGCAAGAATTAATCTTTGGTGTAAACAACGATCTACAGGAAGACCCATGAGGAATGGGAAAGTCTTGTTTTTGCTGATTCTCCAACACCCAGGTCAGAGCCTAAATATCTCTCAAATGAATGAATATATGAATGAATGAATGAACCTATATACATAAATCAAGACAAGAAGGTGGGCAGAATCCTAGGGAACACTGACATAGAAAAAACAGGGCCCTGGGCTGGGCACAGTGGCTCACACCTGTAATCCCAACACTTTGGAAGGCCAAGGCTGGTGGATCACTTGAGGTCAGGAGTTCAAGACCAGCCTGGCCGACATGGTGAAACCCCATTCTACTAAAAACACAAAAGTTAGCCGGGTGTGGTGGCACATGCCTGTAGTCCCAGCTACTCGAGAGGCTGAGGCAGGAGAATCGCTTATATCTGGGAGGAGGAGGTTGTATGTGGCGAGATCGTGCCACTGCCCTCCACCTGGGAACCACGGCAAGAATCCGTCTAAGAAAAAAAAGAAAGAGAAAGAAAAACAGAACCCTAACTAAGAAAGTCAGAGAGGAAGAAATAAACCAGACAGTTCAGCTTCCCAGAAGCAAAAGGAGGGAGTTCCTAGCAATGCACTAGAGACTAGTACATGGAGTCCTGAGGAAAGAGCCCTGGATTGGACATGGAGGAGGTCACTGGGGCCTCCCTGATTGAACCAAAGTTTCCATGGCAGTGGGTACAGGGCTGATACCCTGCCAGGGGCAGAGGAGCAAACAAGGGTGAACAAGCAAAGCTCTCAAGCAACAGGTGCCCAGCTGGGCCTGCACCAGCCTGACCCTGCAGGGTCTGCGGAAGACAGGGCCCCTGTGTCACGGTTACCAAAAGCACCAACGCAGCATAACATTCTTTTTCTTGATAGATCACTTTGAGGCATTGGCTTTGGGAGCTGTCTGGGCTCAGTCTCAAAGGCAGGCGCATCAGAGCGAAGACCCGGCCCTCAATTCCTCCCATTAGGGCAGCATGGGGGCCACCCCTTTGTCTGCAGAACCTCTGGGTAGTGGCTGATGAGGCAACTACCTTTCGGGGCCCAGCAGGCCTTTTAGGAATCCCTGGCTTTTGGGGCACAACCTCCTGGGGACTATCAAAAATATCAAAAAGGCCTTTCACCTGAGCTTTGGGAAAGAGGAACAGCTCAGGCTGTGGTCGGCTTGCGTCACCACCTGGAAGCCAGCTGGGCCACAGCAGATGTGCAAGTCCTGTATGCATTCATCTCCTTTCGGCAGAAAAGGGATGGCGTGGGCTGGAGGGGTGTTTCCTAGGTCCTTGCACAATGGCTAATTAGAAATTCACTTCTGTTTGGGTACTGGAAGCTGGGTAATTCCCCCTAGTAGTGATCCTTCCTGTTTCACTGCTCACAAAGCCCTTTGGCTTCTACGAACTCATTGGGTCCACATGGCAGCTTTGTTAGGTGGGTAGGGGGAGACCAAGGCATCTGTCTCACAGGTGGAGAAACTGAGGCTGAAGCTGGGAGGTGAGCCAGTCTCCTGGCTTCCAGCCCAGGACTCTGCACTCCACCCCAACCTCCCCGCCTACTTCAGCAGGTCGCCTGTGAATCTGATAGTCAGGTGGGCCCCACCTAGCCAGCCGGCCCCGCGGGCATGACTCATCATCGCCTTCCCCATGACTCACACATCTCAGGTGCTCCTCCTCTGGCCAACAAGTCTGGAGACCTGGCAAATGGACTCCCCTTTTTCTCACCTCTCCAAAGCCTCTGGGGAGAATCCCTGCACCTCCTCTTCATGGGGACTCTACCCTTCTAGAGAAGAGCCACCAAGGTCTTGAGAGGGAAAGCAACTCTCCTAAAGTCACACAGCAAGCAAGCAGCACAGCCAGGGTGGGAGCCAGGCATCCAGCACTGCGCCCAGTCCCTGCCTCCTGCCCACAAGACCACCCTCGCCCGGCCTCCCTCTCAAGGGTAGGCGAGGAGCAGAGATGCGCTCTGAGCCTTATTAGGAAGACCTCAGGGACTCCCACTGAATCCACTGCCGCTACAGCAGCTGCTTTCACTACTGACGGCCCCTCCAGCCTTCCCTGGGTAGCCAGAGCTGGGTTTAAGAGAAGGACGGTGTCTGCATTGCTCTACCTACCTAACACGGCTGTGCAGGGTGAAGAGGGCTGCTCTGTGGGATGGCACCAGGACCAAGGCCGAAGCGCAGGACAAAGGGAGCTATGAGCACCACCTGTAAACAAAGGGTGCAAGAATGTCAGCCTCAGGGGCAGTTCAAGGTCATCTGGTCAAATCTCCATTTGATGTTCCAACTCCCTTCTTCCCCTCCACCAGGGGTCACACAATCACCACTTGCACACATCCAGCAACGGGGCACTCACTGCCTGCCGAGGCTGCAAGACTTGCTGTTGGGGAGTTTGACTGAGTAAAAGAATTACTCGTAGGATGCACTCAGATCTCTCTCTTCTGATGCCTTGCACCTGCTGGCACTAGCTCTGCCTCCTCCTGGGTCAGCCAGAACAAGTCTGTCCCCCTCATTCCTGAGGGCTCTCTGGAGATTGGAAGGCAGTGATCCTGGGCCCCTCAAGTCTTCTACAAATTGTGCACTCCCTTTCCTCTAGCTCTTCCTCAAACTGGAGACCAGGGTTTCCAGTTTGCTCACCCTGTTCCCTGATCTGTTCCAGATGAACCCTGTCCCTACGGACAGCGCAAGACCCAGAATTAGACAATTAGACAAGCTCTACTCAGAGCAGGACTATCACTTCCTTCATTAGAGATATCATGCTTCTATTAATCAAGCCTAAAATCCCATTCGAATTTAGGGCAGCCCTACTGCATGGCTGAATTCAGTTTACAGTCAACCTCAGGGCTTTAGGACTCTGGAGTTTTATAAACTGGCCCCTCACTTAACTGTGTAACTTGAGCAAGCTGCATCACTTCCCTGAGCCTCAGTTGCCTTTTCTGTTCAAGAGGGATAATATTAGAACCCTACAATGAGATAAAACATGTTCAGGGTTTTGCACAAGGCATATGTTTACTCTGATTATTACTCTGATGATTAATAATTAAATTTCTATGTCTTTTGCCTACAAATTGTATCTTTCTCATCCTGCACATGAGCGGTGTGGGGACCCATGACTGTTGATATGTCACTTTCTCAGCTCTACGCCTCAGCATTGCTCTATTATTGTTCTACTGCACTATTGCTGAGCAAGACTGCACTATCAGTGTTTAGTGATAGGACTTTCTCTCCCTCTAGGCTGTAAGCTCCTTGGAGGCAAGGATTCTGCCTGCGTTACCTCTGAAGCTTCGGCATGTCACACGCCCTGCCAATGTCAGGACTTGTGGACATATGCTAGATGCATGGGTGAAGGACCATTCCACATCAGCCTGCCGGGGAGTACACAGCTCAGTCCTCCCCGCTTTCAGGGACAACTTGGATCTTTACCCTTCCTCATCACCAAGAATTCCAGTCATCTCCATTCAGAGGGCAGCTGAGCAAACTGGCTCCTGCCAACACTGGAAAATGTCTCTGCTGAAACCAGCTTCCCCCAGCCAAGGAGAGAGTCCAAGATCCCAAAAAGGAGCAGGGCCAGGCAGGCTCCTGGGATTAAGACACAAACAAGCCCTGTTCTCAGGCCGACAATAAATGGTCCAGACAGCCCTGATGACTTGTGCATTGTGACTGACACGGGGCACGGCCACGGAACTGGAGTCACAGTGCCCAAAACCAGAGGTGTCAGAGGCCAGACACATATCTGGGCGGCAGGGCCCGGTGCTGAAGGGCACTTCCATTGGCCTTTCTCAAAGTCTATGGCAGAAACTTCCTGGTTCCAAGGGATAGGTCAAAGCAGAGTTGGGTTTTGTTGTTCCTGCCAATGACTAATGATCTCCTGCACTCTGTCAACTCTGTGTGAGGATGAGCCTTTTGAATCCAGCCCCCCTTCTGTCTACACAGCCCAAATTGCACTCTCATCCGCAAATGCACATGGTGGTGCTGCATCTGTTCCCAAATGCAACCTGCTCCTCCCAATGTACCTCATCTCAGCAAACAGCACTACCATCCACCATCCACCCAGTGGACCAGTCCAGACACCAGGCCCTCACCCACCTCAACACGCCACCCCACCCCTTTTGATCTGTCACTCTCTCCTCCAGTGTATCACCATGCCTGGCTAGATCAACCCCCCAACTGCCTCCAGAATGTCCCTCCTTTCCCCCCCAATTTCAACATCTTGGTCCATAGCCCCATCAACTCTCGCCTGAATGGGCAGAACCTACCTAACGGGTCCTCCTGCGTCCTCTCCCTCCTACAATGCATCCTCCTTAGAGCACGCCCAGACCATGCCACTCCTCTGCCCAGACTCTACCATGGCTCCACTATGGCCCCAGATAAAGTCCAAGATCCTTAACAAACCTCTCCACATTCTTCATGACCTGTCCCCTTCAACTCCTTGAGCCTCGGCCCTCATGGCTTTCTGGCTCCAGCCACATGCAACAGCACTCTGTTCCTGAGTCCTCCCTGTAGGGTTTGCACAGACTTCCACACCCGCCAGTCTGCCCAGTCACATTCTACTCTAACAGTCCCTTTGCAAGTCAGCCTCCCCAGTTAGACGAAGGTTTGCTCCTGTGTATCCCAGAGCCTGGCCTAGGGCTGGGACCACACAGCTCAAAAGTTACCAAATTAGGAAACTATGACTCCCATGTGTGCACACGTGTGTAACACATAGGCACACGTGCGCACACACATTCGCAGAGCCGGCAAAGAGTGCAGATGCTGCCACCTATGGGTAAGAAAAGCATTACACGCTCCCTGAGACTCAGACACCCAGGAGCCTCAGAGTTTCCAAACTCAGCCGTGTTTAGAATCAGCCCCAGCTAATTCCAAGTTGGTCTGTTTTCCATTTTGAACCTTAAGGCTGTAGCAACTTAAAAACAAAGTCAGCAAACCACTGACTCTAGTCCGTCGCCCCCACAGTCCAGATGGAGCCATAAAGAGAAAGGTTCCATTCCAGCACTCACAATCCCAGCCCGAGGCTCTCACTCCGTGCCTGTCTGCTGAATCATATCTTAGAGCACAGGAACAGAAGACGCCTTCTAATAGTCTCAGCTGTGGAAAGGCCGGTCTCTGGGGAGAGAGCTCGTCCGGTGAAAATGTGCAAGGCACCACAGAACCCCATCTGTCTAGGTGGCTAAAAAGGAGCTTTCTGCTCTGGGGGTGGGATTGGGGGAGGCTGGAGCAGAGTATTTTTCTCTCCTAAAGGACTGCTCCCAGTTTGTTGGGAGGGCCTTCAGATTTGATGGGAGTGATGTGATATCTGTCCATTAATGCCGTAAGGGTTCAAATGGCCACCCCTAATAACAATAGTTAGCATTTTCTCTGCACCTTCCAAGCGTTAAACTCTACAGGCATCATGTCTCAGCCTCACAATAACTCTACCAGGCAGATATCTTTGTCCCCATTTTGCGCAACAGGGACACAAGCTCAGAGAGGTGAAGCAATGTGCTCAGGGTCACACAGCTAAGACATCTGGGCGGTTTCCACCAATGCAGGCTGCCTGCCCTGTGTCTTGACCTCAATATATTTCAAAGCTATAAGGCTAGGCCTCTTGCTCACCAGAAAAAGAAAAAAAAAACAACAACAACAACAAACCACAAAGCTTTGGGTACTCTAGACCACAGGTCAGCAAACTTCTTCTGTAAAAGACCAGACCGTAAATATTTTAGGTGTTATATGCCACACACCCTCTCTGTTGCATATTCTTCCTTGTTTGTTTGGTGATAGTGTTTTTTAACAATCTTTAAAACTATAAAACTATCCCTAGCTCAGAGGCATACAAAAGCAGACTAGGGCCTCCCCAGGGCTGTAGTTTGAATCCGTAGATACAGAGAGAATAATGTTTATCACCTCAAGTATAAAAACTTCCGGTGAAAAAGTTTATCAAATGCTGGCTGTGTTTCTCCCTCTTCCAATGGCTTTCTACTGAGTCATTATCTCCTAAAGAAGGACCCTATTTTGCTTCACAATTAAGCAGCAAATTATTTCAAGGACTGTTCAGAGTCCAGAAACTCATAGCTGTGGACAAAATAGATAGGTAAGTCAGATATCAAAGATAAGACATTTAAAAGATCTGGGCTCTTGGCTGGGTGTGCTGGCCTGTAATCCCAGCACTTTGGGAGGCCAAGGCAGGTGGATCACGAGGTCAAGAGCTCAAAACCATCCTGGTCCACATAGTGAAACCCCGTCTCTACTAAAAATACAAAAATTAGCTGGGCATGGTGGCGCGTGTTTGTAGTCCCAGCTACTTGGGAGGCTGAGGCAGGAGAATTGCTTGAACCACCAGGAGGCAGAGGTTGCAGTGAGCCGAGACTTGCACTCAAGGCTTGGTGACAAGAGCAAAACTCCATCTCAAAAGAAAAAAAAGATCTGGGCTCCCTAGGCTGGACCCTGTTACTGTCACTAGCTCTTTAGCCCCGAACAAGGGACTTGCCTCTTAAGTCCCTTATCTCATAAGTATTAATTCTATATTAGTAACAGATTGATTTCAAATCTTAGAACTGAAAGTATGATCCCTGGACCGGCTAAATCTCCATCACTAGAAGTGCAGAGCCTCAGGCCCTACCCCAGACTTGCTGAACCAGAATCTGCATTTTAACAAAAGCCTCAGGTGACCTTAGAATGCTCTAGAACAGGCGTCCCCAAACTTTTTACACAGGGGGCCAGTTCACTGTCCCTCAGACCGTTGGAGGGCCGCCACATACTGTGCTCCTCTCACTAACCACCAATGAAAGAGGTGCCTCTTCCTGAAGTGCGGCGGGGGGCCAGATAAATGGCCTCAGAGGGCCGCATGTGGCCCGCGGGCCGTAGTTTGGGGATGCCTGCTCTAGAACATCTTTTTTGTCCAGCTGAAACACAGTTCACAAAATCTTTGTTAGCAATGAGGAGAAAAAGGGTCTAAAGACATCTTTCACGATGTCATGGTGTTAAGTCTCTGACCAAACACGTGTACCAGTGACCCCATAAAGCATTCTACTCTAGGACCAATTGACAGACCAAGCTCTACCACTGGATCTTAAAATAAAACCTTAACGAGGTGGAAAGTAGACCTAGGGGAACAGGAGAAGGTGCTATTCCCCATATCATGGAGTGTGGGGAGGGAAAACAGGTTAGAGAGGGAAATAACTTACCCAAGACCACACAGCCAAGACAAACTAGGGGTATGACCACCACCAGGTTTCTTCATCTTCCTTAGTCAGGCCTTAGGTTTAATGATAACTGAAATCATTTTGGTTTGGTAGAGTAGCAATCAGAGGGCTTGCTGTTTGCTTTGGGAAATTCACTTGCTCTCTCAGGGCACAATTATGTGTAGCCACGAAGTGAGGGCTTAGAGCCAGTGATTCCTAAAGCCTTGCTATCAAGGCTGGAAAGTTTTGAGATGAGGAGGCAGTCCGGAGGCGTGCCCTATGCCAAGGGTCACCACAGTCACACCAGAGTCTCTGGGGATAGGACCATACAGCAAGTCCTTCAGTCATTTGTGTGGAGGCTGAGGAGGGGCCTGGAGTGAGTGCAAGCCATGCACCCCCAGGTCACCACAGGGTGGCACAGATGCTAAGAATGTAGCCCATTTTATAGATGAGGAAAATAGGTCCTTGCGAGGGGCTAGGGCTTCTTACCAAAGCAAAGAATTCTTCCCTTCAGCTGACAACCGTGCAAGGGTACCCTCTATTCAGAAAAGCTAACATATGAACACACAGATGTGTGCAAATGGTTGATCTGGAAATAATCAGGCTCTTTATAAATAGTGCATTCTGTTTTACAAACAGATTCACTACAAACAGTATTCATTCTGGGCTTTGACCGCAAGACTTCCAGTGCAGTGCTTCTGACACTTGAATTTGCACAAGAATTCCACGGGGATCTTGTGAAAATGCAGATTTGGATTCAGTAGGCCCAAAGTGGGTAGGGTTGCCAGATAAAACACAAGATGCCCAGTTAAATCTAAACATCGGAAAGACGATAAAATGCCTTGGTATAATTATGCCCCAAACATTCCAGGGGGCATACTCATGCCTAACTGGCACTCTGTTTTTTATTTGCTAAATAAGGCAACCCTAAAGGTGGAGCCTGAAATTCCACATTTCTGAATAGCTCAAAGATGAAGCCTTAGTGCATTTAAAATGCAATTTACATCCATGAAAACTATATTTTATGCAACCATGAATTTTATGGTCTTTTTTTTAATACCACTGAACAAGCTAGGCAGGGAGCACCCTTCCAAAACAGCACAGAAAGAATTCTGGCTGCCATTGGAACTGGAAACTTGCTTTCCAAGAGAAACAGTACTGTGGTGGGAGGGGCAGTGGGAGAAGAAGGGGTACAGGCTAGCCCACAAAAGCCTGTTTTACCTCTGTTCTGAATAACATGTTCCATTGGACTACCACTTCCTGAACTGAAGCTCAGGACACCAAGAAATATGGCCATTTCTTTGCTGAGTCCATGAAATGGGAATGATCTGTCCCTACCTGCTTCCTTCCCAGGGCTCTCTGGAGTCAGATGAGCTTATACAAATTCCCAGCACCCACATGATTACACTGGCCAAGCACAGTGTTAGGTACTTTGCAGCATTCTGTGAAGTGGGTGTTGAAGCCACAGCTGAGAAGCTCAGTTAGGTGATGTCCTCAAGGTCTTATGGCAAGCGCAAAACAAAACCTGGAAGGAGAACCAAGTTCTCTCTGCTTCTTTGGCCTGGGAGTATAACTTGTTATCCTTTATTGCTGCGAATTGTGCAAGTGTATTTGCCAAACGAATGAATGAAATGCGATGTTTCGGGAAAATGGTCCCTGTACTCTCTCACAGGACAGCTAAGCTGTTTATAACCAACTTCAGATCGTCCTAAAGAACGCTGACACTCTCACGGACAGCTGGTAGGAATAAGAACTACTGTAAACTTTATGAGCAGAAATTTGGCAAAACTCAGCATGACACAGATTCTTTGCTCAGCCAAACTTTAGCCAGGCTTCTGAACCCTCTCCTCGGCCCAACTGTGTACTTCCTTGTAAAATCCAGTTTTAGCAAAAGAACCCTGCTAAGTTCGTTTAGCCAGAGCACCTTATCCTTAATATCTGATCAGGCTCCTCATCCTTCACCATCCCCCCAGTGATGTTTGAATCACCCTGGTTTGTCTTCATCAGTAATTTTGTTGGGTCAGTTTAGCAAAAATATCCCTTATTTCTGAGTTTCCTCTTAGTAATTTTCCATCCACTGACCCCCTACCCTGCTCCGTGGCTATCAATTCCCACTTGCCCATGTTGTGTTAGGAGTTGAGCTCAAACTCTCTCCCTCACTGTTGGCCCCTGTTGCAGTGGTTCCTATACCCAAGGTGATGGTCCTGAATAAAGATTTCCTCATTGTGTTTTAACAAGCATCACTGAATTTTTTTTTAACAAGAAAAAGCTATAAAACGTGTGATTTTGATCCAGGAACTCTATTTCTAGGGTTCTCTTCTAGGAAATAATAAAAGAAGAACACACAAAAAAATTATGCACTAGGTTGTTCATTGCAGTGTTGTTTATAAACAGCCCATATGTTTAATAATTAAGAATCATTGGCCAGGCACAATGGCTCACATCTGTAATCCCAGCACTTTGGAAGGCCAAGGCTGGCAGATCACGAGGTCAATAGATCGAGACCATCCTGCCCAACGTGGTGAAAGCCCATCTCTACTAAAAATACAAAAATTAGCTGGGCATGGTGGCACATGGCTATAGTCCCAGCTACTTGGGAGGCTGAGGCAGGAGAATTGCTTGGACCCGGGAGGTGGAGGTTATGGTGAGCAGAGATTGTGCCATTGCACTCCAACCTGGCTACAGAGAGAGACTCTGTCTCAAAATAATAATACTAATAATACTGCTACTAAAATAATAATTAAGGATGGTTAAGGAAACATGGTATATGTATACCAAAGACAGAATAATAGAAAGTGACAAAAACTTGGGTGGGCATTTATTTCGACCATAACAAAAAAAGTAAGAGGCAAGTCCCTCGTTCAGGGCAAAAGAGCCAGTGACAGTAACAGAATCCAGCCTGGAGCCCTGTTTAGATTCTAGAAACTCATAGATGTCTATTTTATCCACAGCTATGAGTTTCTATAATCTGAACAGCCTTTGAAATACTTTGCTGTTTAATTGTGAAGCAAAGTAGGGTCCTCTAGGAGAGAGTGACTCAGTAGAAAGCCATTGGAAGGGGGAGGAATACAGCTAGCATTTGCTAAATCCTTTTGCCAGAAGTTTTTATACTTGAGATGATAAATATTATTCTCTCTGTATCTATGCATGCAAACTACAGCTCTGGGGAGCCCCAGCCTTGCTTCTTTGGGGTGATCTTGGGTAAATCCTGTCTCTCTGAGCCTTTTTTTTTTTTATAAATAAAAAGCATTATTTCATTTTTTTAATCCCCTGGACTATGGAATAAAATATTTAAATTGGAATAAACATTTATCTACTTAGATATAGTATGCTTTTAAAACTTTTAAAAATTACATTTTAAAAGAATCCTTAATGACATGAGAAAAATACTTATGATATAACGCTGAGAAAAAACAGAGACGCAGAATAGAAAATTATAAATACAGGATGACCACAGTTGTGTGGGGGTAAAAAAAAATGCACTGAAAATATCAGGAAGGAAAGGCACCCAGATGTTGGCAGCGATTTTCTCTAGTTAGTTACGAACACTCCTTTTTTTATACATACTTTTTAAATTTTCTACAAGTGTCATTGAAATAACAAAGGTGGCGGGGGAAAGTCCTTGGAGGTCGGGAGAAAAAAGTACATATGCCACCCATACCATCAACACACACCCAAAAATTTAACTAATATTTACTTAGTTCGCACCAAAAACCCAGCCCAGCCACAGCCTCTGTAGCAGGGAAATTAAGGGCCAAGCCCCACCCTGAAGGCTCACATATATAGAATATATATACTTTGCTTGGCAAATAACTCTGGCCCAGATGATATTCTTATTAAGGTTGGAAAGTAACAGGACTGTTTGCTTAGCCAGCTCCGCAGAATAAATGAATCCACTCCCACTGGTGTGACCCCTTCACTGGAGTTCCCTGCGAGGCTCCATGGCTTAGAGCCTTTCTGGATCACTCTTGGGAAGAGTCAATTTCAGGGATACTTTATAGCCCAGGAGGAAAACTGTTCTCATCCCTTAACCCAGGCACTGAATGCAAGAGGTACAGAGGCTCTCTGTAAGGCAGAGCAAGCAAGGGGCCAGGGAGGAGCAGGAGGGCCTGGGAAGGAACCTGACAGACCTTGTGTGGCCCCTGGGGACCCCTGGGCAAGGGAGCTCATGCCTCCAGGCCTGAGTTTCCTCATTGGTAAAGGGGTCACATAATGATAACCCCAGGACTATTGTGAGACTCAAAGAAGAGAACGTAAGTCCTTTCATTGTTCTAAGTCTCAGTTTCCTCATCTGTAAAATGGAGTCAGTATCTCTCCCCCGTAGACCTGTTAAAAGATTAAGACAATGAAAGCAAAAGGTGAACATACATAGTAAGTGTGTTACATATGGTGGCCATTACTATTGCTGCTTGTAGAGTGGGTAGTGGGATACCTAAATGACTCTTAGGCCTCAACTTCCTTATTTGCAAAATGGGGCAATCAATTCAGTCTGAAAGGTTATATTGAAGAACAGTAGCTGAGCCACCAGCTGCACCACTGTGGGTTCACTTTGTGTCTCAGACATGCTGGGCCCAAGTTCATGTGGGGAGCACAAAGCCCTCCAACTCAGGTGCCAGCAGAGCTGGGACAGCTGACATGCTGTCCATACCACAGTGCAGAGTGGACACTGAGGCCCAGAGAAAGGCATGCATTAGCCCAAGTCATCCGGCACTTTGCCAGTGGCAAAGCCAGGATCCAAGCCCAGGCTTTCAGCTGCCCACCCTTGCCCACAACACCCACTGCTTTTCTCTGCTCTGTTCTTAAATTGCTGATGTGGTCCCAGGCAGGGCAGACGAGAGCAGGCAGGCAGAGGAGGGAAAGAGGGGGAGGGGAAGCTGGCCAGCAGCAGGAACCGAGCCTGCCTGTGGTCTCCAACTTCACAAACCACATCAGGCTGAAATATGACACACACTCACTCAGTTGAAAGCGAGGAGATATTTTTACTTAACATCCCCCTGCTGCTTAAACACTGGTCTCTTTTTTTCCCCTCCTCCCAAGAATGCATAACCCCTGGGACATGCCTTTCTCTGCTTCTGCTGGCATTTTCTCAGGGAATTACAAAGGAGCAGGAGGGTGCCCACTTTTCCTGGCTTCACCAGATAGATTTCCAAAGCACGGGCTTGACCGATGAAAAGCAGGGACCAGGCCTGGCTGGGCTCTCACCTCACCACATGACCTTGCTGGGCAAGTCCTATGTCCTCTTGGAGACTTGATTCCCTGAAATGGAGGGGAAACTGACCTACACTCGAGGGTCCTGTGGGTGGTACAGGAGAGTATGAGTTTACACACAGCCCTGGGAGGCCCCTCCAGGCCTCCCTGCTACAGGGCTGAGCTCTCCAAGCTCTACAAAGCGACTCCCACCTCTCATAACAGCATAACAAATTCCCTTACCAGTTCTCCTAATGCCAGAACTAGAAAGAACTTTCAAGAGAATGTTTAGTGCCATAGTTAAGAGCTATGACTCTGTCGTCAGACCTCTGGACTCCTGGCACCATTACCCAATAGCCACACAACCCAGAGCACGTTACTTAGCCTAAGACTCAGTTTCCTCAACTGTAAAAGAGAATACGAGTATCTTCCTCAGAGGAATGGTTGCAAGGAGTCAATGAAGTGATTAATGTTCCAGTGCTTTCTATATTAAAAGATAGCTTTTTTTTTTTATTTTCTTTTTTGTTTTGAGACAGTCTTTCTCTCTCACCAGGCTGGAGTGCAATGGCATGATCTTGACTCACTCTAACCTCCACCTCCAGGGTTTAAGCAATTCTCATGCCTCAGCCTCCTGAGTAGCTGGGATTACAGGTGCATGCCACCACGTCTGGCTAATTTTTGTATTTTTAGTGGAGATGAGGTTTCACCATGTTGACTAGGCTGCTCTCAAACTCCTGGCTTAAGACATCCACCCAGCTCGGCCTCCCAAAGTGCTGGAATTGTAGGTGTGAGCCACAATGTCCAGTTAAAAGATAGCTTTTTATTATTATCATGCAAACCAACATCTCTCCATTGTACAGATGAGGAAACTGAGGCTTGGAGAGAGAGAAAATTTTCCCAAGATCACCAAAAGAACCAAGACTGGGGCTCCACTTCCAAGTCAGTGCTTCTAATTTCTCTCATACCTGTGGTCTCTGATAAGCAAATATACACACTCAGAGGCTGTAGACATAAGCTCTAAAAGTTTTCTTGAAGAAAACCAGAGATCGATGCCTCAGCAAAGTGCCACAGACCAAGCAGAAACCATCTCTATCACCCACATCACAAAAGACCCAAACTGTTCACATGGAGTAGGGGAAAGTGATCCACTGTCACTGGATGGCTAAGAGTGAAGGCAATCGCGGCCGGGCGCGGTGGCTCAAGCCTGTAATCCCAGCACTTTGGGAGGCCGAGGTGGGTGGATCACAAGGTCGAGAGATCGAGACCATCCTGGTCAACATGGTGAAACCCCGTCTCTACTAAAAATACAAAAAAGTTAGCTGGGCGTGGTGGTGCATGCCTGTAATCCCAGCTACTCAGGAGGCTGAGGCAGGAGAATTGCCTGAACCCAGGAGGCGGAGGTTGCGGTGAGCCAAGATCGTGCCATTGCACTCCAGGCTGGGTAACAAGAGCGAAACTCCGTCTCAAAAAAAAAAAAAAAAAAAAAAAAAAAAAAAAAAAAAAAAAAAAGAGTGAAGGCAATCAATCAACATGTTTGGCAGAAGTGCACACACCACTGTTAACAGCGGCAACCTCTAGGGAAAGAAGAGGGCTTGGAGGGATTTATGTTTGATTTTTTTTTTTTTTTTTTTTTTTTTTTTTGAGGTGGAGTCTTGCTCTGTCACCCAGGCTGGCGTGCAGTGGCAAGATCTCGGCTCACTGCAACCTCTGCCTCCCAGGTTCAAGCGAATCTCCTGTCTCAGCCTCCCAAAGTGCTCAGATTATAGGCGTGCACCACTGTACCCAGCCCGATTTATGTTTGAATCTTTAACTTTTTTGTTTGTTTGTTTTAAAACTCATAAAAAAGAAAAAAAAATTACAATGCTGAATGCTTTAGCAGCCTTCTCCAGGTAGGTATAGCCTGCTGCCTGCTTTTAGATGAAATTTATAGCAGGTTCTGAAACCTTCAGCTGGGCTTCCAGAATCTGCCGTACTGACCCATCCCAGTGGCCACTGCTGTAGTCCAGACCTGCATTCTGCTTCACTTGACTCATGCGACAGCCTCCTCAGGGTCTTCCCGCCTCCAGATTAGCCCCATCCAAAGCATCCCCTACATCAGCCACTCAGAATAATGAGTTTTTTTAAAAAAATCACTGCCCTGTCAAAACCTTTTCTCATCTCTTCATTGCCTTCAGGATCCAAACCCTTAGCTTATCATCTAGTTCCATCTTCATTTAGAGTCTCAACTCCCACCACTCTGCCCTTCTCCCATCCTCCATTCCGGCCACACGGATGGCTCAGAAAACCTCAGTCCCTTTGTACAAGTGGTTCCTGCTGCTTAGAATGTCTTTCCCCCCAATTCCCGTTTCCCCTGGTAAATGATTACTCATTGCTGAGGTCTGGCTCACCCAGACAAAATTAGTCACCCTTCTTGCAGGCTGAAGTCCCTCTTAAAATATGACACGAATGTGCCAACAACTATAGATGGGAAGCATCTTGAGGACGGAGCACTCCGTGCTCTTCTGAAGCTCTTGGGCCCCTCACAGGATACCGCACAGAATGAGTGCTGAATGGAGCGAGGGGAAGAGGAAGGAAATCCCATGCCAGGCAAACCCTGCAGCCACCCCTCTTGGGAGCAGCCTGTTTCCCAGCTCACGTTAGTCCCTAATAAAAAAGACTATGGAAAATTCTGGAGTAAAGTTCCCTTCCCTGATTCACATGGAAACCTTCTTTGCTGCTGTGTTAACTCACCGAGTGCCAACCCAAGCTCCCCCAGCTGTTTACGATTTCCCTAGCATTTATAAATAGCAAGGCCCCAGAAAGAAAAATGGAGTTTCAAAGGAGCTGAAAGCAGATGGTTCCCACCCCCATCCTTCCTCCTCTGCTTCCAAGCCTCTCCCAGTTAAAAGCCCCAAGAAACAGCGACCAGCACTCTCAAACGCGTATGCATGAAGGGAAGTGCTTAGCTCTTTAGTGAATGGAACATCCAAGAAGGAGGCAAAGTCCCCCGCCGAAAGGAGTCTGCAAAGGGCAGATTGGAATTGGGGCCCAGCCCTACCCTGCCTCGCTGTGTGACAATGAGCCCATCATAAACTCTCTGGGTCCTTGACTTTTCTCAACCGTGAAATGGGGGTGGGGTAAGATTCTAGCAAGCTGTGGTCACTGTAAAATGCAAAGCAGTGAGAGGTCTGGTGCCCTGCTCAGAAATGTGGTCCTGGGAGAACAGGACACACAGGATTAAGTCCCCAGAGGCCAAACAAAAGCGGGAGGCACCTCCCCAGAGGCCCCCGCCTTCCACAAAGTCCAATTACCCTCAGGACAGTCCAGAATGAGTTCTGGGTGTTTTAAAGATCCCTTCCATGCTCTGAGGAGGGTGTGAGGACAGGACAAAGCTGCAGCTGTCTGGGCAGACGAGGGGCAGAAAGCCAATGTCTCCTCCTCATTCACACCCCCAGTCCCCAGCCTTCCAAGGACTGGGGCTTTTCCCTGCGCACTACCCAGACCATCCAGCCTACGCTGGACCAGAGGAAGTTGCTGTTATTTAGGTTTTGGGGGGTTGGACACCAGAAGACGGGGGGTCTCAGGGAAAAAGGGTTCCAATCACTGTCTTCAACTCTGCAAGAAGCTTCCGTGTGAGTCAGGGAAGGGAACACCGGGCAGGGCCGGGGAGGAGCCAGCACCTACAGGTAGCGGGCGTCCACAGGTTGCAGACAGTACAAGGAAGCACTTTCTAACAGTCCCGGCCCCAGAAAGAGGAAGGAGCCGGAGAGGAGAGCAAGGCACAGGTATCGCCCAGGAGGCATGGGTCCTCTGAGCGGACTCCCCAGCGGGGTCACCGCCCAGACCATGGCTGGTGACCCCCTGCATGCCCGGGCCAGACACCCCAAGTGTCGGGTGACCCCCGGGCCAGTTCTCCCATCCCGGGGGCGGGGTCGAGGTTATGAGCTCAGGTGCCAGCAGCACAGCGGGATCACGGGGTGGAGGCCTGGCCCCTCTCCTCTCCTGCTCGGGCGTCTCCCCACACCCTCGCTCCCATCCACACCCTTTGTACCCTGGAAGACCGGCAAAGTGAGCCAGGAAGCCCTTTTCCAGCGATGCCCCCGCGGCCAGGCCGAGCTCCAGACGCGGGCGACCTCGGACAGGGAGGGAAGGGAGAGGAAGGACTCAAATCAGCCCGGGACCCCCAGATGCCCGGGGCCGGGGCCGCCTGCCTCTCCTACCTGCTGCTGCGGCGCTGGCGACGGCGGCTGCTGGGTCCAGCTGTGCTCAGCTGGTTCCGGGCGGCGGGGCGGGGGCGCTGCGGTGAGCGCGGCCCGGGTGGGCAGGGCGCGGGCGGGAGCCGCCCTCGGGGCGGGGCGGCCGGGCCGGCGGGTGGGGGAGGAGCGCAAGGCCCTCCGGTCGGCTGCAGGGCGGGTGGCTCCAGGCTCGCAGTCATCCAGGGCGACCCCTCGCTTCACCCCGGCAGCAAGGCGCCAAGCTCCCCGCTTTCCCCTGGAGGAAACTGAGGCCCGGAGCACGGACAGGATATCTGAAGAGGCCTAGGGTGGTGGAGGAGACCCAGGGCAGCTCCTGAGCTGGGCTGGGGCCAAAGAGCTCAAATGGGGCGGGCAACGAGCAATGCTCAACGAGCACCGGCGGAGGCAGGTTTCAGCCCCGGAGAGGACGGACTTCTGAAGGCAAAGCCCTCGGAGGGTGACATAGGCTGCCCGCCAAGCAGGGGAGCTTCCCTCCCATGAAAGGGAATAAAGAGGAAGAGCGATTCCCGATTCATTCCAAATGAAGTAACGAGAAATGCCAAGTACATCTCTGGTCCTTAAAGTGGACCACTAAGCAGGCGCCTTGGAGTCAGAAGGCCTGGTTTGGAACCCCTGACACTGACTAGTCCTGTAACTTTGGGCAAGCGAGCTCACATATCTAAGTCTCCGTATCCTTGTCTGTCCAATGGGCATCCTGACTTGCCTCTTCATGGGGCGGTTGGGAAGACTCAGTGAGAAAAAGACTCAGCGCAACGACAGGGACTGTGGCTTCTGCATAAACGGGTGTTCTTATTAGTGTCACGGCAGATACTGTTTTAGGAAATTGAGAAAATCCATACTGGGCAGAAAGATGAGTGCAAGGTCACTTTTCAACAAATGTAATACTTTGTTGATCTCAACGGCATCTCATAGCATTCGAGAGAGAGCCATTTATTATCCAGCAGGGCATAGGACAGCCTCCCAGCAGTCCTGGTGCACACGTGGGTTCCCAGGGTCTTGCAGTTGCTGCATGACTCCAGTTTGGAAGGATTCACACACTCGGCAGGAGACTGCACCACCTGACAGTGATACCATCCCAGCTTAGGTGCTGGCAGCAGCCCCATGTTCAGCCAGGGTAAAGCTCCCTCTAACTCAAGGTAAAATGTACTGGAGTCGGTAATTTTGGGTGCTGGCGATCAGAGCCGAAAAGGCTGTTGTTTAGCACAGAAACCAAGAGCACAGCGCTCACTCCCTGGTTTTTCCATTGAATGGCAGCCAGGGAAGCCACAGGACCTGGTGAATCTCACCCTGGCTCTTCCTCCTGCCATTCTGGCTTTGTTTAACACCAGTAAATACAAGAATCATTTCTCGAATGCCTCATGCCATGCTCTGGGCTTCCCACATATTACCGACTTTCAATCTCACCTTCCTACCTGGTCTCCCAAGGGAGGCACTGCTGTGTGTATTTTTCAGATGAGCAGGCCAAGCCCACGGAAAGGGTTAAGTACTCTCTGGAGGTCATACTGATGATACTGAGCAGTCTGCTCTACTATGCCTGAGTCCTTGCCCCACCCCCACCCCCCACTCCTTTGCTCAATGTCCTATGTCACACTCTGCCACCCGTCCTGGCTTGGGAAATTCTGTCCAGTTCCACTTTCTCTGAGAATAGAAGCAAGGTATCCACCCCCAGGGAGGTTCACACCCTCTCTGCCACTCTCTGCTTTCTCCAGAGGCTGCCTGTGGCTCAATGCAATGCTGCTGGGGAGAAAAACAAAGACACAGGCTCATTTGGCTCTAGACTCTTTGATTACAAGCCCTGGCAATACACATGCCCTGGAATTATCTAGCATATCATTTCCAGCCCGAGCAACTGCTCTCAGACAAAGGGAGGTGGAACTCTGAATCTGTCTTCCCATAGAACTGGAGAATACCACATCAGGATGGAGGAAACTTTGGAAAATATCTGGTTCAACTCCTCCCTTTAGTGATGGGGAAACTGAGGCCAGGAGAGCAGAAGGCTTTGCGCCCGTAACCCTGTGATGGTTCCATTTGGTGGCTGGAAAGGAACATGATAACAGGGCATCACCAGGAATAATTAAAAATGATAATGGACCAGGTGGAGTGGCTCACACCTGTAATTCCAGCACTTTGGGAGGCTGAGGTGGGCGGATCACGAGGTCAAGAGATCGAGACCATCCTGGCCAACATGGTGAAACCCCATCTCTACTAAAAAATACAAAAAATTAGCTGGGCATGGTGGCACGCGCCTGTAGTCCCAGCTACTTGGGAGGCTGAGGCAGGAGAATTGGTCGAACCCGGGAAGCAGAGGTTGCAGTGAGCCAAGATCGAGCCACTGCACTCCAGACTGGTGCCTGGCAACAGAGCAAGACTCTGTCTCAAGAAAAAAAAAAAAGACAATGAAGATGATGATTGATTGATGATGATGGTGATGATGAATGATGATAACCAATACTTACACGGGAGTGCCCCTCTAGGGACACTTCTAGCAATTTCCTGGTGCTTTGCTTTATGGCTCAACGTGTATTTTATAGCTAGCAGGATATATCAAGTCTGCCTTTTGTGGATGCCTAGAAGTCCTCTTGGTATCCTGTCTTCACACCTTTCTAGAATCCTCTTTGTCCTTCTCCCCACATCGGATGTAGACACCGATAAGGCCTTTCTGTCCTGGATCCTCACCTCAGAGTAAATGTCTTCTTGATAAAGATTTCCTCTGATGGAAAAACTTTGATATCTTCTTTTGCCAGAAGACCACCACCTTCCCAGAGTGAGGCTGGGGAGAAATGAAGGCCACACACAGGCCAGGCATTAGACAATTTGGGGGTGTCTGCTTCCTCCTCTGAGAACGCCTCTTCCCACCCAACGGGATGGCCCTCACTTGCACCCAGGTTTATACTGTAACCTTCCCCCACAGCACAGCTGATGCATTAGGAGTTGATGGCAGAACAAAGCTGGACTATTAAAATTTGGAGCTGGAACCTGAGATGTGACAATCATGGTGGATTAACTGGGCCTGTGAGGACTGATGATCTCTGAAGGCCAAGGCCGCCATTTTGAGGTGGCCATCTTCCATTGTATTCACAGAGAAAGCCAGTGAGACTCATTGAAAGACTAGAAGGGCATGGAGAAACTCACAGAGGAGAGGGCTGGGCTGGCCAGCTAGGGAAGACTTCAGAGTTCATGAGGCTCATCTGGTTACAGACCTCTCCTGGAGCTGGCTTCAGAAAGAGAAGTTATCGGCACAAGTATTTGTTGAGCATGGAATGCCTTGTAGTAGGCCCCTAGAAGCAGAGGATAAGACAGGGATTTTGCACAAGAGATTCCTTGAGGGAGCGCTCTCAGGGGATCCTGAAATATTCTATGGAACACTAGGGCAGGGGTGCAGCTGGGCCTCAGGATCAGACCACAAGCAGGACCTGAGTACTAAAGGGAACCCAGAAAGTACTTTCTCTCCCATCTTTCATCTCTGCCTGTCTGCTCCATTCCTTTGCCTCACGTAACTCAAGCTTCTGCTTATGGAAAATGGCTTTTACCAGCAGCAAACTGGAGTCTTTCTTTGTGATCCACATTTCTAAGTTGGATCAGATGCATACCCTTTAATTAACTCTGGCCAGAGTAGCAGGGTCACACTGCACAAACCTGGCTGCTCCCACTGTAACCTATGGGTGGAGGGGGTGTACTTCCCAGAGAAAAGGGGAGGGGAAGCCTAGCAGAGACAACAACTTGGACTCAGTCATCCTTAAAAGGATAGAAAGAACAAGAGTGGAGGTGAGGAAGGGAACAGCATTTTCTGCCAAGGGCACAGAATAAGCAAAGGTGTGGAGGTCAGAGAAAGACAGAACTGGAAGAAAGAAAGGAACCTGTTGTTTTCTCCAGCCTTGGTCCCCTTTAGTGTTGTGCTAGAGGCAGCTCTTAAGAACTGATTGCTCAATTTCCATGATTTTTTTTTTTTTTTTGAGATAAGATTTCACTGTCACCCAGGCTGGGTCAGTGGCACAAATATGACTTCTTGCAGCCTTGACCTCTGGGCTCAAGCAATCCTCCTACCTCAGCCTCCCAAGTAGCTGGGACCAAAGGCACATCCCATCACACCTGGCTAATTTTTAGATTATTTGTAGAGATGACCCTCCCACCACAGCTGGAATTACAGAAGTAAGCCACCACACCTGACCAAATTTCCGTGAATTCTTACAGCTGGCTGTATTAAGGTTGTATTAAGCACAGCCTTCAACAACAATCTATATAAATTTATAATTAAGTAAATTATAAATTGATATGGTCTGGCTCTGTGTCCCACCCAAATCTCATCTTGAATTGTAATCCCCATAATCCCAGGTGTCAAAGAAGAAACCTGGTAAAAGGGAGGTGGTTACATCACGGGGGCAGTTTCCCCGATGCTGTTCTTATGATGAGTTCTCATGAGACCTGATTCTTTTTTTTTTTTTTTTCCTTTTGAGACAAAGTCTCACTCTGTCACCCAGGCTGGAGTGCAGTAGCATGATCTTGGCTCACTACAACCTTTGCCTCCCAGGTGCAGGCAATTCTCCTGCCTCAGCCTCCTGAGTAGCTGGGATTATAGGTGTATGCCACCATGCCCAGCTAATTTTTGTATTTTTAGTAGAAACAAGGTTTCACCATGTTGGTCAGGCTGGTCTTGAACTCCTGACCTCGTGATCCACCCACCTCAGCCTCCTAAAGTGAGACTTAATTCTTTTATGAGTGTTTGACAGTTTCTCCTTGACATACACTCTCCTGCCACCATGTAAGACTTGCCTGCTTCCCTTTTCGCCATGATTGTAAGTTTCCTGAGGCTTCCCAGCCATGCAGGACTGTGAGCCAATTAAACCTCTTTCCTTTATAAATGACCCAGTCTCAGGTATGTCTTTATAGCAGTGTGAAAATGACTAATATATAAATACAGGTACTACATTCTCAAAACTTAGTATTTCATAATTATTTTACTATATTTCACTATTATCTGTGCTCTTAAGGTTACTTTAGCCATTTATCTATATGGTAGAAATACTGTATGATTGTGTGCAATTGCGTATCTCTTCTCAACTGCACACTCAGTGACATCATGCTGGTAGCCTGGTCCCCATGGTGGGAATATTTACACCATGGAGATCAGCAAAGGCTATAAATCAGGGTTTTTCTTCTCCCTGCCCCCAAAAGCCTCTTGTTCAACATTTGCCAGCACACCACTGCTCAAAACCCTGGGCTTTCCTCGTTCAACTCACTGCATTCAGATTGTCCGTTTATGTGTATATCTCATTAGACTGGCAGCTCAGTGGAAGGAGAAAATGTGTTTGCTTGATTTTCCGACATCATCCCAGTGTCAAATAGTACTTGGCACAGAGCAGATGTTTAGCACATTTGTATTGGATTAATGAATTGGTGAATGAGGAAAGTCCCCAGAGATGAGTTTGGTGAGATAGAGTGATTGGGGACACATCAGGAAGACTCAAGAGAGGGTTGCTCTTTGAATTTCAAGAGCCATTAATCCAGACATGTTCTGAATGCCCCAGGCAGGAAGGTGTTTGTCTCACTATTTTAATCAGAACTTAAAACTGTTGAGTTCCATACACGCACTGCCGGGTCAGCCCTAAGACTTGGATTCCTAGCAGGTATGATTCTATAATCATGCCCAGTAAATGTCAGTAAGATGCCAAACAGCGTAAGCATCATTGACTTCACTTTTACAAAGCAGAGGATTTCCCAGCTAGCCAGCCTCCCAGGCTAGAGTTTTCGGGAAAGAGCAAAACTGCCTGGAGGTTCTTCCTCCACAGCTTAACAGAGCTGACCCTATGACAGTGGCATGCATGATAATAACTAAAAGCATAATCGTAACTACCACATTCTGAATGCTTACTCTGTGCTGCTCACTGTATTATTTCCATTAAGCCTGACAATTACCCTCTAAGTGAGGCATTCTTATCTCCAATTTTACAAATAAAATAAATGGGCTCAAAAAGGGTAAGTTATTCTGCTTAAGCTTCCAGAGCCAGGTGAGTGGTAGAGCTGGGATTTGAATCCAAGTCTGTCTCCAAAGCCCAGATTCTTTCTACAGCCAGAATGAAAGAAAGCCAAGAGAAAGGTAAGGTTTTTTTGTGTTTTTTTTGGTTGTTTGTTTTTGAGATGGAGTCTCACTCTATTACCCAGGCTGGAGTGCAGTGGCATGATCTTGGCTCACTGCAACCTCCACCTCCCATGTTCAAGCAATTATCCTGCCTCAGCCTCCCTAGGAGCTGGGATTACAGGTACGCACCACCATACCCAGCTAATCTTTGTGTTTTTAGTAGAGATGGTATTTCACCATGTTGGCCAGGCTGGTCTCAAGCTCCTGACCTTGTGATCCGCCCACGTTGGCCTCCCAAATTGCTGGGATTACAGGCGTGAGCTACTGCGCTCAGCCTGGTACGGTTCTTTTCCATGCTTCCTACTCAGGATCAAGAATTATTTCATTTCATCTTGACAACGTTAGGATCTGATGTTAGGCCCCTCTCTGTACACTTCATATAATGCTTGACTACAATTCATTGTTTCTTTGTATGGAAGGTATTTGGAGCTGTTCAAGAAATGTAGAACCACTTTCAGAAAGATTGTGAATGGCTATGCTTTAGAAACAAAAAGTAATTCATAAAATCCCTTAAACATGCCCACACCAAAAAATGTTGGAGCTGGTGCTATTTTTATACTCAGAGGCCTTGGAGGACAGGACACCCTGAGTCACTCAATCTCTCTGAGCCTTGGTTTCTTCATCTGATAATAGTATCCACTCAAAGAACTGTGGGGAAATTAAATGAATTCTCTATGTCAAGGTGTGAGGCATATAAAGGGCTCTGTCAACAGTGACTGGTGTCATCATGGGAACCCTGTAGGTACAGGCGTGGAGGTGTTTAAGGTGAGTGAGCTTGAGCCAGTGTGTCGGGATGCAGGGTGCATCCACTGAGTTATGGAAGACCAAGCTAGATGGCAGGATGCATGAGGCTTACGTGAAACAGGAGGAAACAGTATTCATGGGTGCCTGCTCTGGGCAGTATCTCCTCCAAAGTTGACAACAAATTTCTCAGATTGGAACTACTTTCACTCTCAGTTCATAGATCAAGAAACTGAGGCCCAGAGAGGTAAAGACTCTTATTTATGCTGCACAGCTAGGGAATGGCAGAGCCAAGACTGGAACCCAGGTTTTGCTCCGAAGCCATTGCCTCCCATATGGGGCTAGGAGCATGCCAGGCTGAAGGCACTCTGCAGGAGGAAGCTGTCACAGGCTCACACAGGAGACGGACACTATTGGAGCCGAATCAAGACGTTTCCTGTGGAGGGGGACAGGGGCCCACAGGCCTAACAGCCCATGCCTGCCAGGGATTTAGCAGGAAGAGCTGGCTTTTGTTCTAGATGAATCAGCCCAGCTGTTTCTGAAAGCCCAACCCCACTCTTCTGGGCTCAGCGGACCAGAAGGCATTCAGCTGTCCCCGCAGGTCACCAGTGGGGTGGGACGGGGCAGTACTTTGCACAGTGGACTGCACCATTTACAGAGAGTTATATTATCACCACACCAAACAATGGGCTTTTCAAATGTTGTGCTGTGTCTTGGAGTTGAAACACAATCGGGCCAGCAATGCATTACCTTCTTTGGAATTTAGAGAAACTTCAAACAAACAAACAAACGAAAAAGCTGATGATGAAAATTTCAGTCCAAACTTGATCTCCCTCCTTTTTCATCCTCCCCTTCCACTTTCTTCTTCCTACTTTCCCTTCTCCCTGTTCTTCTGTGCTTCTCTGTTTCGTTTTCCTGTTTTTCTCCTCTCCCATCACTGTTGCCAGTAGTAGAAGCACTTTGCTGTGAAGTTCTAATAGCCTTGCCCAGGGAAGTAGGACACCCGAGTTCCACGCCCTGTCTCTTCTACCTTGCAAATGACCCCGGGCAAGTCATCCACTCCTTTGAGTCTCTGTTATGTCATCTGCAAACTGGGACAATAGAAAGAAACTATTTCCAAGAGAGATGACACCTGGCTCATAAAACAGGGGGTTTTTCCAGCCCTGGTTGTGCTATACTAGACCCAGCACAGATTTCCTGTCCCAGGGAGAACCAGACGGCATTTGTCTCATAAGATTCATTAAATTGCTTTTCAAAATGTTAAATCTTAGGTCAAGTCACTCTAGGTTGTCTTACTTTAAATCTGTAATTTGTAAGAATGCCTTCAAAAATGCACAGTGCAAATGCAATCACTTCATTTCATTTTTTCTCAAACCAAAACCACCAACTTGAGAAACCAATACCTAATGAACGAGAAGCACGTTTCCCTGATGGAGATTTCCTCTCCTCCTGAATGATTCCCAAATTCTGAAGCTGAGGCAGCCCCAGTGAGAAGGGGTTCAGCCCGTCACACCAAGCAGGCAGTCTAGAGTTTGGCTTTCTCCCTGGCTCAATCTTGCTGCTTTGACCTTGACCTCAGTCAGATGACCCTACCGATCCAGATCTCTGGGTGAGCGCCTGGGGTCTTGGAGAGCTGTCCAGCTTCCTCTCTGCTTAGCCCAGACCCATGCTCAGCTTCTCACACAGCCATTCTCCAAAGTCTCAGCTGGCTAGAAGCCTTCTATCAAAAGGTGTTTGTATACCTGTCCCGTAGGGACTCTGACCACCCCCTTTCTTGTCTCCAGATGCTCTACATGTTCCCCAATAGGGATGAGGGAGGAGCCTTTAAACAGTTTAAGGTGAAGTACCCCAGAAACACTTTCAGGCCTGTTTTCCCTAGAGCTGAAAAAGAAAAGCAGCTAAATCTTCAGCAGCAAGCTGTGATCTCTCTTTTGAAATATACTACTTGGTCATGGCATAAAATATTAATACAGCAGATGCGGTCTGGCTTTATGAGACCCATGAAAGGCTCTGGGAGTCCCCGGTGCCAACAGCCACGGGTTGGTAAGCTCTACGTTTTATCACTAATCCAGACAAGCTCTGAGCTGCTTTAGCCTGGCGTTGGTGGCCACACATGATCTGGCCTTGCTTTATCCCTCCAGCCTCATCTCATCCCCTCCTCACCTGAACCCCATACCCCTATGCCATGGAATCCTGCTGGTTCCTGGCAGGTCATGCTTTATGTCACCCCAGAACCTTCAAGACTTTGCACCCCAGCTTTCTTTATTGGGACTGCTAATCCTGACACTTTCCCCCTGTTTCTCTCCCCTATTTTCTCAGGCTTAGTTTTAGGGGACCTTCCTTGCAAAGCTTTTAGGAGGATACTTTCCCTGTCTCCTCTGAGGTGCATTACATTAGCAGCCCCTCCATGGTTCCACAGTTCCCTGCACATGCCTCCATCATAGTACTTCCTGGACCACTCTGCTGAAGTAGGCTCCCCTGTCTTGTTATTCTCCACCCCAGAACTCTGCTTAATTCCCTTGTAAGTGATAGTTATTTGTAACGGTTTCATTACTGCATTGTTTACCGTCTCCCATACTAGACTGTGAGCTCCTTGAGGGCAGGGCCAGATATCTCAATCTCTGCTGCCTGTGAAAATGCCCAGCATAGCACCCTGGACACATCAGACCCTCAATACACACTTGGTACATATTAGGAGACTGGTAAATGTTGAATGAATGGATGGATGGATGACAGGAATAAAGAGAAGAACTAACATGAAGGCAGGATGAACAGATGATCAAATAAAGGAATTCCAAGTAACCTTTATGAAGCAACCAATTGATAAATATATTTTTTTAACTATTTGAAATAAATACCAGCATCTTCTCTTGATTCTGCTCACTTGTGCTGCTGGGGGGGAAAAAAAACTTATAATAGGATTGGTCAAGCCTAACCTTTAAAAACAATCACCACAGAACTCCAAGAACTGGAGTAGCCTTTTAATTGAATAGGCAAGATGTTGATATCAATTTACCTTAATTAGCAAGGCTAAGATACCTTCTCAAAATGTCTGCTTCTGCAATCTTCTAAATTTATATCAGATATCACCCCTTAGTTTTTCCAAGTTTCACAATTTGAAAAAATGCCTTAACTACTTAAATATCTTCAATATAGTCTTTTTGTTTTCTTTCTTTCCATTTTTAGCTCGATACACCTGTTCCCCTGCTGTGTTCTTTCAGAGCAGTTTGTATTTTCAAACCCCCAGTATCAAGCCTAGGTCCTGAACCATAGTAAGAATCAATAAATGCTTATGGAAGGAAGTAAGGAAGGACGAGACAGGGAAGGGAGAGCGGGAGAGAAAAAGGAAAGAAGGAAGGCAAGAGAAGGAAAGGAAGGGAGGAAAAGAGAGGGAGGGAGAGGAAAGAGAGGAAGGGAGAATTAAGAAAAGAGACAAGGGCTTGGGCATGGTGGTGCACACCTGTAATCCCAGCTACTCGGGAGGCTGAGGCAGGAGAATTGCTTGAACCTGGGAAGCAGAGGTTGCAGTGAGCTGAGATCACACCACTGCACTCCAGACTGGGCAACAGAGTGAGACGCTGTCTCAGGAGAAAAAAAAAAAAAAAGAATCAGCTGGTCGTGGTGACTTACCCCTATAATCTCAGCACTTTGGGAGGCCAAGGCAGGTGGATCACAAGGTCAGGATATCGAGACCATCCTGGTCAACGCAGTGAAACCCTGTCTCTACTAAAAATACAAAAATTAGCAGGGCATAGTGGTGCATGCCTGTAATCCCAGCTACTCGGGAGGCTGAGGCAGGAGAATTGCTTGAACCCAGAAGGCAGAGGTTGTGGTGAACAAAGATTGGACCATTGCACTCCAGCCTGGGTAACAAGAGAGAAACTCTGTCTCAAAAAAAAAAAAAAAAAAGTCAAGAACTTTAAGTTATAACAATTTTTTTCTTCTTTATCACTGGCCAACAGGGATACTTGATAGCACTTCTCTGAGACTCAATCTCCTCTTTCATAAAATAGCATCTGTCCTATCTCCCTTTATGGGATCAAATAAAGGAGATAATGGGAAGCACCTTATTCATTTCTATGTAAATATTAGTTATTATTAATTTCCCATTGGGTAACATATACATATTCTCCTAACGAACTCAAGACTGCCCCTCTTCGTGGATGGCCTTCACTGGTCAGACTCTCTTGCATTGCCGGGATGTGGTGACACTGGTTGTGCAGATGGGTGGAGGTTGCTTTACCTGGGCTTTATCAGTGACCCATTACCAGAATCTTGTGAGTCAGGTGCGGCTAACGTTGAGGTCCATTAGGATCCCAGCATAACAACTGTGTCAATTTGATTATTTGATTTGGTGATTTGATTATTCTATTCTGGATGCTTTTTGTACTTATTTTAAATCTTGGATGCTCTTTTCCTCCTGATTCAAATGAATACTACAGAATACGCACAACTATTGCCTAGATTAATGATTTCTACTCAAATAAAACATTTTCTACTCCCTTCTCTCTCGAGCTTCTGGATCAGTTTAATTGAAAAGTAGCTTAAGCCTGAGTGACAGTGCAATGGAAGATGAAGAAACCCGATTTCAGTTTGCAACTACTTATCGGTGTGAGTCAGGATGTTCTCAATACTTTGTCCCTAGAATGGAAGGTAGAAGTCAGAGGCTGCACAGTTAAAATCTGATTTTTTTTTGCAGATGTGATTAAAAATATTCAAATGGGGAAAGTGTCCTGAATTATCTAAGTTATCTCTAAATGTAATTGCAAGTTTCCTTATAAAGGGAAAGCAGAAGGAGATTTTACCATGGAGGAGAAGGCAGAATGCAGACAGAACAGAGATTTGAAGATGCTCCGTTGCTGGCCTTGAAGACGGAGGAAGGAGCCATGTGCCAAGGAATGAAGGAACGAAACCCAGAAGCTAGAAAAGGCAGGAAAGTGGATTCCCCCCGGAGCCTTCAGAGGGAGCACAGCCCTGCCAACACCTTCCTTCTAGCCGAGGGAGACTTCTGAACTCCAGAACTTTAAGAGAATAAGTTGCGTGTGGTAAGTCACCAAGTCTGCGGTAATTTGTTGCAGCAGTGACAGGAAACTAATGTACCCTCCATAAGGGTTGTGCTGTTTTATGTTCCTGCCGGAGATGTAAGGTACGTCCCCCTTTCCTTAAGGATGAGGAAAAAATGGCGTGCCTTAGATATCCTGATATCTCATTGGCCAGAATTGTATCACATGCCCATTTCTAAACCAATCACTGGCCAGAGTAATCAGGCTTCCTCCTGCCCTTGTCCTAAGGCTGCACCGTTTTCTCCTGAGCCATTCAGTAGCCTGATCCTGAACAATGATCAGGGTTGCACCGTCAAGGAATGAGAAGGGCATAGCTTTGGTTTGGCAACCAGCAGTGCCTACCTCAAAACTTATTTGCAGAAAAAGAAATTCCTCAGTTTAACATATATTTTATAAAAGTTAAAAACCCTGGACTAGACTCCCCAAGGAACCATCCACTGTGGTCCCCAGGCCACGGCTTTCCCCTGTCTATCCCCCTCTGGTTCCTTCCTCCTCTATCCCCCTTTTTCCAGAGGATGGCAGGCCCAGTCGAGCTCTGGTTGTGAGTCACCAAGGTTCAATGAGGCCTTACGATGAATACACAAGCCATCTTCCAGAAACATCTCTCCCTTGCAAGGACTGACCCAAGCCCTATAAAGGAAATCTTTACTGTTTCTTCCCTGTTGTAGCTTTTCTCTGACATATTATCCTAGAATTTTAAAGCTGTAAAGGCCCTTAGAGTAATAATAATGATGGTAATTATGATAGTTAATTATGTATAATGCACATTTATTGAGCTTTTACTAGGTTCCAGGCACTTGGTATTTATTATCCCATTTAACCCTCAAGTCTTCTTGAGGATTGATGAGGTAGATATTATCTCTTTGAGAGATACTAATAGATATAATAATAGAAGTTACTATCATGCCTGTCTGATGGATTTTGAAACCCAAGAAAAGAAAGAATAAGTTGTCCAAGGTAATAGCTGGCACTACGTTTCGAACCAAGATCTGTAGAGGCTCCAAAGCTCACGCTGTCAACACCCTGAAGTCCAAAACCTTACATTCTGCAGATGACAACGTGGGAGTCTGGGGATGGAGACGGGGTTGGGGGGAGGCATAAGCATTTTGCTCCGTCCCAGGACCAGAAAGTGAACCCTCGATTACTGACTGTGCAGCAAACAGCTCATATTAGCTTTTTTCTCTCCTTCGAAGGAATCAAATATTTATGAATCATCATGTATCTGAGTCTAATAAGAGGTGTTTGTCTTTTTGCACACCAATGGACACCTTTTGCCTTGTGATTTTTTTCCTATTTATCTGGCATCATGGGAGAATAAAAACGGCAGCTATAGCATGAAACGTGCTTTACAGTTTACGAGACACTTCCAAATACTTTCTCTCACATGATCATTGCTACAGCTCTGTGAAACAGAAAGACAGGATTATTCCTCTTCACAGGTGAGGAAACTAAGGCCCAAAGAGGTTACACTACTTTCCCCACAGTTCTCACAGATCATTAAATGACAGAACCAAAATCAAAACCAGGGGAGGAAGCTTTTTGGCTATGAGGATCTGACATCCACAGACGGGGACTCTTCCTATGAGTTTTAGACTCATATTTTCAAGTTAAAAGACCTAATTAGGATTTTGATTGGCTCAGGATTGATTTTGTTTGTTCAGCTGAAATCTCTCAGTGAATTAATCCATTTATCTAGGGAGAAATAACATCTTTACTATGCCAAGTCTTTCTACCCTTTGTCTTTTACGCCTCCAAGGAGAAGCTGATGTTTTCTTTTAATAGAAGCCCTTTGCACTTCTTTCCGAGTTTATTCTTTTACAAGCTGCTTTTGTAGTTAAGTTGAATAACATCTTTGGTTCTTTTATGCTTTCTTTCTAATTGATCTGTGTGGCATTATTTTTATTTCCAGTGAGTAACTTGATACTTGGTTGAACTTTCTTGTTGTTTCCAAGAGCTTTTCAGTTGATTCCCTTCCGTTTTCAGGATAAAATTGTACCATCTGCAAATACTTGTAAAAGCCAAACAAAACCTGCTCTCCTCATTTCACCAAGAGCGATCTTTTTACCACATGACACTGCATTTTCCCACAACTCTGCATTTTCCAGATGACCAAATGGCTCCTTTAAGTGCCATGGTATTTAGAAACACAGCCGCCTGGGCTGGAAGTCTTTCTTAAAGTACAATGTGTAGCAAACACCTGTGGCTTCACCTGCATAACACATGCCTCCCCCATTTTTAGCAGCTGCCGCTCACTTTCTTTTGGAGAACTGCCCCTCCACTTCCCCAGGAGGCCATAGCAAGACTGCCAGTCACTTGATTTCACTCACATGTCCCAAACAGGCCCTGGTTCCACCACAGGTTAACCCAACTGACTCTTCCAAGAATTTGTATCTTGAGAAAAAGGACACTTGGCCAGAAAGATATTGAAGCAGAATCACCTGGAAGGCAGGCCTTAATGAGATGTCCAGGAATTTTTGCCTCTCCCAAGGTCTGATTGTTAAAGTTCTACTTTGATTCCAGGAGCCCCCCAATATACTTCCAATACTTTCTCCTTCTTTGCTTAGGTTTGCTTCTGTTACAAAGCATACAGATATCAGCACCTGAGAGCTGATTGCAGACAATAGAACTTGTTGTGAGTTGAATTGTTATGAGTTGAATTCCCAACCCACACACAAAGAAGTGTTGAAGTCCTGACCTCAAGGATGTCTGAATGCAACCTTCATTGGAAACAGGGTCTTTACAGAAACAATCAAGTTAAAATCAGGTCATCAGGCTGGGCCCTAATATTAATATGTGACCGATGTCATTTAAAAAGGGGAATTTGGACACAGAAACAGACAAACACAGACGGCGGACAATGTGGAGACACCCAGGGAAAATGCTCCATCAAGACAGAGGATGATGGCGCTGCAGGCAATGCGTGGGGTTATGAATGGGCCACACCCAAACTCCCCATGCCCACTGGTAGTGGGAGCTCAGGAGCAGGCGCTGGCAGTTAGTCAGAACGACCTCTCCCAGCCTCGTCTTACATACATCACAGTATCAGGAGTCCATGGTCCACTAGTGATCTTAGATCATGTTAAGTTTCCCATATATGCTGAGTTTGTCCACTGGACATTACAAGATGGCACAAAGAGACATGGGTAAGTTCTAGAAGTTGGTGGCTCCAAGGCAGTGGCTCAGGTATTGCAAGGGACTGGGGATATTCTCCAGGCACCAGAGTCTGATGATAAGCTTGGTTAGGTATTCAGTGGCTCGGGAAAACCCATTGACAGAGGTCCTCTTGTACTGTTGAAGATTTCTTTGATATCATGGGATGGCCAATCAATCCTCAATGTCAAGGAGATGATTCAGACCAGCATTCTGCCCACAGTTGGTGTGAGCAGTATTGCCAGGGGCAGAACATTTTTTTCCTCTCTGCTGCTGGGTTACCACACAAGGATTACAGCTCAAATCTGTCGCCAGACTGGTTTGCTAAATAAATCCAAAGATGTAGACTACAGTGAGGAAAAATTTGCAATTGTATTTGCTTCTAGGGATGTAAACATGGAAACTGCCTGTTTCTTCAAATCTGGCGTTGAAGAAAATGGCTCAATGGACAACGTCTGCCTGTTTTTGAACTTGGCTAATGACCCAACTACTGGGTGGATTATCATCCCTCACCCGGCTCTGACCACAGCTGAATTTCTGGCATACCAATGTGAGAAGCATTTACTGGTTATCCTAACAGATATGAGTTCTTCTACTGAAGCACGTCAAGAGATTTCTACAGCCAGAGAAGAGGTTCCCGGTGGACAAGGCTTCCCAGGTTACACTTACATAGATTTAGCCACTATATATGAACATGCTGGTCGAGGGAAAGTTAGAAATGGTTCAATGACTCAACTTCCTACTCTTACTGTGCCTACCAATGATAGCATTCACCCATCTCTGCCCTGAGTGGGACAGATCTATGTGGACAGACAGCTGCACAACAGAGAGATTTACCCACCTATAGATGTGCTGCCTGAACTATCACTGTTCGTGAAGTCCGCTATTGGAGAAAGGATGACCAGGAGGGATCGTGCAGATGTATGTGATCAGCGTGTGCAAACTACTGGGAAGAATGTACAAGCCGTGAAAGCTGTAGCTGGAGAAGAAGCCCTTGGCTCAGATGATCTTCTTGACTTGGAATTTCTGCAGAAATTTGAGAGGAACTTTATTTCTCAGGGTCCTCGTGAAAATCACACTGTCTATGAGACTTTGGAGACTGGCTGGCAACTGCTCTGAATCTTCCCCAAAGATATGCCGAAGAGAACCCCTCAGAGCACCTGTACTGGTCAGGGTTTTCCAGAGGCACAGAATTAATAAGATAGATGTATATTTGAAGCAGAGTTTATTAAGGAGTATTGATTCACACGATCACAGGTAAAGTCCCACAATAAGCCATCTGCAAGCTGAGGGGCAAGGAAACCAGTTCAAGTCTCCAAACCTCAAAAGTAAGGAAGCTGACAGTACAGCCTCTAGTCTGTGGTCGAAGGACCAAGAGTCCCAAAGCTGAAGAAAGTGGAGTCTGATGTTCAAGGGCAGGAAGCCTCCAGCATGGGAGAAAGATACAGGCTAGAAGACTAAACCAGTCTAGTCCTTCTACGTTTCTCTGCCTGCTTTTAGCCCAGTCACGTTGGCAGCTGATTAGAAGGTGCTCACCCAGATTGAGGGTGGGTCTCCCCTCCCAGCACAACTCCAATGTTAATGTCTTTTGGCAACACCCTCAATCCCATCAAGTTGACACTCAGTATTAACCATCACAGCACCTGAGCAAATTTTACCCTTGAGACTCTGCAAAGCGTTGGCTGTTGCTTCATCACTGCTTAATGTACTTGTGAAATGCTGGTTCTGTTTTCTTTATTCCTTTAGCACTCCCCTAGCCTCACCTTTTTGTTGAAGTTTACCGTGTTACCGTGTAATTAAAAACAAAGAATAGGTAACATATTGTGCCAGTGTTGAGTGATTTAAACCTGCTAACAGACTTTAAACTATCCCCTATTCAGAAAACCTGGGTCTTTGCTTAAAGTAGCTCCAGGGATGGAGGTGACCTTTTTTTTTTTTTTTTTTTTTTTTTTTTTTTTTTTTTTTTTGAGACAGAGTTTCGCTCTGTTGTTGTTACCCAGGCTGGAGTGCAATGGCGCGATCTCGGCTCACCGCAACCTCTGCCTCCTGGGTTCAGGCAATTCTCCTGCCTCAGCCTCCCGAGTAGCTGGGATTACAGGCATGTGCCACCATGCCCAGCTAATTTTTGTATTTTTAGTAGAGACAGGGTTTCACCTTGTTGACCAGGATGGTCTCGATCTCTTGACCTCGTGATCCACCTGCCTCGGCCTCCCAAAGTGCTGGGATTACAGGTGTGAGCCACTGCGCCCGGCGGAGGTGACCTTTTCTTATTGATGTTTGTATTAGTGGTATAGTTGGTTACCTAATAATGTCCTCATTATCTGGGTCTCTTAGGCCTTACCTCTCAGCCTCCTCAAGAGCATCAGCCTCTGAGTTATAACACTTTGGTCTCTAAATTAGGGGCAAGATCAGGTCTAAAAGATGTCTCCTTTCAGAAGAGCCAAGATGCTCTTTCCTGAGAGTTTCCTTTTGGGTTGTTGATGTACCTGTGGGTCTGTGCTGCTGCTCTAAACAAGTGGTTATTTTTGTTTAGTTGGTTGGTCGGGTTTTTGTTTTGTTTTGTTTGTTGTTGTTGTTGTTGTTTGAGACAGAGTCTTGCTCTGTTGAGCAGGCCAGAGTGCAGTGGTTTGATCATAGCTCACTACAGCCTCAAATTCCCAGGCTCAAGCAATCCTCCTACCTCAGTCTCCCAAGCAGCTTGGACTACAGGCATGTGCCACCACAGGCAGCTAATTTTTTAATGTTTTTGTGGAGACAGGGTCTCACTATGTTGCCTAGGCTGGTCTTGAAATCCTGGTCTCAAGTGATTCTCCCTCCTCAGCCTCCCAAACTATTGGGATTACCAGCATGAGCCATCACCCCCAGACAAGCAGATGGTTTGACTGTCTACATGCTCTTTCTTATACAATAAATAGATGAGTAAAAGGAATTTCCTTTTCCTCTTTAGTACATACGCAGTGAGATTCCTGTGTCTTACAGCTCTCCCTCTCTGAACAACACACAGAATCCTGCAACTTTTGCACAGCTGATATTTATCTGATAGCAGTGAAACGCTTTGTCTTTGGTGACCTTTACTGCGTTTCCATGCAGAGGAATCACATGATCAAAATAGTTGATGGAGTGGTTGCTTGGGGTACAACGAAAGAAGAAAGAAAAACCTGTAGCCACTCTACATTCTGACATGTAAACAGCGGTTTAAGTGTCTACAGTGTTTACTAGATGCTGACGGCAAGGTGAGAAGCAAAAGCTCTTACGTTTGTGGATATTGTAAACTCTGTTACAAAGCAGCCTTTGGAAAATCCCTGATTTGGTTCTGCTTTTTGACCTACCTCTACCTTTTCGGGATAATCTGGAGGCACAGGTGGTGGCATTTAGAAGTTTTGCGTTTTATTCCTGCTCCTTCCTGATGCGAGTCCTGCACTATCTTCCATGCAGTTGTGCCCTCTCTACTGTTTGGTCTCTGTGTTCTTTGTTACTTGGGTGCAATAGCAACTTTCTTACTCCATGCATTCTATCTTTCGCATTGTGTAAATTTCTTCCCTTTTTTTTTTCTCTGAGGCTGTAGGGTATGGGGAAAGTCAGTATGATTATATCTTAATGTAGAAAATGTGATCTCTGGATATAAAACAAAAATACACGTTGGCCAGGCATGGCCACATGGTGGCTCATGCCTGTAATCCCAGCACTTTGGGAGGTTGAGGCAGGCAGATCATGAGGTCAGGAGTTCAAGACCAGCCTGGCCAACATAGTGAAACCCCATCTCTATTAGAAATACAAAAATTAGCTGGGTGTGGTGGTGTGCAACTATAGTCCTAGCTACTCAAGAGGCTGAGGCAGGACAATTGCTTGAACCCAGGAGGTGAAGGTTGCAGTGAGCTGAGATTGCAATATCACACTCCAGCCTGAGTGACAGAACAATCCTCTGTCTTGGAAAAAACAAAAAGAAAAGTCACAAAATACCTGTGGCTGCCAGGAGCTAGGAATGAGGTCTGGAGAAGAGCTCCTTCCATTGCCTTTTCAGGGGGAGTGTGGCCCTGTGGACACCTTGATTTCAGATTTCAGGCATCCAGAGTGTGATACAATACACATTTCTGTTGTTTTAGGTCACCCAGTTCACGGTACTTTGTTATGGCAGTCTTAGACAACTCATTCAGACCCTCAAGGAAACAAGAGCTATTTGGAATGTGTAGCCGAGACCGCTAGGTGTTCACCAAAAGGCTTTCCATTCTACTTTTTTACCTAAGTAGAATGGAAGCCAGGCACAGGGCTGCCCCACTAGACCTTCTTGGCCAGCCTCGCTTGTGTTGACGGTGGCCAAGTGTCTGAATTCTCACTAGGGGAATCAAGTGGGAGTCACGTGCCATTTCTGGGTCTGGGTTCAAAGCTAACCAGCAAGCCTCCTCCACTGTCTTCTCCTTTCCCACCAGCTAGAACCCAGCTGCACCCATGCAGAAGAGAACACTGCCCTGGGGAAGAATGAGTGACAAAGAACCAAAGCTACCCTGCTGCCCTGGGCCACTCACCTCAAGTGTAAATAGGCTACTCTGGTTTGCCTTTTTATTACAGGAGCTTAGCTTTTCCTCCAACCGATCCATGATTCTTGAGCTGAACAGGCAGCAAGGCACTGAGAATCCTAATTGTCTTCTAGAATAGGAACGAGCAGGCCCTTGGAAGACAGTGGCTAAGCAAATAATCTTGTTTGGTCATTTGGGACTTTGGACAAGCCGAAGCTAAATTCTCAGCCACCTAAAAGGGAGGTGAAAGATGTGGAAACCAGTAGAGTGGCTGCTTCTGAAAGCCTTGGGTAACTTAATTTAGGAAAATGACAAGCTCACATCTCGAGATGTTTGCCACAAGGGACAAGGTGAAACTCAGGACTTTTCTCTGGCCACATGGAAACTGTTCACTGAGGCCATGGGTTTAAGATTGCTGGGGAGTTGCTGAATTTTAGTGTCAGCCAACAGCATGACTTTGCCAGGTTGCCTTTAGGAAAGGATGATGCTATCTGGAGGTTGCAGGGGACTTGGAGAATCCCTACCCACTAACCATCTTGGTCGGCAGCCTTTCCCCTGCACCTCCCTCTCATGGAGGAGGAAGCTAACACTCTTTCTTCTGCCCCACCCCTCCGTGTTTCTCAGCTGGGAACTAACTCTGTCTGGAGCAGACAAAGTGTTCTCATGGCAATGTCCTACATTTATTTATTTACCAATTTGATTTGTTTTTTTTAGAGACAGGGTCTCACACTGTTGCCCAGGCTGGAGTATGGTGGTGCAATCATAGCTCATTGCAGGCTTGAACTCCTGGGCTTAAGCGATCTTCCAACCTTGGCCTCCTCAAGTGCTGGGATTACAGATGTCATGCCCAACCCTACATTTATTTTTTATTTGGATTTGCTTTCCTTACCCTTCATTCTTCTCTCAGCCTGACAGCCTGCGGGCTTATAGAAGCTTTTACACAGTCATGGTATGTCACACGATGTTCCCTCTTATCCAGGAATTCACTTCATGGCAAAAGTGGCAGTGGCTTAAGGCCTGTGGGAGTCACTCCACACCTAATAGACCCCACCCATGACCCAGGAGCGGCTGGCTCCTGTGGCACAGTAGAAGGCCTTGTGGAGGCTCACAGTGCCCACAGGGAGATAACTGCTTGGTCCCCTCCGGAAGGGATCTGTGATGAGTCAGTTTCCATATGTGATGCCATTTCCTTGTGTCTCTCTATCACTTTTCACGATGTAGCAGTGAGGCAGGCACAGCTAAGTATCTCCCAATAGCCTTTCTTAATGGAAGTAGTGGAATTTAGACCTGGATGCATGTCCACCCAGAATCAAGATACCATTTTCCAGTCTCCTTTGCAGCTAGGCACAGCTATAAGATACTTTCTTTTTCTTTTGAGACAGAATTTTGCCCTTACTGCCCAGGCTGGAGTGCAAAGGCACGATCTCGGCTCTCTGCAACTTCTGCCTCCCGGTTCAAGCGATTCTCCTGCCTCGGAATAATCCTCCCGAGTAGCTAGAATTACAGACATGCACCACTACAACCGGCTTTTTTTTTTTTTTTTTTTTTAGTAGAGACAGGGTTTCTCCATGTTGGTCAGGCTGGTCTTGAACTCCCAATCTCAGGTGATCTGTCTGCCTCAGCCTCTCTAGATGCTGGGATTACAGGCGTGAGCCACTACTCCCAGCCCATGAGAAACATTTTAACCAATGAAATACAAGAAGAAGCGACATGTGGTGGCTTTAAATAACCTTCTACAGGAGAAAGCACCCTTTGTGTTTTCATCCCTTCCTCCGCCCTACTGCCTGAAGTGTCATCTTGACCCAGGAGGCTGAGATCATGCATTGCCTAGAAAGAAGATAAAGAACCAGGGTCCCTGACATCTTAGAGCACTATTCCAGTCTGGATCACGTACCCACAGTTTTGTGACAGAAAGAAACTTCCGACTTGCTCAAGGCATTATTGTCTGAGGTTTTCTGTCGTTCAATGAAGGCAAACTGAATCCCAATCAAAACAATTGTTTCAGAAACAAAGGGGTGGAATTGCTCAGGGTGACACCTAACATCTGCTCTCCAAATGTTAGACTTCCTGGCCTGAGACTCTAGGTTGTGCAAGCTATAGGCTTTAGGGTCTCTTCTGGTTATCTGTTGCTGTATAACAAACCATATCAAAACTTTGTGGCTTAAAACAGTAACATACGGTTATCTCTCATGGTTCTATGGGTTGGCTGGGCTCAGCTCAGTGGTTCTTGCTTGGAGTCTGTTAGGAGGTTGCAGTCATATGCTAGGTGGGGTTGGAATCATCTGAAAGTTGCACTGGGCTGGACATCAAAGATGGCATCTTCATTTGACCTCCAGTGCCTCCGTGCTCTTCTTCTGTGGGCCTGGAAGAATAGCTTGGACTTCTTTTTCTTTTCTTTTTTTTTTTTTTTTGAGATGGAGTCTTGCTCTATCGCCCAGGCTGGAGTGCAGTGGTGCGATCTTGGCTCACTGCAACCTCCACCTCCTGGGTTCAAGCAATTATCCTGCCTCAGCCTCCTGAGTAACTGGGATTACAGGCATGTGCCACCATGCCCGTCTAATTTTTGTATTTTTAGTAGAGACGGGGTTTTACCATGTTGGTCAAGCTGGTCTCACACTCCTGACCTCATGATCTACCTGCCTCAGCCCCCTAAAGTGTTGGGATTACAGACGTGAGCCTCCGCGTCAAGCTAGCCTGGACTTCTTACATGACAGCTCAGGGCTTCCAGAGGGAGGAAGAGGAGGTTGTTAGTCTTATTAAAGGCCTGCCTCAGAGCTGACAGGGAGTATCACTTCTACCACACGTTGTTGGTTAGGCAGTCTCAGGCCAACCCAGATTCAAGGGCTGTGGAAGCACATTTCACCTCTCAACAGGGAAATGATACGGAATTTGTAGCCATCTTTAATGTACCACAAAGCCCAAGGGAGAAAAGCTCTATCACAGGACTCGACAATCGTTCCTCTGAACTGTAAGCTGAGAGTGTCATCCAGCCATTTTGGCTCCTCAGCCACAAACCAAACATCAAGGAAAGGGGAGTTCTTGAAAGGAAGTGCCCGTGAGTCCCAACTTGTATGATCCATGGAGTTCTGCTTTCTGGGCTGCCTGAGACCTAACCTTTGCCTTGTCTTAGGCAGAGTTCCTCAAATCAATTTCACAAACACAAATAATTTTTATTTTCTTGGCTCAGAATAGCAAGATGGAATAAGCTCCATAGATATGCTGTACAATATTATCTCTATAGTCATTAATACCATATTATATATTTGAAAATTTGTTAAATGGGTATTCCTCATGCACATGTTCTAACCACAATAAAATGTATTTTTTAAATAAAAAGGTTGCAAAATTGGAGTCTGCCCCTTAACTAATACATTCATCCCTATCATGCATACACACATGACTTCTTACCATTGTAACTCCCCCACGAGTGCCTGAGGCTGTGAAAAAGGGATAGCTGACTAACACCAGCCCCACCAGATAAATCAGAAGCCTGACTTTAATCTCTACAGATGAATCCGTTTTATAATCATAGTGGGGCCATAAGGTATCAAGAAGATTTTCAATGACATTCCCTAGATGCCCTCATTACATAAATGTTTCCTAAGATCCCACCAGATGCCACACACTGTGCTCAGCACTGGACAGTCATGAAGCAGGTCCAGTCCCTGATCTCAAGGAAAATTAATTTACATTGTACCGCTTTATAACAAGTTAGGTTTGGGATTATCAGAGCTTCTGGTCTCTCCCATATTGATCTGGAATAGCTGCAAATGCTTTTATACACGTGTGTGTGTGTGTGTGTGTGTGTGTGTTTGTGTGTGTGTGTGTATTCATAGATAGATTATTTTTCTTTTGAGACAGAGTCTCGCTCTGTCACCCAGGCTGTAGTGCAGTGGTGCAATCTCAGTTCACTGCAACCTCTGCCTCCTGGGTTCAAGTGATTCTCCTGCCTCAGCCTCCTGAGTAACTGGGATTACAGGCACCCACCACCATGCTCACTTAATTTTTGTGTCTTTAGCAGAGACGGGGTTTCACCATATTGCCCAGGCTGGTCTCAAACTCCTGATCTTAGGTGATCCACCCACTTCAGCCTCCCAAAGTGCTGGGATTACAGGCATGAGCTACCATGCCCAGCCTGCTTTTATATTTTTAAGATTAAAATTTTTCCCCATCTTTCCCTTCCTCTCTCTCTCTCTCTCACGTTTCCCCATCTTTAAAACAGTAGATGCCTGCCTGCTACATGACCACGAATGCTCATACTGCAGGGTTCTGTGATCACTCTGTTGAAAACTTGCCCTTTCTCTTCCCGTTTCCCAGCTCTCAGTTGAATTGGCTAGAGTTCTGATATCACTGAAGTTACAGGGTTGTCTCTTCCTCCCCCTCCTCCTTCTCCTCCTCCTCCCCCTCCTCCTTTTCATCTTCCTCCTCCTCTTCTTTTTCTTCTTCAAAATCATATCTGAAGTGAGTTATAGCCTCAAATAGCTTTTTTTTTTTTTTTGAGACGGAGTTTTTGCTCTTGTTACCCAGGCTGGAGTGCAATGGCGCGATCTTGGCTCACTGCAACCTCTGCCTCCTGGGTTCAGGCAATTCTCCTGCCTCAGCCTCCTGAGTAGCTGGGATTACAGGCACGCGCCACCATGCCCAGCTAATTTTCAGTATTTTTAGTAGAGACGGGGTTTCACCATGTTGACCAGGATGGTCTCGATCTCTTGACCTTGTGATCCACCCGCCTCGGCCTCCCAAAGTGCTGGGATTACAGGCTTGAGCCACCGCGCCCGGCCTCAAATAGCTTTTCTAATCAGTTTCTCCAGGTGAGGCAGTTGGCTCTGCGCTGTCCCGATCTCTGCTACCTTCACCCAGTTCTTGTTTGAAGTGTAGGAGTCCTTGGTAAATAATATTAATCTAAGGCTTTCCTGAGTTATCTCACGGATAGAAAAGACAAAAGAAATACAAAATCACCTGCTTTCCTCCCAGTGACATGTGCCATGGAAGAAATGCCATTTGTGATGATAACACTCTTTTACCTTCAGAAGGCTCTGCAGCTTTGTGGAGTGTTTTCACAGCAAGCTCTTCTTTCTCCTTCTGAACACGTGACCTATGGAAAAGGACAGACGTAGAGGTCAGAAAGAGCTTGATGGAATCCCAGGTTTGCTTCTTGTTGGCCCTGGACTCCAACTGATCATGTATTAAAGGAGAAGTATAGCGATGTTTGCCCTTTGGTTTTATCATTAGGAATGTGATTACCCTGCAGGTCGTAGGTGCTCATGAAATCTATTGAGTGACACTGAAGTTTTCAGGGAAAAGATTATGAACCCTGATTTACATGTGAATAAAACGAAGTTCACAAGAGTGGGAACAGGACTTATCCTAGGTGGCAGACGATGGACGAGGGTCTTTAGAATCTAAATCTATTGAATTTTCTACCACATTAACCCACTGAATAACAGGATTTTCTCAGATTTTAATAATAATAGCAACAGCACTGATGGTAAAGGTAGCTTTTGTCTATTGAGCATTAGCATGTGCCAGACATTACACTAAGCACTTTATATGAATGAACTCATTTGACTAGGAGGTGGGTATGATTACCTCATTTTACAGATGGAAAAGTCTGGGATTCAACAAGGTGAAGTAACTTACGCAGAGATACATAAGGGCTGAATCTGCTTGAGTCTTAAAAGAAACCTTGGTTCTTCCTTACTCCAAAACCCGGGCTCTCATCCCCCACATTACAGCTTCCTCAATAAATAAAATATCTTTGACATGTGATACTAATTGTCTAAGTTCAAAGTTACCATCCAGATGTCTCCATCTTATTAGGCAAGCTCTGTGTGCAGACAGCTGAGGACTTAGCTACATCTCTTCATGACGTCCTTTGTGCACTATAGGATTGCCTGGCCTTTCAGTTTAGCTACTTTCCTAGATATTTGGAATTGAATGTCCTGAGCTTGAACAGGATCTCCCAAACATTGTGAAAAAGCAAGCCGTTTTCTCTCTCTGAGCCTCCTTTTTCTCCTCTATAAAATAAGGGTAAAATTTGAGCCTGGAATATCTTGTGCCAGAAAACAAACAAGTTTCAAAGCTATTGGGGCCACATCGAAGCACACAGCAGCCCGCTCAAAGCAGCTTGCACTGATCAAATCTGAGACAATTTGAACATCAAAATGAAAAATGATCACAAAGGATTTCTACACACTGAATTTCTAAAAATCCTTCTACACAAAGGATTTCTACACATTGAATCAAAAAGGATTTGTACACATTGAATTTATACAGTCCATGAGTGTGTAAAAAAAGCATCCGTGAGTATATAGTGATATTCTGACCAAAAAGAAAAAAGTAGAGATGAAATTAGAAAAACCCTGTTTTGCAAACATGATAGTAATAACGAATTCAGGTAAGATTTCAATAAATGCTAAAACATTGGGTGATAAGCTGTTGGCTCCATATAGTCTTAAAGTGTCTCCCCAGAAATTACTTGATTACAAACACAAACGGGTAACTTTACAATGAAGATATCGGATAATCACCGCTTAAACTAACCGATCAAACTTAGCATCCCCAGTAACGAGACAAGCTGACAATGTGTGTGACACACTGGATCACCTGAATACCATTTTGGCCCAAAAATGTATAATTCAATCTAATAATGAGGAAACATTAGACAAATCTAAATTGTGGAATATTTATAAAACAACTGACCTGGATTCCTCAAAATTTCATTGTAAGGCCAGGTATGGTGGCTCATTCCTGTAATCCCAGCACTTTGGGAGACTGAGGTAGGTGGATCACCTGAGGTCAGGAGTTCGAGACCAGCCTGGCCAACATGGTGACATCTCATCTCTACTAAAAATACAAAATTTGCCGGGTTTGGTGGCACACGCCTGTAGTTCCAACGCTCAGGAGGCTGAGGCAGGAGAATCACTTAAACCCAGAAGGCAGAGGTTGCAGTGAGCTGAGATTGTACCACTGCGCTCCAGCCTGGGTGACAGAGTAAGACTTGGTCTTAATAATAACAATAATAATAATAGTAATTTTAAAATTTCATTATGAAAGACCAAAAAAAAAGTAGGGAGGAAATTGTTCGAGGTTAATGGAGACTTAGGAGTTATGACAATTACGTGTTCTCTGTACTGCCGGACGAAAATTAACAAGCTATAAAGGATACATCAGGCCAGTGGAAGAAAGCAAACATGGGTTCTTCTTAGACACTGCTTTCATGTCTTATGTTTATTGATCGTGACAATGGCACCATGATTACGTAGAAAATGTCCTTCTTCTTAGGAGATATGTGCTAAAGATTTTAGGAGTAAAGTCTTAAGATCAGCGATTTTTAAATGGTTTAGGAAGAGAGAGAGAAAGAGAGAGAGAGAGAGAGAGAGAGTGTGTGTGTGTGTGTGTGTGTGTGTACATACATGCACGCAGAGATTTTAAAACTGTGGCCAAATTACTGAATCTAGATGAAGGATGTGTGGGTGTTTATGGTGCTGTTCTTTCAACTTATCTATCTGAATTTCTTTAAAATAAAGGACTAAGGGCCAGCGCAGTAGCTCTCGCCTGTAATCCCAGCACTTGGGGAGACTGAAGCAGGCAGATAGCTTGAGTCCAGAAGTTTGAGATCAGCCTGGGCAACAGGGCAAAACCCCATCTCTACAAAAAATACAAAAATTAGCCTGGTGTGGTGGCACATACCTGTAATCCCAGCTACCTGGGAGGCAGAGGTGGGAGGATCACTTGAGCCTGGGAGGCAGAGGTTGCAGTAAGCCAAGATCATACCACTGCACTCCAGTCTGGGTAACAAAGTAAGACCCTATTAAAAAAAAATTCACGCCAGGCGCGGTGGCTCAAGCCTGTAATCCCAGCACTTTGGAAGGCTGAGGTGGGTGGATCACGAGGTCAAGAGATCGAGACCATCCTGGTCAACATGGTGAAACCCCGTCTCTACTAAAAATACGAAAAATTAGCTGGGCGTGGTGGTGCATGCCTGTAATCACAGCTACTCAGGAGGCTGAGGCAGGAGAATTGCCTGAACCCGGAAGGCGGAGGTTGCGGTGAGCCGAGATTGCGCCATTGCGCCCCAGCCTGGGTAACAAGAGCGAAACTCCGTCTAAAAATAAAAAAATAAAATAAAAAAATAAAAAAATTCACTTAGATTCCATTGGTAATGTGTCTAGTGCACAGTAGATGCTCAACAAAATATAGAACTGGGGGTAGCAGTTGTCTAAGATCAAACAAGTAAATCTTTGCAAGGTGTCATTTATAATTCAGTCAACACATGTACCCTCTGCAGCACCTCGGATGTGCAGGGTGTGTGCTAGGAGCTGGGGACAGAGAGAGGAGAAAAGCATACTTCCTTCTCCTTAGCTTCCTAAGATAATGGAGGAAGACATTTGAGTAGTTAATTACAACACAGGATAAATATCAGTGAGGGGAAAGTGAGCCTTGGCAAAGGAGAGTGATTGCATCACAGTTAAGATCAAGAACTTGGGGCTAGGTGTCCACTTTCTGGTTGCAACGGGACATCAGCCAGCAGGTTGCATCTGAATTTCTGGGGGCACTGACCAGCCCCCAGATGGACCAGGTCACTCCAGAAGTATTGCATTCCTGGCCCTGGAATGTCCAGGCTGAAGCTGGGATGAACCCATGTGGGGTACTGGAGCCAGAATTCTTAAGCTGGGAATGCTGAGCCTGAATGGCAACTGCCCTGTTTAGGCTTCAGCAACATTGGCCTTCCCTTGGTATCTCCAGGTATTGAAGACAGGAAAAAACAAAAACAAAAAACAAAGTGTGTATCTACTCTCATGTACCACTAAACACAACACTCTGACATCAATGTGGGGTGTATTTCCCCTCACACCAAGCAATTCTCCAGTGGACATCTGCTGGGTGGCCTCTTACTGAATTCAATTCTAACACTATCTACTTAAAGACTATATCAGATTCCACAGGTGAAAGGCTCAGTTCCACAAGACTGTCCCCCACTTCAGATACACATTGCAAGGAGTAGGTTATCATCTATACTTCTGACCGACAGGCTATGAATCGGGACTTCCACTACCCCCTCCTTAAGTCCAATTAATTTGCTAGTGAGGCTCACAGAACTCAGGGAAACTTGGTTACCAGCATTTTTTTTTTTTTTTTTTTTTTTTTTTTTGAGATGGAGTCTCACTCTGGAGTACAGTGGCATGATCCCAGCTCACTGCAACCTCTACCTTCTGTGTTCAAGCAATTCTCCTGCCTTAGCCTCCTCAGTAGCTGGGATTACAGACGCACACCACCATGCCCAGCTAATTTCTGTAGTTTTAGTAGAGTCGGAGTTTTACCATGTTGGCCAGCCTGGTTTCGAACTCCTGACCGCAGATGCTCCACCCACCTCAGCTTCCAAAGTGCTGGGATTGCAAGTGTGAGCCACTATGCCCAACCTTCAGTGTCTTAATAAAAGTTAAAATAATGGATACAGATGAACAGCCAGATAAAAAGACACACGGGGCAACGTCTGGAGAGGTGCTGATGGCAGGAACTTCTGTCCCCATGGAGTTGGGGTGTACCACCTCCTGGCACTCAGACATGTTGACCAACCCAGAAGCTCTCTGAACCCCATACTACAGGGATATTTATGGAGCCTTCAGCACGTAGGCACAAGCAATTATGAACTCCATTTCTAGCCCTTCTCCCCTCTTTGGAGAATGGAGGTGGGACTGAAAGCTAGTGGCTTGGCCTTTGGTGACCAGCCCCCATGCAGGAGCCCACTAACAGTTGCCTCATTGGAACAAAGATCTTATCACCCAGGAAATTGCAAGGGATTAGGAGCTCTGTGTCAGGAAGGGGTCAAAGACCAAATATAAGAACAAAAGATGCTCCTAGCTCACCTACGGCTCAGGAAATTGTAAGAGTTTTAGGTGCTCTGTGCCAGGGACTGGGGCAGAGACCAGTATTTATATTTCTTATTATTTCACCCCAGGTAACCAACCCTGTTCCATCTTGTTCAGACCCTACTAGGTCTTCTCTCAGCCTGGATGGGTCCAACAAACACAAACTCCCCCATCCATCAGGTCCCTTTCTCTGAGGACCTTTCTGAACACCTCCCTGCCACCTCATCCCCTGTGACTCAGTCAAGGGGCTCCTGCTACAACCTGGGTTGCTTTTCCTCATAGCTTTCCTTCAATTCCAAATAATTTGTTTTTGTAAAATTATCTGTCCTGTATCTGATGTCCTAGTGAGACAAAAAGTGCCTCTCCCATACTCACATTGGTCTCCCCAGCACCCGCACAGTACCCAACACGCATGGATGCCCAACCAACATCGATGGAGGAATGACTTGAAGAGTTCGGGTGATCTCCTAGAGAAGGCAATGGATGGGAGCACACATTTTTTGATTGTCTAATAAGTGTCAGGCTCTGTGCTGGGCAGTCTACACTAATCATCTTATTCACTCCTCAAAAGCATTCAGAGATGCAGGTCTCAAGAGACCCATCTTACAAGCAAGGAGATACGGGTTTGATGGTGTACGTCTCATCAAAGGAAAGGCGAACGCCACAGCTAGTTTGAAAGCCTGGGTTCTTTTCCACCTTGGAGGAAAAGTGATTAATGGACACCTCCGCCTTCACACCTGTATCCATGTCTGATGCTTTTCCAGACAGATTTTGGCTGCAGAGCTGGAAATCACAAAGATCATAATGACAGCTCAAACCGAGCCTATGCTGACGAAAACTGCCTTTGAACAGCCGTGCTTACAGGCATTATCTTTTCTAATCCTATAATTGGCCTAACAATTGGTGAATGCATAAATGATTTCGGATATGTGCTTTTGTGTTTAAAAGACTGGGATCTTGGGTAAATTCTCCTTTTGTCTTTCAAGTCCATTTGTAGTTGCTTTTTTAAAAAAAAAATTTTTGTTTTTGTTTTGCCATGTAGACATTTTAAAGCATTTTTGTAGTCAAATCTGTTAAAATTTTCATTTATGATTTGTTTTATAAATTATAGAAGATACTATAGCGCTAACTACTCATTTTTCTTGTAGTTTATTTATTTATTTTACATTTGGCCAGGCAAGGTAGCTCACGCCTGTAATTCCAGCACTTTGGAGGCCAAGGTGGTAGGATCGCTTGAGCCCAGGAGTTTGAGACCAGCCTGGGCAACAAAGGGAGATTTCGTCTCAACAAATAATTTTTTAAATTAGGAGAGTAGTGGCACGTATCTGTGGTCCCAGCTATTCTGGAGGCTGAGACAGGAGGATCACCTGAGCCCAGGAGGTTGAGGGGGCAGTGAACCAGGACTGTGCCACTGCCCTCCAGCCTGAGTGACAAAGCGAGACCCTGTCTCAATAAATAAATAAGCTTATTTATTTATTTATTATTTTAAGTGCTTCGCCCATTAGTAATACATACAAATTCAGTTTTCTTTTTTTTTTTTTTTTCAGGTAATAATCATTTCTCCATTGATTAACTGAAGGATGAGTTTACTACTGACAGGTCCCCAGTCATTCCCACTGGTATTCAGACTAAAAGTAACATTGGTGGCAGGAAAGCACACAGGAAAGACTCTATTTCAAGAAGAAGTCAGAAACCCTGGGGAGAATCCTAGTTCTGCCCCTGACCTGTAGGATGGCCTTGGATAGCTTTTTGTACCTTGCTTTGCATTTATAGCTCTACCACTAGGGGTTGAAGAGGAGGAACAAAGTAATCTCTGGCACTGATAATTATCTTTGCAAAACAGTTGGAAGAATTCTTGTGATAAAAATACATTTATATTCAAATAACACTGAGATACCTTTTTTTTTTTAACCTATCACACTGGCAAATACTGAAAAGATTGATATTACGGCCGGGCGCAGTGGTTCACGCTTGTAATCCCAGCACTTTGGGAGGCCAAGACGGGTGGATCACAAGGTCAGATGTTCGAGACCAGCCTGGCTAATATGGTGAAACCCCATCTCTACTAAAAATACAAAAATTAGCTAGGTGTGGTGGCAGGCACCTATAGTCCTAGCTACTCAAGAGGCTGAGGCAGGAGAATCACTCCGCCCAGGAGGCGGAAATTGTAGTAAGCCGAGATTGCACCACTGTACTACAGCCTATACAACAGAGCGAGACTCAGTCTCAAAAAAAAAAAAAAAAAAAAAAAAAAAGATTGATATTATTGGCAAAGACGTAGGGAAATTCTCTTAAAAACCAAAAACAAAAAACCCTCGGGCCGGGCACAGTGGCTCACGCCTGTAATCCCAGCACTTTGGGAGACAGAGGTGAGTGGATTACCTGAGCCCAGGAGTTCAAGACCAGCCTCAGCAATGTGGCAAAACCCTTTCTCTACTAAAAATACAAAATTGGCCCGGCACGGTAGCTCACGCTTTGTAATCCCAGCACTTTGGGAGGTCGAGGCAGGTGGATCATCTGAAATCAGGAGTTCGAGACCAGCCTGGCCAGCATGGTGAAACCCCATCTCTATTAAAAATACCAAAAAAAAAAAAAAAAAATTAGCTGGATGTGGTGGTGGGTGCCTGTGTAATCTCAGCTACTAGGGAGGCTGGGGCAGGAGAAGCACTTGAACCCAGGAGGCAGAGGTTGCAGTAAAGTGAGATTGTGCTATTACATTCCAGTCTTGGTGACAAGAGCAAAACTCTCCTTAAAAAAAAAAAAAAATTGAAAACAAAAATAAAATATATATTTTGTTAAGACAGCCAATAAAGAAAAAAAATAAAATACAAAATTTAGCCAGTGTGGTGGTGCATGCCTGTAATTCCAGCTCCTCAGGAGCCTGAGGCATGAGAATCACCTTAATCTAGAAGGCGGGGTTTGCAGTGAGCTGAGATGGTGCCACTGCGCTCTGGCGTAGGCAACAGAGCGAGACTCTGTCTCAAAATAATAAAAATAAAAATAAAGTACTTATAAAGTTCTTTATAAGAAAAACAATACTTATAAAAAATGAGATAATACTTACATAAAGTACTAATAACAGTGCCTGACACTCCCTGAGTAAACACTCCCCCAAATATTAGCTATTGTAACCATAATATATATTTCAGTGACAAATTGTGAATGTTTATCAGGTGTCCTTTTAATGGCATGCTGTGTGTTGTCTAGATTCTTTGGGAGTTACCTGATTCTAAAGTGGTCTTTCCCATCTTTGACTAGGCTATTTCACAACTCTGTGAGTTGTAGAAAAGTAATAATACTGCTACGTAGGTAGGTAATCAGACATGAGAAGGGCAGGAGAGGGAGCCCTCTCACCTGGAGTATCAGGTGATCATCAGGTGGTTATTATGCTATATCTCTTAAATGGTAATTGGTCAAAGCCAGTGCTAGGGAAAGGCAGTTTCCCAATAGATAGAAAACACCTGAAACCAGTGATCCACAGCTTCCTGATAAGATCTCAGGAACTGAGTAAGTGGGGGCTCAAGCATGCGCACTCAGAGGCAAAATGTCGGAGTTTAACTGGTATATGTCCTTCCTTTAGGAACGCTCACTGCTAAGGCAAAAAATGCCTCAAGTGAGCACGTGCACAACTTCAGTAAACACACTGCACATGCGCCCCTCTCAAGTGCTAGCGGACCGCTGTGCATGCAGACAGCCCACCCCAAGGGAAGAATGGTGGGGCGAGGGGAAGAAACACAGCCCTGGAAGCGCGCCCTTGGTAAGACCCCAAGTCAAAGATCAAACCGTACCCGGGACTCTCTCACATTGCCCGCTTGGCTCTCTTCCAAGTGTACTTTCTACTTCCTTTTGTTCCTGCTCTAAAATTTTCTTTTCTTTTCTTTTCTTTTGAGACAGAGTTTTGCTCTTGTTACCCAGGCTGGAGTGCAATGGTGCCATCTTGGCTCACTGCAACCTCCGCCTCCTGGGTTCAGGCAATTCTCCTGCCTCCGCCTCCTGAGTAGCTGGGATTACAGGCACGTGCCACCATGCCCAGCTAATTTTTTGCATTTTTAGTAGAGACGGGGTTTCACCATGTTGACCAGGATGGTCTCGATCTCTTGACCTCGTGATTCACCCGCCTCGGCCTCCCAAAGTGCTGGGATTACAGGCGTGAGCCAGCGCGCCCGGCCTCTAAAATTTTTTTATAAGCTTTCACTCCTGCTGTAAAATTTGCCTCAGTATCTCCCTCTACCTTAAGCACCTCAGTCAAATTATTTCTCCTAAGGTGGCAGGAATTGAGGTTGCTGCACACCCCTATGGAGTCACCACTAACATACTTTGGTGCTGTGGGACTCAGATACGCCCCCTAGAGGTAATAATAATGCAAATTATCCTTGCCCATAGAAATGCAAATTTTGTCCTGTAAATGTACAATTTAAGAGACAATTCCAAACATCACATTTTATTGCCCTAAAAATAATAACCAGTTTCTCATCTATTATCAGATTTATTTCTGCATTTTTGATTGCCCATATATACTTGTCTGTAAATCAGATTCTCCTTTGAAGTGGCTTTAATATATTATTTCATTAATAACTAAGTTAAATCTTTGACAAGCACTCATATTACATTTCTTTAAGATTCATGATTTTACCTTCTAAAAATTACAACTGTATTTCTAGTATGATCCTATCTTTATTGTAAAGATATTTGTCTTTATATTTCTCAGAGAAAACTTGAAAGAATGAACACAAAAATGTTCACAAAGGATATCATTGACAGAGGTGAGTGGAAATATTTCAATTGCCTTTTACTCTCTTCTTTATAAATTTCATATGGTTTAAACATTTGCATACCGGGCTTCTGTTTTATAGAAACTTAAAAAAACAAAAAAACAAAAAAAACCCACCTATTCTCCCTTTTAAAAGACAAAACAGGAGAATTTCCTGCTAGAACCAGCCCTTTGGGATGGGAGGAGAGAGTGCTGAGGGGTCAAATGTGAGCAGCTTACTGACTCTGAAGGGTTTGGTTATTTATCTAAGGAGACCCCTTAAGAAGCAGGGCAGGCCAGCTTAATTCCCAGCAGATCTGTTTTTCCTGACATAGGGCACTCAGGCATAAAACCAATTGAAAGTGGAAGAGCATCGAAATCCTCTTAGTGGCCAGGCTGAGGTGGTCAAGCCTGAGAGTTGGGCCTCAGCTCTGGATAGCTCAGCCTCTTTGACTATGTGCTGGTCAACTAGCTCAGACTCTGGCTGTGGCCCAGAGAATGTCAACCCTGGAAGAGACCCACTTAATCCCACCCCTTCTTTCTATGAATAGGAAAACAGGCCTGAAGAGGGGAGAAAACTGACAGGGGCGCACAGCAAATTGGGGTCACGCTAGCACTAGAACCCTGATGTCCAAAGTTCTGGCCCAATGCTCTTTTACCTCTCCGTACTGGGCTGATGGTGAAGGTCCTCAAATGCCAAGCTAAGGAGAGAAACATGCCCCAGAGAAACAGGACACACTAGAACGGGAGCAGGCAACGTCAGAGCTGCACTGCAGAGTGTTCACTTAGAGCAGGGAGGAGTTTACCTCTCTCCTTCTGGGGTCTGGGCTGGGAACTGGAGCTACTCTTTATTTTTTATTTATTTTTTTTTGAAGTGAAGTCTCGCTCTGTCACCAGGCTGGAATGCGGTGGCACAATCTCGGTTCACTGCAACCTCTGCCTCCTGGGTTCAAGTGATTCTCCTGCCTCAGCCTCCCAAGTAGCTGGGACTACAGGCACATGCCACCACGCCCGGCTAATTTTTGTATTTTTAGTAGAGATGGGGTTTCACCATGTTGGCCAGGATGGTCTCCATCTCTTGACCTCTGATCTACCCACCTCGGCCTCCCAAAATTCTGGGATTACAGGCATGAACCACCGTGCCTGGCCCGGGGCTACTCTTCAGGTCTAATGTTCTACCAGGCCTTCAATAAACTGTCCTTGCAAGTAGCCTGCCATTTCATAGCATTTGAAGGAAAAACTGGCTTCTCTTTTTTTTTTTTTTTTATTTGGGGAAAAACTGTGGTCAGGGGACTTTTGTAATGTAAAGGGAGATGGAAATCCCCTTGAAATAGAGAAGTTTTGGACAATAAAGTGGCATCATGGAAAGGCTGAGTTTGTGATGCTAACTGTCTTTTCTTGGACTGGATGTGATGCTAACTGTCTTTTCTTCACCTGCTTGACTGGGTCAAGGTGCCTCTCCTCGGGGTCTCTGCCAGAAATGACGGAGGGAGGAGGCCCCTCAGCACTGAAGAGACGGACTCTGGCATCCAGGCTCAAGTTCCTCTTTATTACCTACATTGTTCTGCAGCCCTGAGGCCCCAAATCTCACGATTTTTGACACTTCAACAAACGAATCACACTATTGTTGACCATATTTTTCTGTACATCGACTCACTTTTAATAACGGATATTTTAAAAGTATGTTTCTATTGCTACATCAGTAGAAAATCAACTTCATTTCCATAAAAAATAAGTACAGGGAAAACAAAACAACATGATTACGTTCTGGCTAGATACGGTGGCCTGTTCTGTCCTTGTTAGGAAGGGAGATTGGAATCGCGTTAGAGAACTTCTGCCGGGCATGTTACAAACAACCTGAAGCTTTCCTTGACTTAATCAAAAGGAAGGGAAAATAATTGAAAATAGAGTAACTATCTCACTAGGTGGTTTAGCTACCTCATGTCTCTGTGTGAAACAGCTGAAATTAGCTCTGGTTCCACTGATTCTAGCCAAACCTTGGACAATGCTTTGGGCAGGACCTTGCTCTCCCACCCATTGGCTGAGTAACCTTGGGAAAGTTCCGCAAGCTGTCTGAGCCTCTGATTCTTCACCTGCGAAATGGATGTGTTCACAGAACGTACCCCCTCGGCTTCTAAAATGCATAGAAGGCACAGGAAGTCCTTCACCTAGTGTGGTCTCTGAGAGGTAAGAATAGTAAGAATACTAATGGTGCTGATACCAGCGGGCTAGGGGAGGTCCCCAAATGCCCGTAGGACTTTGGCCCCGGCTGGTGTCCAGGCTTCTGACACCATCTCGAGAAGGAAGTCAATGACAAATTGGAAAATAGTGAAAGTATGGAGAGTTATTGTAAGATGAAAAGTACACACTCAAGAAATGGGAGTGTGGGCATACCTAAGAGAGAAAGTCATGTAACCAGATTTGCAGTTTCCATCTACATGGGTTTCTTTAACCAAGAGGTGGAATATTCATGAAAATTCCTGGGAAAATGTGAAGATTTCTCAGAATTCTGGTGGCACTCATTTTTACTCACACCAAATATGGGTGTTCCAGGATCTTTCCTGGCACTGGTGGATGTGTGATTATGTTAATGAGCATATAGTGAGGTCCTAGGTGAGACCTTGGTCAAATCCAGTGCCATGCTGGGTCCAGTTGGACGTAGCCAGCTTGACCCACACCCCGGTGTTTCAGGTTCTCAGCCCCTAGCTTCTGCAGCTATTTTAACAGTTTCCTTTTGCTAGCCACGTAAAACTGCTGCCTGGAATTTGCTGTTCTCCTGTGTCAACCCTGTATCACTCCTGTCTCAATGCTATCAGGAGGGCTTTGGTAAAATCCCTTAACTTTGTGGGGTGCTGTGGCGCCTGCCTGTAATCTCACACCTTGGGAAGCCAAGGCAGGAGAATCACTTTAGCCAAGGAGTTTGAGACCAGCCTGGGTAACATGGTAAGACTTGTCTCTAATGGAAAAAAAAAAATCCCCTAATTTGAACCTTCTGGTATTTGGTGTGTTTTGGGGAACTGAACCAGGAGTCTGGGTAAAGAGAAGCAGCGAGAACAGAAGCAGCAGACACAGAGCCCCAGCAGAACTGTCCGGCCAGAGGAGTTGGCCCCCAACGGGTGGATCTGTGCATCAAGGAAGCATCCCCAGGACTCTCAGAAACATCAAGGAAGTGAAACTGAATAAAGATATTGGACTTCAGTGGTCAGGCAGGATGGATGCTTAGACAAAACTGGTAGGGTAATCTCCAAATGCCAGATAATTTGAGGACCCTGGGAGATGAATATTATTGTTCTCCATTTTGCATACAAGAAAAATGAAACTTGTGAAAGTTGCCAGTATGGAGTCACTTATGTCAAACTCTCACCAAATGGAGCTGGGAGGCCATGAAGGAAGGGTCCTCATGCATGTATGCCTATAACAGATACTATCCAAGGAATTCCACATAAGCCACCTGGCTTGTACAGGGACATTTGCCCAACAGCAGCTGTCTCCACTGATAAGCTAATGCCAACTCCTGCAGCATGCTCCTGTAACCAATGGTCTTTTTTCCAAATTAGCTTACATGTTCTTCTCCTTTGTTTATTTTTTTTGAGACAGAGACTCACTCTGTCACCCAGGCTGGAGTGCAGTGGTGCAATATCAGCTCACTGCAACCTCCACCTCCCGAGTTCAAGTGATTCTAGTGCCTCAGCTTCCTGAGTAGCTATAATTATAGGTTCACGCCATGATGCCTATATGATGGCATCATTTTTGTATTTTTAGTAGAGACAGGGTTTTGCCATATTGGCCAGGCTGGTCTCGAACTCCTGACCTCAAGTGATCTGCCCACCTCAGCCTCCCAAAGCACTCGGATTACAGGCATGAGCCACTGCATCTGGCCTCTCCTCCTTTCTCTTAAAAGTTCCCCATTCCCCGATCCCCTTGGTGCACCTATAGTCCACCATAGCACGTGCACCCCAAATCGCAATTCCCTGTTATTCCCAAATAAACTCTTTGTTTTGGGGAACTGGTCTCTCCGCTGTTTATTTCAGGTTGGCAGACCTAAAATATAATACAATATTAAATGACTGCCAAGCAATTCATAGCAGATCTATACTCCAGGACCACTCTTTTTAAGAGCTCAATAAGGCCGGGCGCGGTGGCTCAAGCTTGTAATCCCAGCACTTTGGGAGGCCGAGGCGGGTGGATCACGAGGTCAAGAGATCGAGACCATCCTGGTGAAACCCCGTCTCTACTAAAAATACAAAAAATTAGCTGGGCATGGTGGTGCGTGCCTGTAATCCCAGCTACTCAGGAGGCTGAGGCAGGAGAATTGCCTGAACCCAGGAGGCAGAGTTTGCGGTGAGCGGAGATCGCGCCATTGCACTCCAGCCTGGGTAACAAGAGCGAAACTCTGCCTCAAAAAAAAAAAAAAAAGCTCAATAAATGTTCTGAATATGCTTAGTCATAGCTAAACTGTGATTCAGGGCATGAGGTAGACTAGACACATGCATAAAAAGAATGAATAAGATCAGGATTAGCAGACCAGGCATGGTGGCTCACGCCTGTAATCCCAGAACTTTGGGAGGCCAAGGCAGGTAGATCAAGAGATTGAGACCATCCTAGCCAACAAGGTGAAACCCTGTCTCTACTAAAAATAGAAAAATCAGCTGGGCGTTGTGTTGCGTGCTTATAGTCCCAGCTACTTGGGAGACTGAGGCAGGAAAATCGTTGAACCCGGGAGGGGGAGACTCCATCTCAAAAACAACAAAAAAATCAGGATTTACAAAACAATATGGACATTTTTTTTTTTTTTTTTTGAGATGGAGTTTCACTCTTGTTGCCAAGGCTGGAGTGCAATGGTGCAATCTTGGCTCACCACAACCTCTGCCTCCCAGGTTCAAGGGATTCTACTGCCTCAGCCTCCCGAGTAACTGGGATTACAGGCATGCACCACCACACCCGGCTAATTCTTTGTATTTTTAGTAGAGACAGAGTTTCACCATGTTGGCCAGGCTGGTCTCAAATTCTTGACATGATTCATCTGCCTTGGCTTCCCATAGTGCTGGGATTACAGGCATGAGTCACCATGCCTGGCCAATATGGAAAATTTGATCATAAAACACACCAAAGTTATATCTTCATGTATGTATACTTATGTATGCAAATGCTTGAAACAGAGCTGGTAGCAGTATTAACAGTTGGGTAGAAAGGGTAGAGAGGAGTGGGGAAAGGAGGGCTTGTTTTGTTTGAGGTTATAATAATACATTTCCTTTTTTTTTTTTTTTTTCTTTGAGACGGAGTTTCGCTCTTGTTACCCAGGCTGGAGTGCAATGGCGCGATCTCGGCTCACCGCCACCTCCGCTTCCTGGGTTCAGGCAATTCTCCTGCCTCAGCCTCCTGAGTAGCTGGGATTACAGGCACACACCACCATGCCCAGCTCATTTTTTGTATTTTTAGTAGAGACAGGGTTTCACCATGTTGACCAGGATAGTCTCGATCTCTTGACCTCGTGATCCACCTGCCTCAGCCTCCCAAAGTGCTGGGAATACAGGCTTGAGCCACCACATCCGGCCTTTTTTTTTTTTTTGAGATGGAGTCTCACTCTATCACCCAGGCTGGAGTGCAGTGTCGCGATCTCAGCTCACAGCAACCTCTCTCTCCCGGGTTCAAGTAATTATCCTGCCTCAGCCTCCTGAGTAGCTGGGATTACAGCTGGGATTAGCCACCACGCCCGGCTAATTTTTTGTATTTTTAATAGAGATGGGGTTTCACTCTGTTGGTCAGGCTGGTTTCGAACTCCTGACCTTGTTATCTGCCTGCCTCGGCCTCCCAAAGTGCTGGAATTACAGGAGTGAGCTACCATGCCTGGACAGTAATAATACATTTCTATACTATTTAAATTTTTTAAAAATTTAAAGAAATGGCTGTTGTGGGCTGAATTGTATCACTCGCCCCCAGTACGTCAGAATGTGACTGTATTTAGGGTCAGGGTCTTTCAAGAACTAATGAAATGAAAATGAGGTCACTAGGGTGCACCCTAATCCAATATGACTGGTGTCTTTATAAGCAGAGGAGATTAGGGGCCTACTGGAGGCTGAATGGTGGGAGGAGGGAGTGGCTCAGGAAAAAGAACTCATGGATACTAGGCTTAATACCTTGGTGACAAAATAATCTGTACGACAAACCCCCATGACAGAAGTTTACCTATGTAACAAACCTGCCCAGGTACCGCTGAACTTAAAAGTTAGATTTTAAAAAAGAAATCTCCTTAAGTTAGAAAAATACTTTTAAAATCTAAATAAAGTGGAAGACAAAACCCACAAGTAAAAAAGGAAGAGGAAATTAGGATGCAGACACACAGGGAAGACCATGTGAAGACACAGAAAGAAGACAGCTGTCTGCAAACCAAGGAAGAAACCAGCCCTCAGAAGAATGCAACCCTTGGACACCTTGATCTTGGACTTCTAGCCTCCAGCATAAAATAATTTTCTGTTGTTTAAGCCACTAGCCTGTAATATTTGTTATGGCAGTCCTAGTAAACGGATACAATGACCAAGGTGAAATTCCTATCTTCCAGGAACTCCTAGCCTAGTGGGAGAAGTGATGAATAGAACAATGTCACTATAATGCCAAGAAAACTGGGAGAAGTCCTGCAAAATACAGAAGCAAGGTACTTCGGAACCTAGTGGGAGGAGGACATTGCAAGGCCTGGCAGGTATCACAGAGGAAGTGGCTTTTGAGCTGGGCCATGAAGGATAAGAAACAGAGAAAAGCAGGCAGGTAGGAGAGATAGGGACTGTTTCTGGGGGAAATACACAAGCAAAGGCCTGGCCGGTGAAAGTCTGTCCTGTGTCAGATTAGAGCAGCAGTGCTTTCCCCAAGTACATGCTTTAGGATGTGGTGGAGATGCAGCTGGAGGTGTGTGTTTGCTGGCAGTTTCATTCATCAGCTGTTCCTGATCACTATTGGCCATCATGGATGGTTATTAAGCATGAGAGTGAAATTGTTGGATTTGCTTTGCAGAATGATCACTCTGATAGTCTGTGAGGCAGGAGTTGAAAAGTGATGGGCCAGGTGCAGTAGCTTACGTCTGTAATCCCAGAACTTTGGGAGGCTGAGGCAGGTGGATCAGCTGAGGTCAGGAGTTTGAGACCAGTCTGGCCAACATGGCAAAAACCCATCTCTACTAAAAATAACAAAAATTAGCCAGGCATGCTGGCAGGCACATGTACTCCCAGCTCCTCGTGAGGCTGAAGCAGGAGAATTGCTAGAACTTGGGAGGCAGAGGCTGCAGTGAGCCATAAATAAATAAATAAATAAATAAATAAATAAATAAAGTGGTAGTCTAAGAGCTTTTCAGTCCACAGAAATGTTTTGTTTCACTCAGTTATTTTTTTTCAAAATTGATTAACTGTGCTAACAGTTAATAAATTATAAACAATTATAGGTATAATTATAATTTATATGATACTTAAAATATATGTTTTCTAATGTAATTTCTAATCATAAACATTATAATTAATTTTCTAATAAGTTAACATGACCATGTTAATGTTAATTCTGTTGGTTGATTTATATGTATATTATAATATTAGTAAATTGGAAGAGCTCTTAAAATTTTCAGGTTTTTTTTTTGAAACTGAGTCTCACTCTGTCACCAAGGCTGAAGTGCAGTGGTGTGATCTTGGATTACTAAACCTCTGCCTCCTGAGTTCAAGCAATTCTCCTGTCAGCCTCTCGAGTAGCTGGGATTACAGGTGCACACCACCACACCTGGCTACTTTTAGTATTTTTAGTAGAGGTGGGATTTCACCACATTGGCCAGGCTGGTCTCGAACTCCTGACCTTGGCCTCCCAAAGTGTTGGGATTCTAAGTGTGAGCCACCAACCCGGCCAATATTCAGGTGTTTTAGAGATCTTTTAACAAATGTTATGGGTTGAATTCTGTCCCTCCACAAAAAAAGATATGTTGAATTCCTAACCCCTGGTACCTTTGAATCTGACCTTTTTTTTGGAAATGGGGTTTTTGCAGGTGCAATTTCAATGGAAATTGAGATATGGTTATATAAGAGTAGGGTGGGTCCTTGATTCAATATGATTGGTGCCCTTATTAGAAGAGGAGAGCCGGGAACAGTGACTCATGCCTGTAATCCCAACACTTTGGGAGGCCAAGGCGGGTAGACCACAAAGTCAGAAGTTTGAGACCAGCCTGGCCAACATGGTGAAACTCCATTTCTACTAAATATACAAAAGTTAGCCGGCCGTGATGGTAGGCACCTGTAATCCCAGCTACTCCGGAGGCTGAGGCAGGGGAATCCCTTGAATCTGGGAGGCGGAGGTTGCAGTGAGCCAAGATCGTGCCATTGCACTCCAGCCTGGGTGACACAGTGAAACTGTCTCAAAAAAAAAAAAAAAAAAAGAAAAGAAAAGAAAAAAGAAGAAGAAGAGAAGAGATACAAACACAAGGAGAAGATAGCCATGTGACGATGACAGGCAGAGCCTGGAGTGATACAGCCACAAGCCAAGAACAACAAGGATTGCCATCAACCACCAGGAGCTAGGCAAGGGCAAGGAAGGAATTACTCAGTCTCAGAGGGAGCATGGCTCTGCTGACACCTTGATTTTGGACTTTCAGCCTCCAGAATTGTGAGAGAATACGTTTTTGGTATTTCAAGCTACCCAGTTTATGGTAATTTTATTATAGCAGCCCTAGGTAGCTCATACAGCAAGAAGCCTATATTTCCTCCTAACAAGTGGCTGCTGTCCAGTAAGGTACTCCCAGGAGGTACATCTCTAGCCAGATGACATCGCTCACCCACCTGAGGTACAGATGCTACAACAGAGGTCCAGAAGAGAAAAGATGAGCTCTCAACTAATGCAGTAGCTCCCGGGAGGGACTTCAAATGGGTTAGCTTGTGAGATCTTGGACAAGAGCTCTGTAGGAATGTGCCTTTGCACTCCAGCCTGAGTGACAGAGTGAGACTCTGTCTCTCTCTCTCTCTCTCTCTCTCTCTCTATATATATATATATATGTGTGTGTGTGTGTGTGTGTGTGTGTGTGTATATATATATATATATATATATATATATATATATATATATAATCCCCACAGTATGCCCTGCACCATTCAGATAAGGAAACTGAGACTCAACAGGTCAAATAATAGCTGAAGCTGGATGAGGGATACAGCAGTTTGTGCTTTTGTCTGTATCTAAAGTCCTTGCTCTAAAAGAAGGCATGAGCTTGTTAGTTGAAAGTGTTTTTAATCTTTTTATTCATTCGTTCATTGATGAATGCTCTTTATCATTTTATGTATTTTGGAAAGAAGGCAGCTGGGTGTAGCTGAGAGGACACTGGCCCAGGTGCTGAGAGACTTGGGCTCTGGTCTAGTCTGGGCCTCAGTGTCCCCATCCATGACATGTGCGGGCTGTAATGGCTGATCTCGAAGGCCCTTTCTTATGCCAAGAGTTTATAATTTTGTGATTCCCCAGCCTTGGGAAGAAGTCACCAACTAATACTATTACAACAGCTCAGAATGCTAATTTGCCAGGATCTCAACTGAGGATTTTAATCCAAGTCCCCCTGACTGCAAAGCTTCTTCACTTTATTCTGGGTTGAGAAAACAAAGGAACTGAAAAAGAGACCGGGGAATCACTGCTGCCAAACCGGGTGTGCGCGAGCAACGCAAATGGGACCAGCAGCCGCAGGCTGGGAGTTCTGGCGGCGGGGCAGGCCTGGCGCGGGCCTACCGCGCCCTCTGGTGGAGCACGCCTGAATCGGCTCCCTTTCTCGTAGACGAAGGGTTGCAGGAAGCAGGAACTGGTTTTCCCAATAGTTTTGGAAACCACTGACCCCAGCTATTGTCCTAAAATGTCAGCGGCTTGAGGGTATTTGACACTCCTTTGTGAAGCCCAGCTGCCCTGTGTTCATTTACTGATGAGGCTAATTATATTTTGTTTCTGTTTTTATAACTTGCAGATAACTTAGGCCAGGTAAAAAGCAGTGAACCCACCAGAAAAGGTTCCTTTCCCCCTCAGCTCAGGGTGAGGGAGGGCAGACGTTAAACCTGTAAAATAGAAAATAAATATGTGGACAGGAAGAAAATCTCCTTCCTTGACGCCGCCTTTCACCTTAGCTTTCTCTTCAGTCTCTGGATGGGAAAAATATCTTTGTCAAGTGCAAGAGCCGGGTGTGGTGGTTCATGCCTGTAATCCCAGCACTTTGGAAGGCTGAGGTGGGTGGATGACTTATGGACCGAAGTTCAAGACCAGCCTGGCCAACATGGCGAAACCCTGACTCTGCTTTAAAAAAAAAAAAAAAAAATACAAAAATTAGCCAGGTGTGGTGGTGCATGCCTGTAGTCCCAGCTACTCAGGAGGCTGAAGCAGGAGAATTGCTTACACCGGGGAGGCGGAGGCTGCAGTAAGTCCAGATTGTGCCACTGCACTCCAGCCTGGGTGACAGAGCAAGACTCTGCCTCAAAGAAAAGAAGGCCAAGGAGTGCAAATACTTTTTAACTTAAAAAATGCTTTAAAATTATGTCCAGCTTCATTTGTCGCAAATACTATATTCTGAGGATTCTAAAACAACTTCTAATCTGTACTGAAGCAATGCCCGGAGTCAGCCTTGAAGGCTGTATTGTGAGCCTCCTCCAGGAAGGCACTGACTTCCTAGCAGGGAGAGCAGAGGGTGGAAAATGATTGGGGAGTACAGTGGAGGGGGATTTTACACATATTTATAATCTTCACAACAGTCCGATAAGCTGGGGACCACCATACCTATTTTACAGATGAGAAAACTTAATCCCAGAGAGATCAAGATGCTTGCCCAAGTCTCAGAGCTAATAAACTGCAGAGTTGGAATTTAAATCTCAGAGAAATAATTGATATGGATTCCAAAATCTGGTTTTCAATCTCAGCTCTGAACATGCTTGCTGTGTAGCTGCTGGGATATCTGTTTGTCTTTTTAATCTGTATTATGAGGTCTTAGTTAAAAGGTATTCATAGTCTCTTCCCCATCTGCTGACATAAGGGCCTCTGCAGAAAAATGGGAAGGTGGTTACTGAAAGGCTTCAGTGGACAGAAGGAGACAGGAGCCCAGGTCCGAGCCCAATCATTGGTCATTGATGAATGAGTGCACGGCTAACCCAGCGGCCTTTCCTGAATCTCACAGCTTCACCAGTAAGCGCATACAGAACATCAGAGGCCTCAGAGATTCCCTTATCCAGCTGTTTTTAAAGTTTTTAAACAGAAGTCCAATTCATAAAGCCCTTTGTATTTTTTTTGCTATGGGTTTTTTCTTTTGGTGAGGAGGTGGTTGTTGAGAGAGAATGGAAGAGGGGATAGAGCCCCATGTACTTGAACTGCCCTGGAAGACAGTGGTCCTTTGGTCTGAAAAAAAAAATTGAACTGAAAAGATCAATAACCTCTCCACATTCCAGATAGGAAAAATGAGGCCCAGAGAGGGGAAACCTCCTACCCAAGGTCACACAGCTGGTTTAAGGTAGTCCCAACCTCAAGCTCTCATTCCCAGTTCAGTGCTTTATCCACCTCACCCGCATCTGGGTTGGATCCCCAATTAATTATTAATAGCAACTTTTACACCTGAAAGTACTGATTAGCAATGTCAGACTACTAAAATGCCATCACCTACTTACATAGTAGCTAAAGGATCTGTTGTGTGAGCCAAATCACTCAGATTTTAAGGCATTTTAAGACTTGTGAGTTTTTTGTTTCGGTTTTTTTTTTTTTTTTTTTTGATGCCATATACTTTTTTTTGGTGGTAAAATACACATAATATGAAATTTACCATCTTAGCCACTTTTAAGTGTACCATTTAATAGCATTAAGCACATTCACATTGTCGTGTAACCGCCACCACTATTCATCTTCACAACGTTTTCATCATCCCAAACTAAAACTCTACTCGTTAAATGATACCTCCCCATTCCGCTGTCCACCAGGGAACCACCTTCTAATTTTCTGTATCTCTGTATTTGACTATTCTGTGTCCTGTATGAAAGTGGAATCCTGTACCATTTGTCTCTGTGACTGGCTCATTTCATTTAGCTTAACGGTTCATCCTTGTAGTTGCATGCGTCAGAATTTCCTTTCCTTTTCAGGCCGAATAACATCCCATTCTTATCAACAATATCCCCAAATGTGGCATATATCACACTTCCCTTAATCATTCATTCCTCACTGGACACTAGGACTGTTTCCACATGTGTGAGTGCAGTTAATAACATTACTTACCTTGTGGTGTAATTGCAAAGACTGAAAGAGGTAAAAGCGGTTTACACAGTGCCTGGTTATGTACTAAAAAGCTCGGCAAGTCATTCCTGTGGGCAGAGAGGGAGTGAGATATCTTACAATGTGTTCTTATCTTTCCCAATACACTCATACTGGAATTGAAACTCTCTCATAGAAGTGTGGTACTTTATAGTTTACAGCCACATTCACGTCGGTGATCCCATGTGCACTCCTAGCCCTTCTCTGTAAGATTCACAGGACGGGTGCTGGCATCTCCATTTCACAGAAGATAAAACTGAAGGAGAGAGAAAGCCCCAGGTCAGCCAGATATTAACAGTTTTCAGTGGCTGTCTGTCTCTCTGGCTCTTGGGGAGTCCGCTGTGACAGACTGGATTTCATTCACCTATATTCACCACCCCACAGGAGAATTAGGCACCCCAATCCTATCAACACGAGGCTATAAGACTCGCTCTGGCTAATAAAATATGGGCGTAAGTGACATGTGCTACTTTGGAGCAGAATCTGGAAGACTTAGGACATCACTCACTAGGTCTCTTTTCCCTCCGCCGTGACATCTGACAACGTTCCAGAGAGAGAAAGGGAGAGACAGAGAGAGGCAGTGTGCTCGGCCAGCCTGGGTCCCAAAGTGAAGATGATGTGGAACAGGGAAGCAGTTGACACATTATGGTCATAGAGAGGGAGGAAGAAACACACCTTTGTGATAAGGTTTAAATCCACTGGCATTTTGGAGTCATTAGTTACACAGTCAAACCTAGCCTCTCCCAACTAATATATCTATAAAGGCAATATCCTTTCCTGAGAGAAGGGATTTATTATATCAGGCCCTAGATAAATCTTGACTGGTCTATGGTGCGTGTGTGTGTGTGTGTGTGTGTGTGTGTGTGTGTGTGCGCGCGCGCGCATCTATAAAGGCAATATCCTTTCCTGAGAGTAGGGATTTATTATATGAGGCCCTAGATAAATCTTGACTGGTCTGTGGTGCATGTGTGCATGTGTGTGTGTGTGTGTGTGTGTGTATGTGTGTGTGTGTGTGCATGTGTGTGTGTGTGTTCATGGCACAGGAAATATGAGAAAGTGAAGGCCTAACCCAAATTGTTTTAGATGCGGTGCAGAGAGGCCTGTTTCTCGTTCTTCCTTCCTTCTCCCCAGTTGTTCGTATTACTCTAAAGAAAACTTTTTGGTCTAGGCCGGGCGTGGTGGCTCAAGCCTGTAATCCCAGCACTTTGGGAGGCCGAGGCGGGTGGATCACGAGGTCAAGAGATCGAGACCAGCCTGGTCAACATGGTGAAACCCCGTCTCTACTAAAAATGCAAAAAATTAGCTGGGCATGGTGCCTTGTGCCTGTAATCCCAGCTACTCAGGAGGCTGAGGCAGGAGAATCGCCTGAACCCAGGAGGCGGAGGTCGCGGTGAGCCGAGATCGCGCCATTGCACTCCAGCCTGGGTAACAAGAGCGAAACTCCGTCTCAAAATAAAAAAAAGAAAGAAAACTTTTTGGTCTCTGTTTAATTCCATGAGAGCAGATAAAGGTTTTCTTCTTTCCTATTTGGGGAAAAGGCTTTCAGGAGCTATGTATTGGCTTGAAGAAATAATTACAGGAGCTTCTGTTTCCTGAGTGTTTATTCCCTACCAGGCACTATGCTATGAGCTTTTCACATTCTGCTTCATTTTCTCTTAATAATTGGCATAGGTACTAAATACTGCCATTTCCTGATTTTTGAGACAAGGAAACGAAGAATTAAAGACCTTAAGGAACTTTCCAAAGCCATATAGCTACTAAGAAGCAAGGCTGGGACTGAAATCCAATTACAGTGTTGGATGATTTCTGACTCGTCAGTCTGGGTCCCTCTGACAAAATATCTCACCCCCTCTCTGCCCACAGGAATGACTTGCCAAGCTTTGTAGCACATAACCAGGGGCTGTTATTTGTAGGCACTATTATGCTTGCTTCCTCTGCTATTTCTTTCCCCCTCTGCTAATTCTAAGCCCCACTCTTTGCTCACCATGGATGGTAGAGGGGAACCTCCTTTCGCTAGTTCTGGTTTCAGTGAGGAAGGATATTTTTCTGAGCACATTCCTGGTTCCTCTTCGTGCTTTAGCCGTTCTTGGAAAGATGAAGGACTGTAAATTTGAAAATGCCTGGTCATTCCCAACTTAGCACTTCTTTTGACAGAAGTGCTCCTTGGCCCTGCCCGCTTCAGCAGGAGGTCTCCCCTTGTCTTTGCAGCCCATTTCTGAGGTTCACTGTTAGTGATGCCCTTCAGCTACCAGCCCTAGCGGCTTCTTCTCCAACCTGGCGACATTAGCAATTAAGAAAATATTCCGGCCTCCCTCTGTATCTTTTTGTTTGGTTTCTCAACTTGTTCAGAACTCAGACAAAGCAAAGGAATGCTATTTATTCAGAGTCCCACCTAGAGCCCCAAATGGGCATCCTAAGGGAATTACATTGGTGGGAAAGTTTTCATGGTCCACTGATGGTGCCTGTCCTCACCTGGTGGCCTCAGGGTTTAACTCCAACCTCCCTGGACCTGCACCTGTCTTTTAGGCAATGAAAGGTGGTATAGCAGAAATAGCTGGTTGTTTCTCAGTATCCATTCCTTTCTTCCCTCATTAGTAATAATCCTCCCCAGGACAAAGACTAAATTTCTCTGCATCCCTTGCAGCTAGGTGTGACTGTGTGATCCACCAACGGGATGTCAGCAAAAGTAATAGGTACAATTTCTGGGTCATACATTTAACACGAAGGCATGTGCTATATACTTCTTTTTCTCCCCCTCCTGGTGTTAGCTGAAGTAAGTATTTTGAACCATGATATAGAAGCATGACTTGCGGGTGGCAGTGCAATAAACAAAGAGGAACTTAGATCTTGCTGCCTTCAAGCTGCTATGTTACCTCTGTACTACTTACTTAGACTTTCATGTGAGGGAGGAATAAATTTCTATTGTACAAAAGCCACGGTCATTTTTTAGTCTCTTGGTTGCAGCATGTGAACCCATGTATTCTAAGTAGATGCTCAAGAAGTGCTTTCCAACTGGGGAAGGGGTTCAGGGCTCTGCCAGGAGCCCAAGTGTGTGCCTGATTCACATGGGAGGGCATTAGTGAATAAAGGTAGGAAAGAAGGACCAGGCATTTGTTGAATGCTTGAACCATTCTAGATATTGTGTCACATACTTTCAGTTACACTTTCCCAGTTGATCTAAACAACAATTCCATGTGTGTATGGCGGAGGGGAAAATCTATTATCTCATTTTATAGTGGAGACTCAGAGAAGTTAAGTGATTTGGGCCAGGTGCAATGGCTCACACCTGTCATCCTAGCACTTTGGGAGGCCAAGGTGGGCAGAACTCTTGAGCTCAGGAGTTCAAGGCCAGCCTGGGCAACATTGAGAAACCTTGTCTCTACAACAACAACAACAAAATTAGCCAAGTGTGGTGGCATGCACCTGTAGTCTCAGCTACTGGGGAGTGGGGGCTGAGGTGGGAGTACTGCTTGAGCCCAGGAGGTGGAGGCAGCAGTGAGCTGATATGGTGCCACTGAACTCTAGTCTACCTGACAAAGTGAGACCTGTCTCAAAAAAAAAAAAAAAAAGAAGTTAAGTGCTTGTCTGAGGTCACACTGCTAATAAAAAGCTCTGCCGGAAATGGAACTGAGGTCAGTTTGAGTCTCAAAACCATATACTCTCCTCCATAGCATACCATTCACTCATTAACTCCCTCCACCAAATATAATACCATATTCTACAACACAACAAAATCCTGCCCCTGTTGGGAGACTACCCTCCATGGGTCTCATGTTTCTGCACATCTTGTGAGCATAGGCACAACTGTCCTTTGTCCTAAACTGTCTTTCCAAGGATGTTTATAGGGCAGTCTTGAAAGTTAGAGATAGTGTTTCCTTCTACAGCAAAAATAGATGTAATTACTTCCCATTATAAAAGATGTGATTTCCTTAAGCTCAGGGTTCTTCTGTAACAGAATCCACTGTGTGTGCTGGTACCCCTTCCTATCACCACCCATAGGTCTTTGGCACAAAGAAAACTACTGCAGATATGCTGATGCTCATGCTGCTTGCTGTGCTGTGAATAATACAGTCCTCTGTCTTTGACTCAGAAGTCTCACAACTTCCGCCTGTATCCATGAAACTGGCAGGCTGGCTTGTTAGCTTGCAAGTAGAGTAAGAGCTCAGTTCTTAACAGCACCTTCATCATCAGTTTAATTCAGTTGTGTTACATCACTCATGCTTTTAACTAGCATTATTTCAACTTAATGTACAAGGTCAGAAAAAGCTATAAAGAAATAATCTAGATACCAATCTCCCTTCCCTTTTTCTGAATAAGTGTATGCCTTGGCGTGAGCATGCAATGAAAGAGTTAAATCTGTATTCTCAGTAGGTCTCAGTTCCACGTGGATCTTGTGGTGTGCTCTAAAGTTGAATCTAAAGTTGAAAGATGTTTACCGAGCATGGTGGCACGTGCCTGTAGTCCCAGGCTGAGGTGGGAGGGTAGCCTGAGCCTGGGAGGTGAAGGTTGCAGTGAGTCAAGATCACTGCACTCCAGCCTGGGCAACAGAGCCAGACCCAGTCTCAAAACAAAGTTCAAAGATGCATATTTTTTTCATGTGACATGGCCTCTTAAAGTGAAACCACCCACTTCTGGTCATCAGCCCAAGGAATGGTTCAATGACGATAAATGGGTCTACAGTGTGGTGCTTTTCCTGAGAAAATTTCAAGCATGCTTTTTACCTTATAATATGATTTATTTGTTTGTTTGTTTGTTATGGGCCAACTTTAGAATGTCATGTCCTCATAAGCTATAACACTAGAGAATATTTTCTGGGACAGGGTGGCATAAGGTTTATGGGGAAGTGAAAGGGTACTATTTCAATGGACATACAATTTATTTTACAGTTGAACATAGAGTGTACTTATTCTTACATTGATGCATCACCTTTTTTAGTGTGATAAGTTGATCTAATCCTTTTTCATACCCAGAGACTAATGAGTCTTATGCCCTTGATTTTGACTTCTTTGTCAACCTGCTACATTTTGAAGTATATTAATTGCCCTTTCTTTTTTGGTTAATTTCGATGGCCATACCACCATGACCGCACCTGATCTCAACTTTTTTTGGTTTAACAAGCTTTTTTGATGATTTCTGTTTAATTAAACTATGTATTGCTGGAAGTTAATCAGCTACATTAAAATATATTGGTTTTTTTAATTAGGCAGAACACATACGTGGTAATAAAATTTGGAGTACAAATTATCTTAGTTCTGCTAACTCTTCAATACCACTTCGGGAACTGGGACAGCAGTATTTTAAAGCCTGAGTGTGGCTTTAAAATACTCCAAAACCACTGCACAAAGAATGTAAGCACAGGGGTAGGACGGAATCTCCAATTCAAGATAGCCTATGAATCACAATTCACTAGCATAAGAAGAAAATGAACAAATAAAATTAAGCTCCTCATAAGGAGATGAATTAATTTGGTTTAAATAAACGCAAGAGAGAGATCTGGAAATGACTTTACTTGTTTGGGCTCTGGGAAGAGATGAAGGATAAAATAACATCGATTTTTGCAAAACAAATTATAAAAATACAAGCAGAAATGGAGCCAGAGCAGGTGGCTACGACAAAGAATCTGCACCTGAAGAATCCCGTACATCTCCCCAGGAATAGGTGACCCCCTCGCATTTGCTGTATCTTCCAGCAGACTGCTAGCTTATGTCACTATGCCACACCCCTCTCTGATGGACACTTCTTTGCTGTAATCCAATCTGGTACTAGAAAGCCAAGGTGGGAGGAAGGAAAGGGGGAAGCAACTTCAGCCCCTCTCCTTCTAAAGCCATCCAAAAGCCCCTACAGTGCTCTCTCTCTCTATTTGTCTTCTCTTTTGTGTAGGAAGCAGTGGGGCAGAGCAGATCAGTGCTGCCCCATTAGACAGATAACAAGGGAGTTGCCAGTCCCATCTTCCTGCAGGCACACCCCATCCTTACTAGATTCTTTTGGAGCCCCTCTCCCCTGGTTCTAGAAGAGCAGACAGTTCCCATGCGGGGAGAGAAAGAAGGGGTCTCCTTCCGTGACATTACAATTTCCCTAAAGGCTGACTTCCCTCCCATGTCTCCAATCTTTCTTTCCACAGATTACTGGTGATGGTGTGTCTGGGAGGGATTGGAAATGGGGAATAGGTGAGGGAGCAGTGGAGTGGAGGTAGAAGTTGATGGAAGGGCTGGTTTCTTCAACAACTGCTCTTCAAATGCCCTACTAGAAGGTAGCTGGCTCCAGCCACTGGCAGTTCTTTCAACAAAGAATGCTGGCTCCTTGTGGACTTCTTGTTTTCAGGTTGGGCTTCAGCAACAGATCCAAGACAACAGGAAGAGGATGTATACATGGAATAAACCCCTCCCAACGTCTAGTCACATAAACATACATGTCTTCTTTGCCCTCCTGTTACAGTTTAACAAATGTTGGCACACTACTTCGTTTTCTGCACCTTGCTTTTTTCCCTCCAAGTATTTCTTAGACATTGTTCCATATCAGGACATATACATGGGCTTCATTCTTCTTGATGGCTGCACAGTATTTCACAATGTAGATGTACTATAATTTACTATTACAGCTTTCTAGTGATAGACATTTCGTTTGTCTCCAGTCTTTTGCTGTTACAAACAATGCTACAGTGAATATTCCATGTATACATCTCTTCTGATAGAAACAGCTTTTTTTAAAAAAAAGTTAAGTAGAAACCCCAGTGGATGTTTAGCACCCAATGGACAGTCCCTCTTAATTATGCAGCAGCTGGTCACATACACTCTCCTAACTTTGAAAATTCTGGGATTTATTACAAGAATTGACGATTTCTACTGTCTTTAATTGCATTGCTTAGCATGTGACGGGCACTCTGCATCCACAACAGTGTTTCTGTTCAAAGTTGCATCAAAGTGTAATGTCTTTTACATAGGAAAGCAGCAATTAGGGATCTACATTTAAGCTAGCTATTGCGCTGCAAGTGCAAATAAGGGAGGAAATAGAACAGGTCTTAGCAGAGCCCCGAGGTTACATGGGGCCAGGTTCAAGTCCCAGCCAACTTTCATCTAAACGACTTTAGATCTGTGTGACACTCAGCTTTTTCATTCATAGAAGGAGGTAAATATAGTACTGACTTCATGGGGACGAGGTAAGGATTAAATAAGAAAATATGCATAATTCTTAGGGTAGTTCCTTGTACATAGTAAGTGTCGAATAAACATCAGCCATGCATACAGATCTCCCTTCAGGTGACAGTTGGATATAAGAAAGTTACCAGCCAGGTCTAAGTTCATTCCTGGCAATTAATGATCATTGGCTCACAGTTTTCTCCTTTACTTGGCACAGACGAATTTCTTAATTTCAAAAATGTTGAAGTATGACAACAAACTATACTTATTAAAGAATATGGAAATAGAAGCTTAGACCTAGGGTTGCAAAGGGATTTTAATATCACCTTATATTAGATTATTACGTAACAATCATTCCCATTTCTCGTTATATACCAGACATTTTGCATATATTATCTCATCTAATTTTCACAAAGATCCATGAGAGAGAGATTAAATTTTCATATTGCAGAAAAGACTGACAATCTGAGAAATCAAGTGAGATGCACAATGATATACCATTAGTAGATTATAGAGCAGGAATTTGAACACAGGTCTCTCTGAATATATGAGATGTACAAACTGTCACACACTTTTGCAGTGATATCTCACTTGCTCATGGCAGAACCAGTTCATAAAAGGTCCTGAATGCTAAGAGTAAGATTTAACGGTGTGGGGAGGTGGTCACCTTATCTATTAGGCACAGTATACACAGTGCTTAGGGCCTCTAATACTTTTAGGGGCCAACGAAAATGAGTATTTATTTATTTTAGAGACAGGGTCTCCCTATGTTGCCCAGGCTGGAGCACAGTGGCTGTTCACAGGCATGATCCCATTACTGATCAGCATGGGAGTTTTGATATGCTCTGTTTCTGATCTGGGCCAGTACATTCCTCCTTAGGCAACCTGGGGGGCCCCTCCCTCCTGCACTTAAGCGCGAACACCCCATCTATTTACACAGTGCACTACAGTGTAGAACTCCTGGAATCAAGCGTTCCTTTCTCCTGGAATCAAGCTGGAACTACAGGTGCAGACTACCAGCCCTGGCTTATGTTCTTTTAAACTCAGAAGCAAAAAATAAACTCTTAGGTCAAAGAAAATATTTTGTTATATAGTACTGAGATATCATCTTTTTATCAGTGTAGTTGTAAAATAAAAGTTAAATATTTATACATATATTTTATTTCAATGTGTGTGAAATACATGTGTGTGTGTAATGTACAAGCCACAAGGCAAGAGTGCCCAGGGCCCAAGAAAGTCAAAACGTGGCTCTGCAACCGAACTGCACGAAACCCTCTGGGACAGTGATAATGGCCGAGCAAGTTGGAAGATGGGAAGTGGTAGACAAACTGAAAAATATCACATTTCTCTCTCCCTGTCAAAAGCAACCCCAAAGTTAAGTCAAAATAGAGATGAAATGCAGGGCCATTTCCTAGCTGCGTGATCTTGGACAAGCGAGTTGACCAACCCGAGCCTCAGTTTCGCCGTGGATACAATGGGACGCGTGGCTCCAAGGTTTGTTGAACAGGGACCTAGCCTGGCTTGTTCACCGCTGCATACGAAGCGCACAGCGGTATCTGCAGTAAATGCCCCCATAAATACATGTTGAATCAGTGCAGTAAATGCTTGCTTAGCACGGTGGCCAGTATACGGTAACAGTCCAATAAGTGGTAAGTGTTGGCTTTAAAAATAGTTTTAAAATCTCCATGAGCGAAATCCTACTTCTCCAAGACGCAGGCGCACCCCGTCAGGTTCCATGCAGACCTGCGCAGTAGCGCCCCCAAATAGGCGAGGACACGCGACTGCGCTTGCGCATAAGCGCTTTCCACCTTCCCTCCGGGCGTGAGAGCCCGTGGGGCGGGCCTCAGCGGTGGCGCGACAAGTCCGGAGGTGAGGGCTGAGGAAGGGGCGTGGCTAGCAGGCCGGTCTCAGCCACCCTCTTCCGGGCTCCGCCAGCTGCGCGCGCATCTTCTCCCCCTTCTTTTGTGGTCCGGCCCATTGCGAGGGTGACAGGAAACCCTGTGCAGGGAGCGCCGCCATCTTGGACCAGCCCGAGGAAGATCCTGAGGGAGCCACAGGAACAGTCGCCGCTGCTACCGCTACTGCCGCCGGCGCGTCTGCATCTCTCGGCCAACCCGCGTACCTGCCGGGGCCTCGGCCGATAGCCCCCGCCCCCTCTCCCGCTGCGTCCGCACTCCCGTTCCTAGTCCTGACGCCCCCCTCCCGCCCGGAAAGCTGCCCAGCCACCAGCAGCCCCCCAGGTAACCCGGGCCTTCCGCAGTGTCCGGCCAGCCGATGCCTCCTCGCGCCAGGCTCTTCAGAGGGGCGGGTGTGGGGACGCGGAGACTGGGCCGCAGGCGAGCGGCGCCCCGGGGCCAGGCCCCGTCGGGCCGCGGCGAGCCCGGGGGTCGCCGGTAAGCGCCGCGGCGCCGGCCTGACAGGACTCCCGGGCCGGGGCGGAGGTGTCCCCCGCGCGGCTCCGGCCCGAGCCTCCTGCCCTCCCCACCCCGCGGGGCGCTCCGAGGCGTGCAGGGAAGGGTGTGTTCCGGCCTCGCCTTCCCCGCCTTCTCGGCGCGGCTGGGCCGGACTGCAGCTCCCGCAGGCCCCCCTCGCCCCGCCGCGGTTCTCCGCGGCCGCAGCCCGCCCCCGCAGGGTTTTCCCACGCGTGCCGCGCCGCGCGGCAGCCCGCGAGCCCCAGATGTGGCGGTCCCGTCCCGTAGGCCGCGTCTGGCTCTGAGTACAAAGGCAGCTCTTCGCAGCCTCCCGGCGTCTCGGGGCAGCTCCGGTGTCCTTGTGGGAGTGGGGAGCCCGGCCCTGCGCTCGGCCCGGAGACGGGGTCTGTGCCCCGGGGCTGGCGAGGTCCTGGTTTCGGTGCGTCCCTGTGACGCCCGTGGGCAGCCTCTGCGGCCCTGAACCTGCAGAGCATCTAGAAACAATGAAGAAGAGAAAGTTGTGGTATTTCTAGAATTTAAGAGAAGACGACAGAATTGGAGTGTTTTAAGGGTTTTAACTGTGGGCTAGGTACAGATTTAGGTGCCGTTGTGTTGCTCTGGCCCCGCGTAGCCTTCGGGGATAAGTTGTCTCCACTTTGTAAGTGAGGAAACTGAGGCCTGAAGTTGTGATGTGTGTCTGGCTGATGATGGCATATACAGACTGGCCTCGGCTCACACTGGATGGTGGTTTCTGTATACGCTAAAAAAATGAGGCCAGGGTTACAGACATGACCACTTAAAATGTAGCTACAACTTAATTCCTTTTTTACTGTGTTCGCATTGAATGACAACTGATGACTCCTGTATGACCTAAAGTCTATAGTCAGCCACTACACTGGCAGATCCTCATGCTCACAAACCCCCAAAAGAGAGATGCCAGGATTTTAATTTCATATATGAAGAAGAAACGGTTTCCAAGAGAACAGGTGTCTTCTTGGTGATTCCACAGCAAGTGTCAGAGCTCAGATTTGAACTCTTGTAAAGTTTACTGCTCATTTCCTTACTATCCCAACTGTCTTAAAAATTATTTTATTTTTCTAAGATAAATATTGTAGACGAACCAACTGCCTTTTATTTAGATTTCATTGTTCAGGACAAACTTGACCTTGGGATAATCCAGCTTCTACCACCTTATTCCCCCAAGCCTTTCCAATTTTTTTCTTCCAAGTTCTGCTTAGGCAGTTTACTTGATCATGCCTAGAGGTATGTTGTGGTTAAGAGTTTTGGAGTCACACTGTCAAGGGCTCCCCCTCCAGTCCTGCCACTTCCTAGTTAAGTGATCTTAAGTAAGTTACTTAACTTCTCGGACTCAGTGTCCTTATCTATAAAGGGGATAATTGAATATGCATCTTAGAGTTGTTGCTAGGATTAAATGGGGTTTAAAGAAAGCCCTTAGCACGTTGCTTGGCATATAGTAAATGCCCCAGTGCCTGTAACAGTGCCAGGCGCATAGTGGGTGTTTAAATCTTTTGAATGAATGAGAGAGGAGTGTAGCTTTGGAGAGCTACATGTAGAGTTAAACCTGGACCTTAATTCTAGCTCTGCATTTTGTAGTATGACCACAGGTAGATCACTTTCGTTTTCTTATTTTTAAAGTGAGTTTTTAGGATTAGAAATTGTTTACAAAGTAATTGGCATGTGTTAGGCCGTCAATACATGGCAGTTGTAAAGATGTAAAACCTTAGACTCCAACAGCTATTAAAAAATGTATTGGAATTAAAGCTACGTCTTAAAAAGTTGTTGCTTTTTATTACTACAGTTAAGCTTTATCATTGTTGTATACTTCAGCTTTGCAACAGAATTTGGAGTGTTCCTACAACTGATTTTTATCAATATCAAATATCTTTGCATAGTCACGGTAAGATACTGTGTTAGTGGAGGAAACTTAAGGTAAATAAAGTGTTAAAACTAGGGCTGTTGAGAGAATATTTCCTGTTTTTTTAAAAAAAGGCTTGAAACATTTTTATGTGGTTAAAAATGCCAGACATGGCTAAAGACAACAGTTTACAAGTAGAAGTATTAGGGATGTTATACTTCACTTTTAAAAAGCTTCTTATTCTAGACAATTTTAAATATATACAAAATAAAGTAGTGTACTGAGCATTCATACACTTCTCAGCTTGTGTCAACAGTCATCAGTCTTACTCCATCTATGTATACTTGCCTCCTCCCTGCCAAATTATATTGAGGCAGATCTCAGACACAACATCGTTAGTAAAATTTTCACTATTAATCCTTTTAACTTCAGCAATAAGTGCAGATGTTTTTTGTTTTGTTCTTTTTTTTTTTTTGTGGGGTTTTTTTTTTTTTTTTTTTTTGGCTTTTTGGTTGTTAAATGCTTTCTTTCTGTGAACAGAAGTCCAGTATTCGAATACTTTATTTCCTGTATATAGTAGACCATCAAAGTTACTTCTCTTGACACATTAAGCAATCCAGCTTTTTAACACCGTTCACGTTATTTATATAAAAGTGACATTAATATATTGTCAGAAGTTAGGTTTCTTTTTTTTTTAATTTAAGTGGGTGGGGTATTTTTTTTTTTTTTTTTTGATCATTGCTGTCCTGCGCCTTAGTAGATACTTAACGGTTATGTTTATGTTGGAATCGCAGAAGCACTCCATCTCAGCTTTGGTGTTTTTAACAAAACATTGTATGTGTTTGTTGCTGTTGTTTTTTAAGCACAGAAAACTTATCAGTGGAAATAATAAGGATAAGAATTTAAATCACCTGGAATGTTGAGTGGGTTACTTTTCTCCTGTTGTGTCTTGGATCAGCTATGTAAAAATTATACAGTAACATCATAGGTTCTAAGGAGTAGAATAGCTATATAACAGTTGTTAAAATCAGATATAGTGTATAAGCAAACAGTAAGTAGTTAAGCTATATTTAAAAAATGCCCTCTACTGTTGAGTGTTGGTTTTTAGTTTTGAGGCGAATCATATTGGCTTCATATGATGTTCCCCTTATTTTCAGTAAATTCGGAGATAATGTTAGAAATATTAGTGGGAGTTTGGTTTGTTTGGTTTTGTTTAGGTATTTAACCTGTATTAAAATTACACAGAGAAGTGCTTTTCAAATATTTATCAGTAGATAAAATTTTATTTTAATTCATTATGTCAGAGCAGTAAAGTTACTAATTTCTTTCTTCCCTTTTTCTCCTGTCAGTTCATGCATTTTTCACAATTTTGTGTGTATACCATATTACATGCATATAGGGTTGAGAGAGAGTGTGCGTGTGTGTGTGTGTGTGCGTGTGTGTGTGTATGTGTGTGTTTGAATGAAGTATGCTATTGCATAAAACTCTGCAATGTGTGTTTTTTCACTTAACAAAATCATGGATGTATTTTCAGGTGAATGCATATCGATCAAAATGGTTTCTAAACCAGATGAATATTATTTCATAGTACAGATATACTTTATTCAGTCATTCCCTTGCAGATAGATTATTTCCAGTTTTTTGCTATAAAAATGGTGCATTAAATGCACTTACACCTGTAGCCTTATGGACTGAAGCTTTTGTATCTGTAGGATACTTCTAAGTGTATTTCTGGGCCAAAGGATGATTTGGATTATTGTTAAGATTTTTACTTATATTGATTACTTTCCAAAATGTTGGCACATTTCCACAAGCAGTATGTATAAAAGTATATACCTTCACATCTGTACCTACATGTTTTGAAACTAGTCATTTATATGTCTGTGTAATCTTACTCAGAAAGATGTCTGATTCAGTAAATGGAAACCATGCATTCTATTTTTGTCACAATAATTAGTGTTTAATATGAACCACATAGATCTAAATGTACTGATATGAAAATATGTCCATGATTTTGTTGAGTGAAAAAAATATGCAAAATTTTACAAGATGGCATGCCCCATTTTAAAATAGATTTTTCACCTTGACAGTGGTGAAAAATGGTATGTTTTCACAGTGGTGAAATGTATTTCCACAGTGGTAAAAAATAATATGTTTCATGTTTAGAAGATGAAGTTGAGAATCCTTTATTAAAGCAATATTAAGCATATTAATATTTTTAAGGGGCACTTTAATACATGGCACAATTGGCAGCAAGGGTAGTCTATAGCTAAATTTTACATGCGCTAATAGTAACAGTGTTACTCTAAATTTTCAATATAATTCTCTCTCTTTGATTTTTATTTTATCAGTCTACCTGTACATGCCCAGAATAAGCTACCTTAGATGAGAAAATCATGGTCTTTGGAATCAGGCCTGGGTTCAAGTTCTAGGTCTACCACTTACAAACTTTAGAACACTGGCCAAATTAGTGAATTTCTCCAAACCTCAGTTTCTTTTATTTTTTGCATGGACTTAATGACTCTGCAGAGTTATGAGAATTCAGTAGGGATGATATAAGACAATACAGGAAAAAGTAGTATAGATCATTACATGGTTTGTTCTCAAGTTTTAAGAAACTTTTTCTAAATAGATGAATTATAATATTATAAATTAGTATTGCTAGTATACCATTCATTTATATCTATAAATTCCGACCAGTGCATCCTCTGAATGTAATTCATGTATCTTATTCAGAATATGAAATTAGAATTAAGTGAGTAAATACTGCAGAGCTTGATGAGATGCTTGATCTCAGTCATGTGGAGGAGGCACGATGGTAGAAAGGGCAGGATGGTGTAGGGGTTAAGAGGGGATCTCTGCAGTCAAAACAGTCCTAGGTTCAGTACAGATTTGGCTATGTGACCTGGGCATGTTACTTGTTGATTCTGTTTCCTCATCTGTAAAATGAGGACAATAATTAACTATGTTACAGGGATAGTAGTAAGGATTAAATGAAATTGCATGTAAAATATTTAGCACACTGCCTGGTGTATGTCAAGTACCCAATAAATAGTAACTGTAACAATTGTATTTGTTATTAGTTTGTAAATTGTTGATTATGTGTTTAATGCCTGTTGTCTAAATATGTAGTACTTTTTTTTCCCCTAAAGGCAATAAAGATATTTTATTTACATACAGACTTGATTCAAATACTTTTTGGGAAACGTGGGATAAAGTGAATTTTAATTGTCTCGGTAGTTGTATACAAGTTACAGAATATTACCAAGATTTTTAAAAATTTATTGAGATTGTAGGGTTAAGTGGGCTCATGTTTTCAAAGAGTTTGAACTAGACCCACATTTCTTGTCCTTTTTTTTTTTTTTAGACTTAAGAATTCTCTAAGTAAAGCAAAAGCACTGTTAAATAATAGGGGAAGAACTTTTTTCCCTTGCAAAGTTAAGTAAAAATATATTTCTCACCTTAGCAATGGTATGTTTCATTTTCAAGAAATGAGACTGAGAAATCTTTTTTGTTAAAGTAACCTTAAGCATATTTAATATTTGATTATAATTCTACTGCAGATACTTTTGACTGAATGTATTAATATTTGTAAACAATGGGAATATATTTAAACCTAGACAGTATCTTAGAATAAGAAAGGGAAAGACCTGTGGTGAGTGTTGGTGGCTACAGTGTTAGATGTTTTCTGCCTTTCTTGTTCACTGAAATTAGTTAAGTTTGAGTAGTTTTCCTTTAATTCTGCTTTTATGGTTTTTGTAATTTTTTTAAGAAACTTGAGCAAGAAAAAAGTGTGTGACAGAGCACTGGTATTCAATCTGAAATAGTGATGATTTCTTTTATTTGGGAATAGTTTCTACTATATGAATGCTTATAATTTTAAAATACATTTTCAAAATTAGTTATATTTAATGAATATATGATAATTAGCAAGTATACAAATTAATACAACTAAAATTGGGTCATAATTTTGTGATTAGTGTTTAAAGCATTTGAAGTAGAAATTTCAGATTGTTAAAAGTCATAGCTTTAACATAAAATGGAAGGAGCAAAGTATGTACAGTTATAACTTTTAGTTAGAAGAGGGAAATAAATTAGGAAAATTAAGGAGAAGAGCACAGGAGAGACAGTAACTTGAAGGTGACTAAGTGATTACTTTTACCCAGGTTTGAATGGGGAAAGAATTTAGAAGAATTCAAAATTGATTAGAAGAAAAGAGTCTGGGAAGAATTCAGGTTAAGAAGTTAATAATCTTTAAATTAATGTAAGAGATTATTTTTTCCCCTTATGTTTGGCATCTGGATCAGAGATTGGGTAAATAATCCAGACCAATTTTAGTCTCAGGACCAAGTGCATTCTTAACAGTTTTGAGTCCCTAGTGCCTGTAAAAGGGAATAAAGTTGTTGTAATGTTCAGAATCAGAGTTAATCTAATTAGAAAAACTCCCTTTCCTGAAAGAACTGGTTAAGGGAGTTTTCTGTGATGTAGGAGACTGATTATAAATGTGTTACAACATGCCAAACTGGAATGGGTAGCAAGCCTTCTACTTTTGCTAAATGTAATACAGATAGCTAAGTGAGAAGACTGTAGTGTGTGAAGTGATTAATACTTTACTGTAATTAACAACTTCCTCTTTCCTTATAATAATAATTTGCTTGTTTTAAATATACTTTCTACAGGTTAAATGTAATTGTTTAGAATTTTTTCTTGAAATATGGTATATAGTAAGGTAATAATTTCAGTAAATAAATTTCTCCAGTCATATGAAGTATCTGGCTTGTGTAATGTGACATTGACAAAAACACTATAAGCCAGACTTAAAAATACTGTAAGTCAGATTTTTTAAAATGTGGTTAAATCGTCATATGTATAAATAATTTTTGTCTTAAGCTGAAAGCTGGTTTGAGAATAAACTTTATTGAAAGCTATTACCGGTTTTAGAATTCATCCCCTTTTTTTTCTCTCGGACCCAGCTCAGTGTCTTAACATTCAGTGCATTCATTAATTTGGACAGGTTTGTTGTTGTTGTTGTTGTTGTTTTGTAGGAGAGAATTAGAATGCTTTAGGTTAAGTCTATTTGAGAGTAAGAAATGGGTTGTGATCTTTTTGAAATGTCTTCTAATACCAAGATTTCAAAATTTTCAACCATAAGTACAATTTTACGACATTATTTCTCTAAGTCCCTAGTATAGTATATAGGAAGCACTTACTATATTGTTACTCTGGCTGGGCACAGTGGCTCATGCCTGTAATCTTAGCACTTTGGGAGACTGAGATGGGAGGATTGCTAAAGGCCAGGAGTTCAAGACCAGCCTGGTCAACATAGTGAAAATGTAAATGTCGGGGGGGGGGTAGGTATGTGTGTGTCTATGTGTGTGTCTGTCTGTCCCCACAAGTCTGTCTTTTCAAAAATTGTGTTTGTGTGTGTGTGATAATCTGCAAGTCCTGTATTAGGTTGAGCCATATGAAATTGCCAATAAAAACTGACTTGAAAAATCTATAGGAAGGACAGTTTCATGTGATTCAATCTAGTTCCAACATTGATTTGGAAATTATACGATTGTGCTTTCTTTGGATGCTCTGCTAACTATTGATTTAAAGTAGAGTAAAAAAGTTGCTTTGTGTTTATTAAGTGGTTCCATTCTGTTTAAAATCAGAGTTCTGAACAAGCAGACCATTAGTAACTTACTTGATCAGTTAACAGGGAAGGGGACTTTAAGGGGACAGGAGACTATTTACAGTGATGTTTAACTTAAATTTATAAAGATTTTTTTGTTTAAAATTGTTCAGAATACTATTACTAGATATTTTCTAAAGTGAAATATTGGAGTTTTGGTATAAATGGTTTCTCATATTTCTGTGGATAGCACATGAGAATAGTGTAAGCATCTTTCACGAGCAATTTGTGAAATGCAATTTTATTCTGACTTATTGTAACCAACATTTATTTGTATTCAGTGTCCTTTATCCACCTGTAAAGGATAGCAGTGACCTATTTGAATAACTTGTACATATTTTCCTTCTGAAGTAACACAGATTTCTTTCGTTTTTAGTGCCACCATGGCAACTGCACCATACAACTACTCTTACATCTTTAAATATATCATTATTGGTAAGTTTATTTAACCTATACTCTTGTTCCCCAAAAAAAGATTAACATACAAAATATTTATTTATTTTTGCATTAGCAGTGCAACTTTTGCACTGTGTCCCTGGATACTTCTGTGATAAAGTGCTGGGTACCTTGTGGAGTGATGTTGGTTGTTGTTGAGGGCTGCTTGAAAACTTGTTGATGCTAGGAAGTATCAGTGTTGTTCCCAAAATACTTTGAAAGCTCTCAGATCCTCCTGGGTTCCAAAAATTGGTAGAGAATATTGTTTGATTTCAAATCAGTTGTGTAATATACATAAAATATAGTATTCCCCTTAATTGGTATTTTTTTTCCTTAAGTTTTGAGAAGGTTTTGCTCAAATTAATTCTTTTTTTTTGAGATGGAGTTTCGCTCTTGTTACCCAGGCTGGAGTGCAATGGCACGATCTTGGCTCACCGCAACCTCCGCCTCCTGGGTTCAGGCAATTCTCCTGCCTCAATCTCCTGAGTAGCTGGGATTACAGGCACGCGCCACCATGCCCAGCTAATTTTTTGTATTTTTAGTAGAGACGGGGTTTCACCATGTTGACCAGGATGGTCTCGATCTCTTGACCTCGTGATCCACCCGCCTCAGCCTCCCAAAGTGCTGGGATTACAGGCTTGAGCCACCACGCCCGGCCGCTCAAATTAATTCTTAATGCTATTTATCCAAACATAATTATAAAACTACATTTGAAAGTGCGCATGCTTTTCTTTTTTTTTTTTTTAAATCAAACTTTATTTTATTTTATTTTTTAAATTTATTTTTGAGATGGACTTTTTTGCTCTTGTTACCCAGGCTGGAGTGCAATGGCACAGTCTCGGCTCACCACAACCTCCGCCTCCTGGGTTCAGGCAATTCTCCTGCCTCAGCCTACTGAGTAGCTGGGATTACAGGCAGGTGCCACCATGCCCAGCTAATTTTTTGTACTTTTTTTTTTTAGGAGAGATGGGGTTTCACCATGTTGACCAGGATGGTCTTGATCTCTTGACCTTGTGATCCACCCGCCTCAGCCTCCCAAAGTGCTGGGATTACAGGCTTGAACCACCGCGCCCGGCTGTGTGCATGCTTTTCAATGAATTGTTCACATTAGAACAATTTGCTTTAATTTTGAACTTCATGTGTCTTTATAATGTTTCCTTCATCAAGGGTTAACATTGCTATAGTACAGTCAGAGGACATCTTTTCTCCTGAGGTTTTCATGTAATGCAGATTCTTTTCTTTCATAGACTATTGCAAGAAGTTTAAGACAGGGACCTAGTGAATCAGACTCCCAGAACTCAGTTTGTTATTTCTGCTTGTTACATGCTACCCCATTTGTCACTCTTTGGAATCTTTTGCTTCTGTGCATGAGTTAAAGGAAAAGTAAAATTTTGAAACAGCTCAAAGTAAAAAATACCATTAAAAAATAATCACTTCAAGACCGGGCCTGGTGGCTCATGCCTGTAATCCCAGCACTTTGGGAGGCCGAGGTGGGTGGATTATGAGGTCAAGAGATTGAGACCATCCTGGCCAACAGGTCTCTTCTAAAAATACAAAAATTAGCTAGGCGTGATGGTGTATTCCTGTAGTCCTACCTACTTGGGAGGCTGAGGCAGGAGAATTGCTTGAATCTGGGAGGGCAAGGGATTGCGGTGAGCTGAGATTGTGCCACTTCACTCCAGCCTGGAAACAGTGAGACTCTGTCTCAAAAAAAAAAAAAAGCACTTCCCAGCTCGTGGTTAGTTATTAACATAATAATTATAATCTATAACCAGATTTTTTCACTGCTAAAGATTGGGAATAATAGTCCATTTGTGTCTCACAGTGAAAACTTTTGAATCGTTCTAAAGTAGAAAAATTAAAATTTCTTAAGTGTCCCGGAAACTTCTGACGTTATATGGTAAGGAATATAGCAGTCATTGTATAACATTAAGAAATGTCATTGGTACCTGAAACATCTTTTTTTTAAACAGGGGACATGGGAGTAGGAAAATCTTGCTTGCTTCATCAATTTACAGAAAAAAAATGTAAGTTTAATACATGAGGTAAAACATTGTTTTTTTTACTGTCGTATTTCTACTTTTTAAAAAGTGTCATTTTCAGTGTACTTCATATATTTAAAGATAACCTTTCCCTGTATTTGCCCTACAGATAAAATGAAATATACCAGCATATTTTAGTGTTGATTTTTATACACATTATGTAATCTGATTCACTTGTTTTGATTTCTTCATGTTAAAACAGTTTTTAAAAATACATTAATAATGTCAAACTTAATCTCCTTTTTATTCTCTGACTTTCTGTATTAAGAGAAATTTGCTGCATGTATCATTTGGTAAATAACAGATTTGAAATACTTATAATGGAATTCTTTCTATTCTTTCTTGGGTGATAGAGGGGGCCAATTTGTTGTAACTGATATGCTAAATATAGTTGAAAGTCTTTCTGTATAGTTGAAATTATTTGACATTTTTGTGCTGCTTACCACAGAGGTTTTGATACAACATTTTATGAAGTGTCCAGTGGTCTGTGTCCTTGTACTGGAGAATAGTGGGTTTCGGTTTTAAGTGGCTTCATTATAAGGAAAGGACTAATAAATTTGTTCTATTGGCGTAGACATATATAGTAATATATATAACTTGTATTATAAGAAGTATCTATTAGCCAGCTATGGTGGCTCCCTTCTGTAATTCCAGTAGCTCTTTGGGAGGCTTACCTGGGAGGTTTGCTTGAGCCCAGAAGTTCGAGATTACAGTGAGCTCTGATTGTACCACTGCATTCCAAGATGGGTGACAGAGCAGGTCCCTGTCTTTAAATTATATATATATATATAACATGATGATTTTCTTTGAGACAGATATTTTCTGGGATGAGAATCTGTTTGACTAATAAATCCTAGAGACCTAAGACCATTGATTGATCTGTTATAGGTAATGATTATAAGAAGGCTAAATGGTATCATGTTGATAATGTGAAGAGTTTATTAAAATCCTTATTTTTACTTAGCTAATTATTTTAGTTGAGGGGTCAGCAAACTGTGGCCAGTGGGCCAAACCCAGTCACTGCCTGTTTTTGTGAGTAAAATTTATTGAGATTCAGCCATGCCTGTTTTACATGTTGTCTCTGGCTGCTTTTGTGCCTCGGTGGCAGAGTTGAGTAGCTTTTGACAAAGACCTTTTGACCTACAAAACTTAAAATATTTTCTGCTTGGTCCTTTCCAGAAGTTTGCTGACCTTGATTTTAGTTCAGCCACATTTCTCTGACTTCTTACTTCTAGGTCTTTGTTAATTTTTTTTTTTTCCCCAGTGGTAGCTTTAGTCTATTTATAGCCTTTAAGTATTAGCAAATAATTTGCTTATGTAGTGGATTTCCCCACTCTAGGCTTCATTTGAAGTTTTCTGAAAATTGGGCTATTACTTTTTTTCCTCCCTAACAGTTATGGCTGATTGTCCTCACACAATTGGTGTTGAATTTGGTACAAGAATAATCGAAGTTAGTGGCCAAAAAATAAAACTGCAGATTTGGGATACAGCAGGACAGGAGCGATTTAGGGCTGTTACACGGAGCTACTACAGAGGCGCTGCGGGAGCTCTTATGGTCTATGATATCACTAGGTAAGAGATAATACTTTTTCAACCTTCATACTGGGAAAATAATCTACTTTGGCCATTTTTTAAGTTTGTAATCATATGACTGTAAATAAACTTACTTGGTTTTTATGGTTTCTTCTCTAAGTTACCATGTAAAACTTGATATAACACATTGATACTCTTCTGAAAGTTGGTATGACTGAACAAAAATTTAGCGAGATGTGTAAAGCTAATAGAAGAATACAGTTCTAAAAAGCAACTTCAGTTGAATGATTTGAGGAGAATTAATATTTTATGTAAAATGTTCTTTCAAGTAGAAAGCAAGCAAGCAACTCTTGTGAGTTACTCTATTTAGTCTCTAGTGTTAAAGTTTACACCTCTCAAAAGAAGGCAAGGCAAAGAGTTTTGCTAATCCAGCGTGGCAGATTATAAAAAATTTTACGCTTGCATCTGAAGGTGTGTGAGTATGTATGTATGTATGTATGTATGTATTTTTGTCTTAAAATGGATTGAAGTGACTTCAGATACTACATGCAGTAGGTTTAAATTTATTTCAACATGAGTGTTTCTGGAATTCCAAAGCACTCGATGTAAAGTAATAAAACTGTACTGTATGTATGTAAGATTTGATTTTGGAGAACATTAAAAACTGTGCCACTTGATTAGACCCTGCACTGTTTATCTACTGTAAGCTAGAAGACAGACTAGATCATCTTTCATGTTGATGTAAAGTGCCAGTCAAAAGCAATGTGACTCTCTTTGTTGGGGGTAAAGATGGGTGAGTGGGACCAAGTGATAATTAGAGTTTAAACCATATTTCCTTTCAGAAAATGTTCTATACTGTTTCCTCTTGATATGTCATAATGTGCGTTAGCATATTAGGACCCTGAGAAGTTCTGCAGTAAGAAATTCTTTGCTATATGACTTTGTTTGATTTGGTGTTTCCTAAGCGTATTTTATTGAGGAACACGCTTTGGAAAATGCTGCCTTAGAATAAAGATATTGACTAATTATAATTGTAGCACCTAAAGTTTCAGTAAATTCTAGAATTGGGTGGCCTCAGGGCAAAACAGGGAAAGAAGCCTTAATGCTCTTTATTTTAACCAGGCAGTCAGCGATATAATCAAGAGTATTATGTGAATACTGTTAATAAACCTGGCCATCTATACAAAACTATCTCATTTTATGAGGAGTACATTTCTGAAGACTTCACATAATGAAAAACTTAATAAAATTTAAATACGGTGATGCGTGATAAGAATATTATTTTTGGTTTTAAGCTTACCTTTTAAGCATAGTTAATACTTTTGGTAAAATTTGTATCTGTTCAAGTCATCAAAAAGTATTTCAGCTGGGAACAATCAAAACGTGCATCAACTGATGAATGGATAAACACTATGGGATATATCCATACAATGGAATGTTACTCAGCTGTAAGAAGGAAAGAAGTACTGATAACAGGCCACAGCATAGATGAAACTTGAAAACATTATGCTAAGTAGAAGAAGCCAGACACTAAGAAACACATATTGTATGATTTCATTTATGGAATATTCAGAATTTATATTCTGGTCAATTTATAGAGACAGAAAGTGGATTGCCAGAGGATGTGGAGTGAGTGACTTCTGAGTGGGTTCAGAGTTTTTTTTTGGGGTGATGAAAATGTTCTAGAATTAGTGGTATCAGTGTACAACTTTGTAACTACCCTTAACCAAATTACGTACTTTAAAAGGTAAGTTTTATGATACGTTCATTATAATAAAAACTGTTATTGGAAAAGAGTACCCTAGGCTTTAGGCAGGTGGTAAAGTGATACTTCACAGTGACTTTGATGTTGCAGTCATGACAGCAGTTTTTTCCATTCTTTGACATTTTACAAACATAAAGTTCCTTTTTATTTTTGTCATTAACTCTCATTGTTACAGGGTGCTTTTCTAAATTGACAGCATAGCCTTTCATGACATGTTTTGCTATAACATTTTGACATATCTAGTATTTTAGCACTTTTTTTTAGCACTAGTACCACCAATTAGTGAATATTTGAATAGCATTTATTTGTAGATTTAAAATTATAAAGATAGTGGATTTTAAATTAATAATTACTAAAATCATTGGCAGAAGTTATGGTACATGTAAGTAATACATACGATTTTGGTACTAGGCTTTTCTGTGTACTTCACTCTCCCTACCAGCTTTGAAATTTTAAAATTCATCAGAATTAGTAGGAATTTTTTTTTTTTTTTTTTTTTTGAGACGCAGTTTCGCTCTTGTTACCCAGGCTTGAGTGCAGTGGCGCGATCTCGGCTCACTGCAACCTCCGCCTCCTGGGTTCAGGCAATTCTCCTGCCTCAGCCTCCTAAGTAGCTGGGATTACAGGCAAGCGTCACCATGCCCAGCTAATTTTTTGTATTTTTAGTAGAGACGGGGTTTCACCATGTTGACCAGGATAGTCTTGATCTCTTGACCTCGTGATCCACCCACCTCGGCCTCCCAAAGTGCTGGGCTTACAGGCTTGAGCCACCGCGCCCGGCTTAGTAGAAGTGTTTTAACTTATTTAAGATTTATGCATGAAGTAGTAAAACATACCTGTTGTGTAAAGTCAAGGTATGCCAGTGATACAAGTATCGAACACAGATAAGGCTTGTGCTTTTAAAAAATGATGTTTTATCATTGTTTGCTTAGAAAATTCTAAAACATTGGGGGAAAGGGGACTATTTTGATATATATAACATTTTTGACATGTCAGTGGTGATTTATGAGTAATATGATATAGCATAATAAAAGTCTGAGTAAGGAGTTCTTTTCAATTCTCACTGGGAAATAATTATATATTTTCAATAACATTTTTTATGAGCACTGGCAGATAGAGATCATAGAATATATTCACAGGACTAAACTAGGAACGCTTAAAGGACGTGGTATTTGTAAAAGGGTTGTAGGCCTGGTTTTGACACCAGTTAAGTCTTCATGGGCTTCTGTTTCCTCACATGTTAAGTGATTAAGATAGACCAACGTTCTGTGAGTCTAGAAATCAGAAACAAACATTTTTAACTTCAAAAAGTTTATTATCTTTGACCCCTTTGGTGGATTCTACTGTGTATAATATTACAGATATTTGGGTTTGTTACTAGCTTAGGGCTTACTTGGTTATTGCAAATGAGCCTATGAGTTTTTAAACTCTTTCTTGGAGAAAGTAGAAAAATAGGACAGTTAGAATCCCGAAATGATTTAGATGCCTGATAGATAAGAGTACAAAGTTAGGGTGAAGTTTTTCTCTGATATCTGGGGACTTGAATTTCTTGTCAAATATATTAAATGTCTTTTAAAGTCAATTTTGTTGTTAACGGTTAGCTTACTCTTTAAATTATTAAGGAAAGACGAATTGTATGCCAGCTTATAATAGTGTGACTTGGTTTCTAATCGAAATTAAAATTTAAAGACAAGCAAAAGTGTCTTCAATTGAATGTGTCATGGTTAGGCATTTCGATACTACTTTGTCTCTGCTTTGTGATTGAAAATCTGTATGGTTTCGAAGTAATTTTAGTTTTGACTCCACATTGGCATTTCCATCAGTTTACTGTGTTGTTCCTTGCTTGCTTATTGGTCTGTTTATGGTATGCTTTTAGGAATAAACAATTTACTGCTGACATGTAATTATCAAAGTTCTTGAATGTTGAGTTATTTATTTAAAAATAATAGGTTTGGATAGATTTTTGAAGAGTAGTTGTATTTCACAACTTCTGTTCTGAGTAACTGGTCAAAGCAAAATTATTATTTTAGGATATGTTGATTAAAGTATGTATTTTAATATTTGTTGAAGTTTTTTTTTTTCTGTAATTACGCGGCAGTCACAAATTTAAACTTTTTTTTGCAGAAGAAGTACATATAACCACTTAAGCAGCTGGTTGACAGATGCAAGGAATCTCACCAATCCAAATACTGTAAGTTAAATGGCATGTTATTACACAGAACATTTAAGAGCTAAGCTAACCCAAAAAGGAAAGCCATTTACTGGTGAGATTTTTGTCTTTAGGTACCAAGAATGAGAGGTTTCTATTATGTTAAATTAGTTAAAGAAAATGTAACAGTTATTTTTCAGTTTTAATTAAACCAGGTTTTGCATTTTATTATACCTAGGGTTTTTTGTTTTTTTTTTTTCATGTTTGTCATTAATTAGTAGTGGTGATATCATGTGAAGACTATGAAATCCGAAATTCTGATTTTAAAAGGGATCTGCATTAATTTCACAAAACTTTAGCATTGGAGGAAGCTGGGCAAAATGTACAAGAGATCTTTCTGTACTATTTCTGCATATGAACCTACAGTTATCAATAAAAATTTCAGCCAGAGGAGAAGGAAAATTAAGAATAAAAATTTCAGTCAAAAATAAAAACGATTCTGTATGCGTTAAAACATTAGTCCCTTAACCAGACTGAGATATTTATTGAGATTTTAAAGGCCAGCCACCATGCCAGACTCTGCAGTATACAAAGGTAAACATGGGTCTTTGGTCCCAAAGAGCTTATAGTCCAGCAGGGAGAGAACCAAAAGGTATGCAGATAACTAGGCTGCAAAGTAGATTGAAACATGAATTAGAAAGAGAGGGACTGGCACATTGCTGGTGTGTGCCTAGGATGATCAGTGACATCTGAAGAGAAAGCAGCTTTACAGAGGAGTGGTGTTTGAGCTGATCCTTGAGGGGTGAGTAAAGTTTCAGTAGATGTTGTTGAGGGTATGCCAGGAACAATGTTACGAAAGACGCACTGAGCTGTGACTGAGCCTCTCAGGAACAAGGTCTGTGTCTCACTTGGCTTTATACCGCCAACACTTAATATGAGGCCTACTTGAATAAATATGTAATCAATGGTAAGATTCGCTTTTATCCGGAAATGGCAGTTTAATCATATTGAGAGTCAGTTAACATTGTTTTCCTATCATGCTAGTGACTATGCCCAAAACTTTCATTTCCATTATCACATTAAACCCACTCTTAGGTTTACATACAACTTATAGATGGGTGTTCATAGAAGCTTTATTTTCAGTAGACCAAAACTGGAAACCTAGGTGTTTCCTAACCTGGCCGTTGACAGGTGAATGGTTAAACAGTTTGGAATATCTCTATAGTGGAATATTACTAAGCTGTACATAGGAATGAATTCCAAGGGCATCTATGCCTAGTAAAAAAGTCAATCTCAAAAGTTTATATGCTGTATGATTTCATTTAGAAAACATCCTCAAAATGACAAAATTGTAGAAATAGAAATGATTGTCAGGGATTAGCAAAGGGCTTGGAGGGTGGAAGTGGTGTGACTACCTAGAGAGCGGCACAGAAGCAGTGTCTTGGTAGTGATGGAACACTTCCGTATCCTGACAGTGATGATGCATCTATATCTGAGGTAAAATGATAGAGAACCACCCCTGTGCGAACCACGCGTGCCTGAGCATGTAAAAACTGAAATCTGAATAGGGGCTAGGGACTGTACCAATGTCAGTTTCCTGGTTTTGAGAGTGTATTTATAGTTACATAACATCCTAGGGAAGCTTGGTGAAGGATACACAGGACCTCACTGTTACTTTTTGTAAGTCTCTGTGAGTCTATAGCTATTTCAAGTAAAATATTAAAAACAAAACTTATGGTAGAGGGCCTGTGGAGGAGTATAATAAAATTAACTTTCCTGCCTTGTTTATGTCCTTTGAAATAGAACCAGATCAGGCGAAAAAAAATTGTTGAGGTTTTCTTAAAGCTCCATTTTCTATAAAACTGCCTTTTATTTCTGTGTAGAAGTTGTGTTTCTTCCCATTTTGTTGTGGGCATGTTTTGTAGCTCTAATTAGCATGCCACTTTATGTCTTCCCTTTCATCGAGATAAGAAGCCTTGTTTGGAGATTCATAGGGAATCAGGTTGGGAGGCAGTATGTCTTGTTTTGAGTACCTGTCTTATAATGGCCCTATGGTAGTCATTGTGGCTTTACCAGACTTAATTTTTTATAAATTGATTTCCTTTTTAAGTACCGTTATTTTATTTTTTTAAGAGACTAATGGATAGTATATGAGAGTTTCTTTTCCTTCACAGTGGGCACTTTGTCCACACTGTTTAAAGAATGCTCAGTTTTGTTGTACTACTTAACTGTCCTTGCACAAGGTTTACATTCAGATCAAAATGGTTATTTGGTTTATTTTTGAAAGAGGAAGAGCCAGGAACTGTAATTTCACATGAAAAAAGTTAATGGCTGAAGTGCCTTTTAGTTGAAACCATCTATTCCCAAAGTGTTCATATCTAGATTACCATATGTGTTTGGAAGGGGGAAGAAGGGAGGGATTTTACCAATTGGTATCAAATAAGCTTGTAAATGTACAAAGGCAGTTTATCCATACCCCCCCCCCCCCACCCCACCCCAGATAAAGGCCAAAGCACTTATCTGTTTCCTAAAGGTGCATATTTTTTTCTGACAACTTTACAGAGCTGCCTTTAACTTTGGCCTAACTTCACTTGTATAAGTAGTTCCAAGGTGGATATAGGTGGGTGGGTGATATTTTGTCTTGGATTTGAACTTAAGCATCAGTGCCCCCAACCCCTACTCCCAGCTGCCCCTTGTGGATACACATAGACATTTCTTATCAGTTACTATTAACTGTAAACTCAGTCCTGTCTAGGGATAGTGTTGGGTAGGATACTATTTGTCTGAAGATCATAGTTTGGGTTTCTACCTAAAATCTACAATCCTACCACTGACTGACTTAAGTGACCTTCGGCAAGTGTCTTTGCCTTATTTGAGCTTTAATTTCCTTACTGGTAGCCTAAAGGAGTTGAACCTAGTGGCTTTCAAACTTTTAGAGGACCTCAGAACTGTTTGAAAATCTAATGGAAGCCATGAACCTTCTCCTCCAGGTAATGCCCACAATTACAGTATTTTTGTGCTTAATTTCAAGGAATTTACAGATCCCCTGGAGCTTGTCCATGAACCCTTAGAAATCTTACTCAGATATACCATAATCTTTGGATTAGGCCAGGTGGCACCAAAGTCTGTATGTCCTGTGGGCCACATTCAGTCTATAGCCTGCTTTTGACTGGCTTGTGAATGAGGGATGGTTTTTAGATTTTTAAAGGGTTATTAAAAAGAACCACAACAAAAAACCAGCAAAGAATATGTAACAGAGACCATGTGAGGCTCACAAACCTGAAGAATATACTATTTGTTCTTTACAGAAAGTTTGTCAACCCCTGGCCTAGATCACTGCTAAGATCCTTTGTACTAAGGACTTCATGAAACTGTGGTCCTGTCTAGTGGATAATTCCTAGTACTTGGTTCTCTTTTTAGGCCCAGTTATTTTTTCTATCAAGAGTTTTGGATTTCAGAATTTGCATGATTAAATGATTGCTTTTGTTATAAGGTGTCTTTCTTTTGATCACAAATTAGGTAATAATTCTCATAGGAAATAAAGCAGATTTGGAGGCACAGAGAGATGTTACATATGAAGAAGCCAAACAGTTTGCTGAAGAAAACGGTGGGTTTCTTTTAAGACTTAATGGTCACAATTGGGAGAATTTTTAAGGAAAGGTGGGATTTTGATACTGCAGATTGACAGTTTTGTTTTTTTTTAAATGCAGACTGCTCAGAAATCTCAAGAATGAGGAAGTAATAAAATGTGTTTCTGTTTCTGTGAGATTTATGTTGGAGCAGTACAGTTATTTAGTGACAAAAACAAAGATGCTCGCCACTTCAAACTTACATACTTTTTCGAAAAATACTATGGGAGGAGTACTGAAAACTAAGGGGAAACTCTTTCAGATGTTACTGAAGAAATGCACTTGTGAGTTAGTTTGAAATGTCCTAATTCGAGTCTGAATTTTATTTTTAGGCTTATTGTTCCTCGAAGCAAGTGCAAAAACGTAAGTAAGACCAAAATACAGATCATGTTTCAATTATATTCAAGCTTCTCAAAGAACTCTGTATATGAAATGTATATAATGTACATACACATATAAAGTACTGTATATAAACGTGTAATGCTTACATCTCTGCTTTCTTTTTTACAAAATAATATGAATTTTTGTTACTTAAAGAGTGTACCTTGATCATGCCGTTGGTAACTCAGGTTAATAAATGAAACTTTGTTTACATTTCAAAAGTGTTTGACTTTTCACAAATGACAGTGTTTGACTTTTCACAAGTGAGGTTGAGTTTGGCATCTCAGACATAAGCTTGGCCAACCTGTTCTTCCTCTAATATGATCACCCTAAAAAGCATGATTTAAGGGGATAGTGTCTACTCAGGAGCATAGTGAACATTTTGTAATTGTTCTTCCATGTCTGCTGTTGAACTCTGGTACTCCCATCATTGTTCTTCATTTATTAGGCCAAAAATTTCTTGTGAGGAGAGGCCACCCTGTTTTTGTTTAGTCTCAGCTGTGCTGTTAGTTCAAAGAAAACCGAAAGGAGATGTTATCGTGGCTAAGCATGATTATGTCGCCATCACACGATTAAAAACAGCTCAGTTCATGCTTGGCTGATCAGACCATATTATTCTTGGAATTCTTTTCAGCATGTTTGGAGAGATTTCATTTCTGTCTGGAGGAGAAATGGCCTATCTCAATTGTCATGGTGTGTCTATTAACATACAGTATTTTAATGATTGTATATAGCACATGTAGTTGTCCAAATAGGGTTTGTATAAAGAGCTCTAAGCACCATGTATGTGTGTATGCTTTCCATAGCAAATAGTTTTCTATGTTGTTGTCTTAGCTCAGAGTTCTGGTCATGTTTTATTAGATGGCAGTGGTTAAGTTGAAGATACCATGGCAGTTAACTAAAGGTTAGCAAAAGGTCAGTGTATAATGTCTTGTCTTTGGTAGAAAACTGTGGTTCTTGAATAAAGTTATCAATTGCCTCTTAGGGGAGAGAACGTAGAAGATGCCTTCCTTGAGGCTGCCAAGAAAATCTACCAGAACATTCAGGATGGAAGCCTGGATCTGAATGCTGCTGAGTCTGGTGTACAACACAAACCTTCAGCTCCACAGGGAGGCCGGCTAACCAGTGAACCCCAACCCCAGAGAGAAGGCTGTGGCTGCTAGTGACCTCTTCGCCATGGCCCCTCATTTGACCTTTCACCTCTGTCTGTTGGAAGCAGTACTTTTTACTGCCTCATTGTCTTCTGTACATCTTACTGGGTTTAATTAAAAAAGAAAAAACTGTTGTAAAAACAGTTTAACACAATACTAAACTGCTAAACAACTAGATGTAATCAGGTTATCAAAGGCAAGTAGAGTAATAAATCTCTCCTGCATGGTAAATCTAGACTTTTTTTCCCCCTTTGTCGTCGTGATAGGTATGTCACCAATATATGATTTAAACTGAGCACTGATGCTGGACTTCATGATTTTTACCCTCCGTCTTTGGCAAGGCTTTGTCTCACTGTACGGTTTAATTTGATGATATCTTAAGCCTTTCTTCCCATCCTTAACTGTTCAAGTATGTCTGTTGTAACCAGTAAGTTTATTGCTGTGAAATGACTTCTGATGGTGGAGAAGGGGTTCTGTAACTTCTTTTGTTTTGTTTTTGTTGGAGAAATTTCCTGTTGTGTGGGTGGCATTTTTCTTGACGAGGTTTGCTTTTGTCTTAGCCTCGCACAGGGAAAATATCCATTTATCTTCTCTCTCGTGCTTGCTTAATAGCTTTATCTTTTTTTTTATACCATTTTATCCTTTTCTCTTTAACAGAAAGTAAATATGTATAAAATTTGAAGGAATCGAACTAACAATACATTCTGTGTATATTATTTTAATGAAGAAAATAAATTGATTACTGGCATTGGAACAGTATAAAATACCAGTTTGTACAGTATGACCTATATGTGACCATGTTATTCCCTTCCATTTCACACAAAGAAATAGACACAACTGCAGTTCACAAGTAGTACTGGCTCCACCCCTTGGTGCTGGCAGTGTTTGGGGACATTATGCTGGAAAGAGCTCTGAGCATCAGAGGATTAACACTAGCAGACTCTGTTCCATCTTTGCACTGTTGCTTACCTGCTGATTTTCTTAACTGTTCTCGTGCAATTGACAATGTGCTAACCTGCTTTTCTCTTTTTGTAAACGTTTTTGCATTACAGGCTGCATTCTTGCCTTACTGTATAGAAAAAGAAAAAAGGCTGGGTTTATTATTGCACATTTAAGCTTTTATACCTTTATCTTCTTGGAATGGTCAGATTCTGAACTCGACAGTCAGAACCACAGGTCTGCTGTTAAGGGATTTTAAATTGTGCATTTTTAACACTACAGCAATATAAGATATCCCTGTGTTCACAGTATGAGGGGCTATTTTATGTCCTGTTGGCATAAATTGTTGTAAAAGGGAAAGTGTTTCTAAAGGTGTTTTAGTGCTCGTGCTGATACAAAGTAAGTTATTACTTTGCACTAGGTGGTTTGGCCACTGAATTAATACTGTATAGCAAGAGAAACAATCTTACTTCTTTATACAACAAACATGTTTTATTAAGTTCTTCACTTCTGTTGATCTTTTTTTTTTTTTTATTGCGTTTATGATTCAGTGGCTGGGAATTAAGAATTTAAGTAGAATAGGTAACACCTCAGCGTACTATATAGAATGCACTCAGTTTCACTGCTGTGTTTAAAATACACATTTTAAATCCCTCTTTACAGACACTAACATAAAAGTACATCTTTCTGGGTTGTAAACGTGGTAGTACCAGAGTATTGTATAGTCAATGTTAAATAAAAGCCAAAACTGGAATGTGCAGAAAATAGGAATTGTTTAATTTGTGGATTCATCTTTATTTTTGTCTTTTAACTTTTTTAAAAATAAGATTTCTGGCGTAGATTGGTATGTTCCGTTAAAGACTTACAGTGATCCATTTTGCTTACACTGTTGCATCACAAGAGATTCACCCAGGGACCATGACCTGCTGGTGTGTACATGTGTATTTACAAAAACAAAACAAACAAACCACCCATTGGGATATAAGGTAGCAATCACAAACTAAAGACTGCGGCTTGTTTAGGTGCAATACCCTGATTTCCAAAGTTAGTTAGTTACAGTGGGTTTTATTGTTTTTGTGACCGAAGGATTTATTCAGACTGCTGTACTCTTCATTTGATGTAACAAAATGCTATTAATCTAAATATTTGTAAATAAAGTACCTGTATCTAGATTAAATTAAAATTGGTTGCATTATTTTCTGAACTATAATAGGGTTTATTTTCTTCAGGCAAACAATTATTTGACGTGAGTCATCAGTTTTTATTGCAGCACTGTCCTTATTCATTGTATAAAGAGGGTCTACGTATGTAGCGTATAAAACCACATCGCCAAGTAATAGAGCCAGTTTTATTCTTGTTTGCATCACCATTGAAATGTTTTCAGTCAGTCTTTTTTAGTGTAAGATAGTACATTTGTTGGCCAGTAGTGTTCTCCTTTATACAGGGAGCCAGATTCTATCATATGCATGTGTAATCCCCTATAATAAACTCAGGCACTCACAAATAAGAGCAAATTGTCATATTGTAACGTGTGTGCCAGACACTGGGCAGTACCCTTTGGAAAGAATGTGAAATCCTTTTAATTTTTAATCCATAGCTTACTGCTTGTGTGGTCACCTGCTTCTTGAGGTTACTCATTGCCCTTGCACCTATGAGGCAGCCCTCAGATTAGTAGCTGGTGCTTAGTACTATTTATGCTTAAATAGATCTTCCAGTACAATGTTCGAGTATTTTTCATGGATAAGTGTTTAATGGAGTAACTTTTTTTTTTTTTTTTTTTTTTTTTTTTTGGTTGGTGGTGTATACGTAATAGAGGTAAAACTTTGGAAAGATGTCTTATGAAACCAGATGTTAAGCTTCATATATTACCTCCCTTCTCAACTTCCTTTTGACAGTAGTTTTGGGGAACTTTTTTGCCTGTAATGTCCGCTGTTTTAAGTGTGATTTTAAAAAAAGATGAGTGGTTTAGTTAATTCCCTTAAACAGAATTGAAGACCAAATAATTACCTTCCATTCCTGTTCATGTGGGAGTATAGAGAGGGTTCATGTGGCATTTTAGAGAAAAGAGAATTTATCCTCCTTCAACACAGGCCCAGAAAATTGTGTCCCAGAAGGATGTCAATAATTGTGACTAGGCCAGGCCTTTAAGCATTTTGTTAAGACTTGAAAGAGTGAAACAAAAAATGTAAATACAAAAGAAATCAAGTTTTGTTTTGGAAGTAGATGTCTTCTAGAACTTACTGTGTGTTAATAAATTGTATGTCATCTTTCATTGTCTTTATTGTAACTCCACTGATCCCATATCTCAACAGTCCAGTTCTAGCCAAATAACTGTTTTTGGAATAAAAACCTTGGTGAGGGATTACTGCACTGTGCTGTTCTGTGTTCTAGTAACATGGTATAATGCCTTTTGGGATTCAGAAGCTGTCTAGTGATCTAGATAAGAGTTCCTGAGAATATTTTAAAACCTAATATATTACATATTTCCCCCTTGGGAATAATTCCGCCAGACTGTGAGAGCAGTTGCTATTCTAGTTTTTAAAGAAATGTATACATCATGGAGTGGAGCTGTTAATTAATGGTAGTTCAAAATTTTAAAAGGCAGCACACTTTGAATTTATCACTGGGTCAGATCCTCCAAGGTACAAAGAATATGTTGGCTGAGGAAAGGCATCTGAAGCATAATAGTTTTATAACAGATAAATTTCCAAATGATGAAACCCTTCATTGATAACACTCTTCAACCTCCAGGTAAAATAAATCCAACTGAAAGCTTAAAGATAAACATTTTACTGCTTTTCCACAGATTGTGAAGTGTAAAGTCAGATGACAGACCCAAGTTAATTGTTACCTTTTATTTTCATATGAAAAATAGATTTTAAGCAAAATGCAAAAATAACACTAAAAAGAGGGCCTTATGAACATTCTTTTAACAAGATTTGTTGGTAGGTTCAAATACGCAGTTAAAATCACTGTTTTTAAAAAAAAACATTGAAAAGATTTAAAAAAAAAAAGCCACATAGGATGTTGGTTTACATTGTATGCAACTATTCCCATATGTACAAGTGATTTACAAAAATAATGGTACAAGCAAAATAAATCTCAAGAGTCTCAGTTCACTGGATCTTGATTTAAAAAACCAAGTGACATTCCAATTATGAAGTCAGTGAGGTAGTGGGAAGTGTCTTCCTTGAATATATTTACACAAGACAGTATTCCTCATCTGGCTGAGGCGTTCTTTTCCTACAGTAAGACAAAAAGGAAGGATAAATCAAATTCTTGAAACTAAAAACGGTCTTAACTAAGTGATGACATGATGGTTTATAGGTAAATTACATATTTGAGAACCTCTTTGGAAAAATGTTTTAAGATGAACCAGTGTACAAAATTCTGAAGAGAGAAAGTTAAACGGTAAAAAAAGAAAAAAATCTGTAACATCTACCCTGTGAACAGGAATTGCATCAGTGTCGCTATTTAGTGATTTTGATGAACCTGCTGGAAGGAGCTCTGGAAAGAAGGAAGATCACTTCTCAGCCTTTTGGCTAATATCAAGTGTAATATCTGTTCTTACCAGAAAACAAGGGAAATAAAATGTTATGCTCAAAAGCCAGTCCCCTAACTTTTAGTTTAGGCAACCCCAGACTTCTAAATAATTCTACCAATCTCGCCCCTACCCATTGTGTGTGGGTTGCCTTTACAGCACTTAAATAATTCTGGCTGCCACCTTGAGCTGATAATTGAACCTGGCTCTTAAACCCTTGTGCGTTCTTCTCTCACTAGTCTGGACTGTCTTATCCCCAAAGCTTTCCTATTCAGTGCTCGGTGCCTCTCACACTCCTCTCGAACCCTGCCTTGAGGCCCATGATGATTTTGACCTTTACCTGATGGGGCCCCAACACAGATGGTGTTAAGATAATCACATTCAGATGGCCCGGCTGCTACAAATTAGCTGTGTGTCCTAGGTAAATCACTTGCCCACCTTGGGGATATTCAAGAGGCAACTGTCTTTGTATGCTCCTTGTGACTCCATCATTAAAATATACTGCTCTGTGGTAAAGATAGATTAGCGCATAAGTTCTGCTGTTGTCCTTTGCTATGTCCTTGACCAAATCATTTATCATTTTGTACAGATTCCTTATCTATATAAAGGGATAATTCCTACACCCAAGGATGTAAAAATTAAATGAGATGGTGTATATAAAGTTTTATATGTACACACAGTGGGCATTCAAAAGTGGAAGCTATTACTACCTCTGACAGTTATGTGCTACTAATAACCAGTTCTGTGAGTATATTTCATGTTCCTCTTAAATGCTTATTAACGTTAGATCTAAGTCTCACACAGAAAACCTTTGTGAAATTCAGGGTTTTTATAGATCCTAGGTTAAGAGGTCTGCATTCCAACTTTTTAAATGTAGGTTACAAAATGCAGGGAGACGGGCAGACTAAACTAGGACTCATATTGGCCTCACAGGTCTAAGTAGGAAATAAGGAAATCCAGAAGTGAAGAACATGAATAGTAGAATTAGTTATAACTATATCCCTGCCAGGTCATCCAATCTGCAGTTCTAGTCTGTTTGCTAAGCCATCAGCTTATCTACCTCTACCGGGTCTTTGCTAAGACAAGTTGTCCAGAGAGTTGAAGGTGGCATAATGTATATCTTCTGAATCTCCTCTAGATTATACATTCCATGGCTTTTAAGTACTTTATATGTAATATATTAAATCCTTTGTTAAGAGTTTCCTCTTGGCTCTGAGTGGTGGCTCATGCCTGTAATCCCAGCACTTTGGGAGGCTGAGGCAATAGGATCACTTGAGCCAAGGAGTTTGAGACCAGCCCTGGCAACATAGCAAGACTCCTATCTCTACAATTTTAAAAAGTAGCCGAATGTGGTGGTGTGTGACTGTAGTCCCACCTACACAGGAGGCTGAGGTGGGAGGATCGCTTGAGCCTGGGAGGTCAAGGCTGCAGCAAGCTATGATGGTACCACTGCACTCCAGCCTGGGTGGTAGAGCAAGACCTTGTCTCAAAAAAAAAAAAAAAAACCACCCCAGGCTATTGTTTTGTTTTGAAAAAGAGCTGCTACTTACCTGATTTTGTCCAAGTTGAGAGTCCTCCGTGAGGGAAGAGTCCAGCTGAGACAGACTGGGTGATGACGTTGAATCTGCAGAGGTGCTGGTGACCAATTCCCCTAAAGCATCGACTTGTCTCCTCAAACTGTGTAAAGTGCCCTCTGTCTGCCGCTTTCCTTTGATTAATACTTCCGCTTGCTTGGACATACAGTGTCGAAGTTGGGCCTGAAAAGTGTTATGACAAGACTTTTTTTTACACAGAAGAAACCCACCAGAACTACTGCTCAGATTCCTTACAACATCTGATAGGCAAATCTGGCTAACAGTAGGAATGGCTGTCGAAAATGCTCGTCTTTGAAAAGAATTGTAGGAGGTGCCAGGTGGATACTTAGTGTGCACAAACCTTTACTGTTCTGTGTTGTCGTTAACTGGGCCTTTCACTTGGGCCATTTTTTCTAGCAGTGCTTAGAATTCCTGTATCCCTTGCTTCTCCATGAAATTATTGCCTTACCTTTTTTTTTCCTTTTCTATTATAACTGAGAAGATCAGTTTATACTTGACACCTGCAGTGTCTCCTCATTATGTATTTTTTTCCTAAGCCTTAGTTTCCTGTCTTTTAACTCACTAGGTATTTAAATGTCAACTCCATACTAATTTTTGGCTTTTGCCCCTGTTGTAATGAAATGATTCTCTCAAAGTCTATTGGAGTGCTGTCCAACAGAACTTTCTGCAATGATGGGAACGTTCTATATCTGGCTATCAATACAGAAGCCAGTAGACACGTGGCTATTGAGCACCTGAAATATGGCAGCTGAAGAACTGAATTTTTAACTTCGTTATAATTTATTAAAATTGAAATAGCCACACATGGCCAGAGACTTTTTTGGACATCACAGGGCTCCACTCAATACTGCAGCACTGCACTCTTCTCATCCCATGCTATCTACATAGCCACTCCCTCAAAATAAATGTATCCTCCCACCTATACTCTTAACTGTCAAATCTTTAGCTCAACACTGATCAGTAATCCTAGACTCCTATTTTTGGCTGCCTACAGATAGATACCCTTCCCTGGATATCTCACAAGGCCTTCACAGTCAACATGTTCTAAGCCAAACAATTCTTTAACTGACACTCAGCCTACTTTTCCAGTATTCCAAATCTTTCCTGCCACCACTGGCCTGTGATAACCCTATAGTTCATCACTCTGTTTCTATTTCCTGTCCCAAATACTTAGATTCTATCAGTTCTAGCTGAGGTTAAGCAGCATCTCACAGGTTACAGAACACTGGAGTCAATACAAGAAGTCATGGTTTTGAACACTGCCTGTCATTTACTTTGTGATGACAACTCCCCTGAGCTTCAGACCTGCCATCCCTGACACTGCTGGCAGTGCTGCAATAGCGTGGACGGGAAAGCATCAGGTAAATGTAACTCCCCACTCCCCTCCCCAGTGTGCCCAGTATCTCATGCTGATTTTTTGTTTTAAAGGGCAACCTTGAGTCGGTCTTCCCGGTGACGCAGTTTCTCCCGGAGTGCTTCTCCACGCCAGTGCTCATCCTTTCTCAGAGGGAAAATGGAGATATCATGAATCATCAGCTGCTACAAGTGGGAGCCAACCAGCCTTTCCCTCCTCCTACCTCAATATATTCCCCAACATCTGTGTTTTAGCTTAGCTGGGGAAGGTGGTCAATCCTATGAAGCCCAGGAGTAGCAGGATAAACCCTTACCATTATGTGAACTTGGGAAAAGTTCAGTTTTTCTTCCGAAGGTCCCTCATTCATGGTAAATGGAAAGTTCTCTTTCAAGCTTTCCAGTTCTAGGTTTTCGTTTCTTTCTAAAACAGCTTCTAGATCTGCTGGTAGTTCTGGAAGAAACTGATTGAGATTCTTCAAGCTAGTTCTGATTTCATCCTTCACCTCAGATTTAAGTGTCCTCATTGCATCACTGATTTCCATTTGTCTTCTCTCCAAATCTTTTTGGTTTGCCATCTAAACAGTAAGTTGGTGTCAATATCATTATATAAAATTTCAGACTTCCTTGGAATTGAGCTGTATGATATGCCATGTATTTAAAGATCTATAAAATATCAACTATCATGATTACTACAACTGTAAAAGCTTGTGATTTTTCAGATACTCAAGAATCTATAAGCTACTAAATATTTTATTGGCATTGTTGCTAGAAAAATTTCTATTGAGAAAAGCATGTACATAAAGTTCCTTGAAGGTGAATTACTCTATAGGAGACAGTCTCTTTGGAGTCAGGCAAAGCTAGTTACCAGTCTCATTTCCAGTATTACCAGTATGACTTAGGGCAAGTTGGCTAACATCTGATCCTCCATGACCTCATTTATACATGGATATAAATACCTTCTGCTCAGAAATGTGAAAACTAAGTGAGAATTGAAAAGCAGCACCTTAGTGGCACCCAACTGGCAATTAGAGTAAGTAAGCCGCAAATGAGAAAGGGGCATTTACTGAAATAAGTCATAAGTGATATGCATTACAAATGCTGGGGTATGGTGACACAATCTTGGCTGACTGCAGTCTCAACCTCCCAGGCTCAAGCAATCCTTCCACCTCAGCCTCCTCAATAGTTGCAACTATAGGTATATGCCACCAAACCCGGCTACTTTTTGTATTTTTAGTAGAGATGGGGTCCCGCCATGTTGCCCAGGTTGGTCTGGAACTACTGACCTCAAGCAATCTACCCAACTCAGACTCCCAAAGTGCTGGGATTACAGGAATGTGCCACTGCATCCAGCCTAGAGGTTTCTTAAAGTTTTATCAATTGCATTGACGCTGGAGACTACTTACTCTCTATGGCTCTACCCTATATAGAGCTTAGTGAAATGTGAGATTTACACCTACTGCTAACTACCTTACCAAGTTTGCAAAGGCATAATCATTAAGGGCTGATAGTCTTTAAATAATTTTTTAAATTATTTTTTTTCCTGAATCAAATGGTGGGTATATGTGGGGAATCAGGGGATTGGAAGCACAGATGAAACCAGAATAACCACATGGGATCATCCAAAGAACTAAGTAGAACAGGGCCAACTGAGTGGCCACAGCAGTCTGACTAGAGTTCAGGGAGGGCCCAGATGCTATAAAGGACATCAGAGACATCAAGGATTAGACATTCTACCAGTCCAAGCATGAACTGGTTTCATACTCTCTGCCTGGTTCCATTACATGATATCAAAGGTTTCCCGCTGGACCATTTTTTCTTGCTCAAAGGTTAGGGGAGGTTTTGGCTCCTATAGACTTGTTTATGGCATGAAATCTTCACATTTCAACATAGTTGTTTGGGACATAATAAAATATGATCCTCAAGAATTACCGTTTTTTCCTTGAAAAACTAACATTAAGAGCATGTCAAATTTAAGAGATTTTGTTAAGTACATTTTTAACAAATAGTGGAGGTGCATTTCTAAATTTTAAAGCTAAAAAACCAGATTTGACTTAAAGAACATTCTTATAATCAGCTTTTCACAATTTCCATAAAGAAATACTACTATAGAAGGGATATTAAAAACAATACAGTCTGCCTGAGCTCAGCAAGTCCTCTCTCCCCAGGCTGGCCGGCTGGGCTTCCTGGGCACACACCTGTTTCTTGAGCTCTGTGTACTCATATTGCATCTGGTTGAGCTCCTTCATCAGGCGCCTGGCCCGCTCATGGTTGTCCTGGGCTACCATTTCAATTGTTGCCATTTCCTTTTGTATGCAGCTGTTCTCCTGTTTTTGCTCCTAGCATAGGAAGAAGAAAAATAACTCTGTGATCCAACACGTGGAGCTGTGGTCTGCTGGCTGATACATTCACTAGCTCTATAACTTAATTCCCCATCTCGGCCTCAGCTTCTCTAGCTGTCAGATGGGGATAATTGTGTCTGCCTTTCATGGGCCGATAAAGTACAGCTAGGAGTACATACTCATCAGTCTGTTAGCCCAAAGTCTGATTCCCAGATCTGTAGCATTATATTTGATAATAAGCTAGTATCCCTTTCTGTAAAATGAGAGTAATACCCATCAGATCACCCATCATTACTGGGAGTATTAAATTTTAGACATCTATATTCCATCTTTATGATGATCTTGCCTATCACTAGTACACCTGTCAAAGTATATCTTCTTTGAAAGACACACACGGTTTAAAAGTTCCTTTCTACACCAGGGCTCCACTAACCCCTCCAGAGGGTACTGGTAAAACCCATACCCTTGACAGTTAATTGCTGCTCACCTGCCTCTATCCACCATAAATTATTCTGACCTATCTGAGTGTCACTTCCCAAATTTATCTCAAGGATGAAAGCATGGTAGATTGGGCTTCCTGGTTTTAGGATAATGATTGATTAAAGCTAATATTGGCCAGAAAGGACAGGATGAGAAAAATTTGTAAGCACTGACTACAGCAGTGTAAAAAAACTGGCCAGGCACGGTGGCTCATGCCTGTAATCCCAGCATTTTGGGAGGCAGAGGTGGGCCAATCACGAGGTCAGGAGTTTGAGACCAGTCTTGCCAACATGGTGAAACCTTGTCTCTACTAAAAATACAAAAATTAGCCAGCTGTGGTGGTGTGTGCCTGTAATCAATCCCAGCTACTCAAGAGGCTGAGGCAGCAGAATTGCTTGAACCCAGGAGGTGGAAGTTGTAGTGAACTGAGATCACGCCACTGCACTTCAGACTGGACGATACAGCAAGACTCTGTCTTGAAAAAAATAAAAATAAACTGTTGGCCGGGCACGGTGGCTCACACCTGTAATCCCAGCACTTTGGGAGGCCAAGGTGGGTGGATCACAAGGTCAGGAGTTTGAGACCAGGCTGGCAAATATGGTGAAACCTCATCTCTACTAAAACAAAAATTAGCTGGGTGTGATGGCAGGAGCCTGTAGTCCCAGCTGCTCGGGAGGCTGAGGCAGGAGAATTGCTTGAACCCGGGAGGTGGAGGTTGCAGTGAGCCGCGATTGTGCCATTGCACTCCAGCCTGGGCGAAAGAGCAAGACTCTGTCTCAAAAAAAAATAAATTAAAAAAATAATAATAATAAACTGTCTATGGGTGGGGCACAGTGGCTCACACCTGTAATCTCAGCACCTTGGGAGGCTGAGGTGGGTGGAGTACCTGAGGTCAGGAGTTTAAGACCAGCCTGGCCAACCTGGTGAAACACCATCTCTACCAAAAATACAAACATCAGTCAGGCGTGGTGGCACACACCTGTAGTCCCAGCTACTCAGGAGGCTGAGACACGAGAGTCGCTTGAACCCAGGAGGCAGAGGCTGCAGTGAGCCAAGATTGCACCACTGCACTCTAGCCTGGGAGACAGGGCAAGACCTCATCTCAAAAAACAAAAACAAAAAACCGTCTTGAGAAGGCTTCTTCAGCACCCGCTCCACCCCTGCCAGTGGAGGTGTAAACTGAGGCTTGCTAGCAGAACGTGTTCTCTACTTTGTGCTGACAATGGCTGTTCACATGACAGTCTCCCCAGCCAGCCAGAGTTCCTTTGAGGTTGTAGCCCTGTCCCAGACAAAACCTACCATCAGCTTCCAGAACAAATGATGCATAAATACACCAATAACAACAGTTGGGTTAGGGACTGGGTTGATGAGTAATTCATTTTCTCTATGTTGAAGTGGTGTTGCAGTTTAAAATTTTAAATTTATCATTTCCTCATAAACTGCCATGGCAGCAGGTACTCACAAGAAGGTTTTTCTCCAGCTGGCTCCGCTGGATCTTAAGTGCCTCCTTCAGGCTGGCTACCTGCTTCTCAGCTTTCTTTCTTTCTGTTAAGAACTGGTTCCGCAGGAGGCTGAAGTCGGCCCTCACAGAGTCTGCCTCTTTCTGGAGGGCCAACAGCTCACCTGACTTCTCCAACAACTGCTGCTCCCTTTCTGAAAGCTGCCGTTCTGAAATGAGCATTTTCAGTAGGATTAGCCAAAGGCCCTGGGCCAGCTGTAGGCAGAGCTCCCCTTCCCTTGTGGCAGATGCATAATGGTGATCGGCTACCCATGCAGGTGCTTTCCTCCATTACAAAGTCTTACAAGCCTACTCTGACCCACACACCAAAGGCCCAAAAAAATACCCAGATAAAAGTGCCTTTTGAAGTAATTGGTTCCTGAAGGGCCTGATCCCAAAATGACAGACAGCTACTATCATCTCTTTTAAGTCTTTGAGACCAGTGAGAGGAAACCCCGCACCAATCCTGAAGTGTGTGAAACTGCTGAAATTTTTTTTATAAACATTGATTTTCATAAAGGGAAGCATACCAGTACTACTTCCTTCCACAGGAGGCATTGCAGTGGAAAGAGCACCGGATTTGGAGCTGGCCTGAGCCCCATTTGATAGACGAGGAATACACTTCTTGATGTTCAATTGGAATCATATATGCAAACACCTGGTACATAGTAAGTACTTGACAGAGAATGCTTACTAAATAGAAGTGAGATTTAAAATAGATTTTTCTTATTACCCTATTTAGAGAAGCACCCTGCCCAGATTTTATTTTTCAACAACTGGCATGATCAGAATTTAACATATTTTTTTAGTTTCATTTTCATAATGAAATGATTGGGTCTGGATATATCAAGAGTTCGCAGGGAAAAAGGAATAATAACCTTTTCAGATCTGCAAGCCCACAACATTTTCCGAGCATTATTAAACACTGCAGCCTATGAAAGAGGAAAACCATTTACCTCTTTATGTAAGAACAAGCACTTACCCTGGATTCCCATGTCAGCTTCATTTATATATGGTTCGAGAAAGAACAAACTGACCTAAAGGCAAACACCTGTATTCTACACTATGCCAAATCTGGACAGAACGGTTAATATTATGTATTTGACATTTGATCATTATTACCAAAGTAGATCATTATTCCCAAAGCTCACAGATAATATACTTTAATAAGAGTATCTTTAGGCAGTTCTTCACTTGAATGTTCCACTTTCTTGAGATAGCATTCTCAAAGGAGACAATATGAGCAAGGAAGGACTTGCTGGTCAGTCTCAGGATCAAATCTCTTCCCCATAAAGATAAATATTCCCTTTGTCTGTCTGAACCTGCTTCCTCATCTTTCACAGGGCTATCATACCTCCTGCTTTGTTTCTCCTGGGCTCTGGATCTCTTGAAACACTTTTGCAAGACAACCACCAGCAGAACCAACCCCTACCCCTTTTCCCAGTGAGAAGTTCCAGAATACATACTGGTTTGGGAGAGCATCTTCTCCAGGTTCTCACCCGACTTCTCCTCTTCCTGCAGAGTCCTAACACGCTCTTCAGCCACCAGCACCTGTGAGAGCACCTGGTCTAGTTTGCTTTTCTGGTCTGTTAATTCCTTTTCCAGCTGGTGCTGTTGCTCCTTCAGTGTCACTTTACTGGCTTCGAATTTGTTTTCTTCACTCTCTCTCTCTTTCTGGAGTCTCTGAAACATCTTAATAAAGAATAACCCTGATTAGTCACAAAACAACAAACAGTGTCCCAGAAAACCTGCATGGACATGAGAAAGATTCTAGTTCAAAAGAAAGTACAAGACAGCCCACAGGGATAATTCCATTACAGAGGTGATCAAGAGGGTCTGGGAAGCTATCTGGCCAGCATGTGAAGAGGGGATTCGAGCAGCAAATGGCATGTGGACATTAAGTATCTTTACAGGACGGATATTCTATGATTTTTAAAGGTCTGTAAGAGAGTCACATTGTTGGTGTAAAAGCTACCCACGGCTACACAGGGCAGTTATGCGACACATAGTCCCATGGGGGATATTTCTCAGCAGCTTTCTGCCAGGAGAAAAATAAGCTCACAAAAGTGACAAACGCTTCTTTTATATAAAATCATAAATGTGTACTACCATTTCCTGTTGGACTAGTTTGAGCTTGTTTTCTTCAATCTCATTCCGAAGCACATGAAGTTGTTGTTGTTTTGTCTCCTCTTTCTTCTGACAGTCTTCGAACCTTTTTGTCCATTCACTGATGTCCTTCTGGAGTCGGGTCTGTTCACTAAGCAATATATCCTGATGCTTGGTGGTGTGAAGCAGGTCCTTTAGGTGAAAGAACAAGTGGAAACTACTAATAAAACCATCTTTACTAGAAGTAGCCAGTACCAATCCAGTATCCATTCAGTCTGACAGACTGAGAGGCACAAAAGTTGATTATCTCAATAAACTTACAGGTACAAGAGAACAGGTACAGCAGCAGTCTGTCAGCAGCCCTTCTGGGGGCTTCAGGGACCAGATGAACCATCTCTCATCCATGGCACAGATGAGGCCTCCAAAGGCTGGGCTTAGATTTGATGATTCCTTGAGCCATAGAGTAACTGTCAAATCTGGGCCTCTATCTTGTCAGATGTTGAATACAGCAGATTCTTGACCGTTATACTTCTGATGATTTTCTTAAAGGTAGTTCAGTGTTGTCCTGTGAGAATAGTGCTGTGATTCAAAGAACTGCAAGCAAGTTCTGGACCTCAATTCCTATTATGTAAATTAATAGTTACATTAGACACAGGCTGGATGCAGTGGCTCACGCCTGTAATTCCAGCACTTTGGGAGGCCAAGGCAGGTGGATCACTTTGAGGCCAGGAGTTCGAGATCAGCCTGGCCAACATGGCGAAACCCCGTCTACTAAAAAGACAAAAAGTTAGCTGGGTATGGTGACACATGCCTATGGTCCCAGTTACTCAAGAGGCTGAGATGGGAGGATCGCTTGAATCTGGATGGCAGAGGTTGCAGTGAGCCGAGATCATGCCACTGTACTCAAACCTTGGCAACAGAGGAAGACTCTGTCTAGAAAAAAAAAATAAGGTCCACAACTTGTTTGCAGTTCTTTGAATCACAGCACTATTCTCACAGGACAACACTGAACTACCTTTAAGAAAATCATCAGAAGTATAATGGTCAAGAATCTGCTGTATTCAACATCTGACAAGATAGAGGCCCAGATTTGACAGTTACTCTATGGCTCAAGGAATCATCAAATCTAAGCCCAGCCTTTGGAGGCCTCATCTGTGCCATGGATGAGAGATGGTTCATCTGGTCCCTGAAGCCCCCAGAAGGGCTGCTGACAGACTGCTGCTGGGTTCTGGTCTAGCCACCACCCTACTTACTAGTTCTGAGTAAAACTTTGTTTGAATCAAGACTGCTCTCCACCAAAACTTTTAATTTATGTGATTGTTATGCTATATAAACAGCCCTATGCGACCTGCTGTTGTGAAAAAGAACCAGCCTACTTGATTTGTTATTTAAACCAATTGTCTGGATTCCCTCAGTATACTACTAGAATATTACATTTGCTAACCGTACCTGTTTTGCTTGGTTCAAATGGTCTTGGACGTTAGCTAGTTCCTCCTGCAGTGAGTTTACTGCTTCTCGTTTTTCTACAGAAATGACATTTTCATAAAATAAGAAATATATATGTATTTATTATACAGATTCCCATTAGTGTCCCCCAAAAATAGAGAAGTTATTTTAAGCTTACTTCCGTTACATGTTTGATTATGCCATACCATCTCATTAAAGGCCAAAAGAGAGTTATATGCACAATCCAGATTTGGGCTTGGGGTTAAGGTTTTTGAACATTTTCATGTTCAAAATCTCACAATGAAAAAATTAATAACAGTATTAGTCAGGTGCATGGTTTAAAAACAGCTACCTTCTGCATTGTTGGTAGAAAAATAAACTTAACCTTTCAGGAAGGCAATTTCGGGATAAGTTTTATATACCAGCTTTGTCAATTACTAGCTGTGTGACCTCGAGCAAGTCACTTCTCATTTAAGCAGTCACAAGAAAACTGAGCTTCAGTTTCCTTATTTGTAAATGAGTAAAATAATTTTTATCTCATAAAAATCTTATGAGGATTAAATGAGAAAACGTAATACCAAGGACATAAAAAATGTTCAACAAGTATATTATTAGCTAGAATTACTCAGCAATTTATTCTAAATAAATTATCATATTAATGAACATTTGGTAATTTTTAAATCTTCATTATTTACATCTTTGTTTTTGTTTTTCAAGCTACACACACACCCCTAGCAAAAATCTGGAAGGATAGTCACCAAACTGTTAATAGGAATCTATGAGAAATGAGGTCAACAGCAATTTTTATTTCTTTCTGCTATGTTTTAAAATTGTTGTCGAAGGAACATGAATTAGGTTTTTAAAAAAACTGACTTTGGGCTGGGCGCAGTGGCTCAAGCCCGTAATCCCAGCACTTTGGGAGGCCAAGGCGGGTGGATCACAAGGTCAAGAGATTGAGACCATCCTGGTCAACGTGGTGAAACCCCGTCTCTACTAAAGATACAAAAAATTAGCTGGGCATGGTGGCGCGTGCCTGTAATCCCAGCTACTTAGGAGGCTGAGGCAGGAGAATTGCCTGAACCCAGGAGGCGGAGGTTGCGGTGAGCCGAGATCGCGCCATTGCACTCCAGCCTGGGCAACAAGAGCGAAACTCCGTCTCAAAACAAACAAACAAACAAAAAAAACTGACTTTATTGAGATAAAATTCATATATCATGTCCTATTTAAAGTGTACAATTCAAAGGCTTTTAGCATATTCAGATTGTGCAGCCATTACCACAATCTAATTTTAGAAAGAAATTCCATGAATTATTTCTGTCATAAGAAAAATCAAAGAATCTAACAAAGGGCAAGGAAATCACATTGTCACTGTTCTGCTGCCTTATACCTTGGAGCTGCTGTTGCATTGCTGAAATGTCATTATGCAGTGACAGCTTGTCTCTGTTTAGTTGGTCTAGTTCCTGCTGCAGTTTTCTGACATTCAATTCCAAGTTTTCTAAGTTTGATTTCTCCATTTTGCTATTTTCTTCTTCTGCTGCTAAAACCCTACCACAGAGAATAAGTCAGACTGTCAAATATAAAACATTCAAGCACACACAGGAGATGACTGAGGAACAGTGTTACCTTTTCACAACATACAGTTATGGAAAGTATGAATGATTATAAATCTTCACAAAATTTAAGACTCAACTCATTTGCAAAATCTTATTATCAGCTTTCTAAATGGAGACTTTTTTCAAAAAGTGACTCACTAAATCAAAGTTTCATAAAAATCATGGATAAAAACATGGATAACATTCAGAATTCCAAAAATATGAGTGATAAAAATGGAGTTAACATGTGACAATTGAAAAAGTAGAAATTAACTATATGTACAGTAGAATCTGTCCATATAGCAGACATGCATGAGCATGTATTGTAGTACATAAAGGGAGTCATACAGTGTGGACTTGTTTTTGTCTGGCTTCTTTCACTCAGCATAGTTACTTTGAGATTCAGCCATGTTGTGTGTATCAATACTGCATTCCCTTCTTATTGCTGAGTAGTATTCTACAGTGTGGACATACCACAATCTGTTTATGTTTACCATCTGATGGACATTTGGGTCATTTCTAGTTTTTGGCTATTACCAATAAAGCTATCATGAATATTAGCATATACTCTGTGTAGAAATATGCTTTCACTTCTCTCGAAAAAATGTTGCTATTCACTCGGGGTGGCTGGCAAGATATTATGAACTGTTAGGAAAAATATAGATTGTAATCTCAAACCTTTTGAAAGACCAAAGGGTTTTATAGGGGTAGGTTGAAGGCAGCCCTCATTAACATTAGCATAGGAAGGAGATTAAAGACTGATCAAAATGCCTTACCCCACACCCATTTGTCACCACTCTGTTTACTCCTGTTAATTTTGTGCTGGGTGGTCTCTCCAAGAGGATGATCAAAGGGGAATTATCTGTTAACTGCAATTACTCTGGGTACCAGAACCAAAAGCTTTTATCAGTTGTAAAACCATTATCTTAACCATGTTAATTATCCACAAGTGTGTTAACTTAGAACCTCTATTGTAATGTCTAAGGAATAAATGTATCTAGGAGTGGAATGGCTAGATCTTCTGGTTGGTGTATGTCTGATTTTTAAGTAACTGTTAAACTGTTTTCCAAAGTGGTCATACCATGTCCCTCAATGGTATATGAAAGTTCCTGGATAACATCTCGTATGGTTGTTGTTCTAATAGGTGTGTAGTGATATTTCACTGTGGTTTTAATTTGCATTTCTCTAATGATTAATGATCCTGTGTATCTTTTCATCTGCTTATTTGCCATCCATAATGAAATGTCTGTTCAAATCTTTTGTCCATTGAAATAGAGTTGTCTTATTGAGTTTTGAGAGTTCTTTATATATGTATTCCAAATACAAGTCCTTTATCAGATACATGGGTTGCAAATATTTTTTTCCCAACCTGTGATGTATCTTTTCATTACCTTAACAGTGTCTTGAGAAGGAGCAATGTTTTAAATTTTGATGAAGTCTAATTTTATCAGTTTCTTTTATGAATCACGCTTTTGGTATCATACCAAGAATTTTTGCCCACTCCAAGGTCACAAAAATTTTCTACTATGTTTTATGTTTTCTTCTAAAATTTTTATATTTAGGTTATACATATATGTTTATAGTCATATATATATTGTCATATATATGTAAAACCTAAATATAAAACCTATATGACTGTAAACATATACATAAAACCTATATATGATATATAATTTTTATATATAATATTTATATATATGTATTATATGTAATATATATTATATATTATATTATTTTTTTGCAGTGGTATCATCATGGGTCACTGCAGCCTTGAACTCCCAGGCTTAAACAATTCTCCCATCTCAGCTTCCTAGCCTGGCTATTTTTAAAAATTTTTTGCAGAGACAGGGTCTTTCTATGTTGCCTAGGCTTGTCTCAAACTCCTGGGCTCAAGTGATCCTCCTGCCTTGGCCTCCCAAAATGCTGAGATCACTGGCATGAGCCACTGTGCCAGGCCTCATTTTAAATTAACATTTATCTATTATACATAGTGAGATGTGAGTTGAGATTCTTTTTTTTGGTTTTGTCTATCCAATTGTTTCAGCAACTTCTTTTTAAAAGACCATCTTTACTGAAAAAGATGCCTTTGTGTTTTTATCAAATCAGTTGTCCACATATATGTCAGTTTATTTCTGGACTTTCTATTCTGTTCTGTTGACCTACGTGTTCATCTTTATGCTAATACCACAATGTTTTGATTATTATAGGTTTATAAAAGTCTTGCAATCAGGCAGTGTTAGTCCTAAATTTTTGTTCTACTTTCTCAAAGTTGTTTTGGTGTCATACCTAAAAAATTGTATAAATTCTATTCTAGGTCCTACAATAATTTGATTCTAGGTTCATGTAATTTTAGAACCAGCTTGTCAATTTCCACAAGAAAAATCTATTGAGATTTTAATTGTAACTGTTTTGAATCTAAAGATCAATTCAAAGAGAACTAAATAGTTAACAATGTTGTCTTCTTGTCCAGCAACAAGACATATCTCTCCATTTATTCCCAACATGTATTATTTTACTTAAAAAAAAAAAAAAAAACAACACACAGGCCAGATGCAGTAGCTCACATGTGTAATCCCAGCACTCTGGGAGGCTGAGGCAGGCAGATCACAAGGTCAGGAGATAGAGACTATCCTGGCCAACATGGTGAAACGCCGTCTCTACTAAAATACAAACAATTAGCTGGGTGTGGTGGCGCATGCCTGTAGTCCCAGCTACTCGGGAGGCTGAGGCAAGGGATTCCCTTGAACCAGGAGGTGGAGGTCCCAGTGAGCATATCACACCACTGCGGTCCAGCATGGCAAGAGGGCAAGACTCTGTCTCAAAAAAAAAAAAAAAAAGAAGATTAAAAAAAACACTTTTGAGGAAAAAAAGCTAGTAGGAAATTCGCCAAAAAATTCAACTGGCAAAATGTATTATGATACCAAGTTTGTGGTGCACTTTTTTTTTTTTTAATCCCTTTCTCTACTTTCCAAGTTGTTTACAGTGTGTTTATAATGCTTAGGTCTGAAGAAGTGATCCCACAAGCTTAATTGGTCTTGCTCTCACCTTTTGGTTTGTGCCAACTTTTTTTCCCAAATGTCACATTTCTCTTGGAGATCTTCCTTTTCTTTGCTCAAACGCTCAACACATGATTGTAAAGCTCGGGACTCAGCAGTCATTCGTTCTATTTCTCGTTTATCCCTCTCAAGGAGCTGCTTCTGCCAGTCTATTTCCCCTTTCTGCTGCTGGACTGCCTGCTGCAAATTCTCTAACTCCAGTTTCTCCTAAATCAGATAAAAGAGGACTCAAACATCTTAAATGAGAAAGACTTCAGTTTCTTAAGGGTACAATGGTTTTGTTCATTACCTCTAGCACTGCCACCTGAGTCCTCTCTAATTCAGATACCTTTTGGTCATGTTGTAGCTTCAAACCTTGTAGCTCATTGTTTTCAAGTTGCAACATGTCCAGAATATTCTTTAGTTCTAAGGGACAGAAGAAACAAAGCATGGTCCATGCTACTAAATGAACTTGGAAAATGTTTACAAAAGTAAACAGAAAAAAATGCTATTGACTAATATAATTTTAAAAATTTTGTTGAGCTGAATAAGGCTAATTTTATTTTTAATAAAAAAGTTCTCTAAAAGTATTGTTAAGTATTATTTAATTTGTTGAAAACATTTTAACAAACCAGGTGCAATGGCATGTGCCTGTAATCCCAGCCATTTGGAAGGCTGAGGTAGAAGGATTGCTTGAGCTCAGGAGTTTGAGACTAGCCTGGGTGACAAAGCAAGATCTCATCTCTATATAAATAAACAAACATTTTAACAAAAACACTTAATGAACAAAGATCCTGGTTCCAAAGCATTTGCTTCTATATAAAAGAATGAACTAAAAGCATTTTATATAAAATTGATCAAAATAAATTTTTAAAAACTTTAAAATACAGACTGAGATTTATATAACAATTTTTTGGCCTTTGAAATACAGCTATTTAAATATTAACTTTTTTCCTGGTTATAGAGATAACTACTTACTGCAGAAAAGTTGGAAAATACAAAAAAAAAGCATAAGAGAAAAAATATGAAAACCCACCATCATTTTACCATCCCAAATCACTATTACAATAGCATTTTGATGTATTTTCTTCTAGGACTGCCCCCCCACACACATATATTTTAAGATAAACTAGGACTATATTCCATATTCATTTTTTACCTATTTTTTTCATTCTTCTCATAAGCATGTTTGCATGTCATTAAATGTTAAAAATATGGCTTTTAAATTGGTCATTTGTTTCCAATTCTTGGGGGCGGGGGGCAGAAGAGGCAATGTTGCCCAGGCTGAAGCACAGAGGCATAATCATAGCTCGCTGCAGTCTTGACCTCCTGGGCTCAAGGGATCCTCCCTACTTGGCCTTCTGAGTAGCTGGGACTACAGGGGTACATCACTGTGCCTTGCTAACTTTTGAATATTCTTGTAGAGATGGGGTCTCACTATGTTGCCCAGGTGGTTTCTGAACTCCTGGGCTCAAGCAATCATCTTGCCTCAGCCTCCCAAAGAACTGGGATTATAGGCATGAGCCACCACACCCAGCCTGTTTCCAAATTTGGTCATTATAAATATTGGTGCAATGTACATAAACACTTGGCCTCTCTGGAGGAGTAGAAATGGGCTGACTGGTTCAACAGGTGTGAATTTCAAGAGTCTTGAAACACTGGGAGATTGTTCTAGCTTATACCTCAACCGATATAGGCTGCGAGTGCTCTTCTTTCAGAACACTCTGATCATCAATGAGCATGATTATTTTGGTTTTAAATAAAATTTATCAATTCAAATGGCAGAAAATAATATCATGTTCCTTTTATAACCTGCTTTCTTTGCTCATTAGTAGTAAGGTTAAACTTAAAAGTTTATTTCAGCCATTTGTTATTTTTTCAATGACTTGTAATACAGACATTTCCAACCTCAAACTTCGTACTTTAAACTTACCAGTTTTATGTTTAGACATCTGTCTTAAAACAACCTGAAGATTCTCTTCCTCTTTTTCAATTTCCTGCTTTATAAGTGTAAGTTGGGTTTTTCTTTCACTAATCTGAACATTCAGTTCTCCTTTCTGAACACTCAGTTCTTCCAGAAGAGATTTTACTTCCTGCGTTTAAAAAAAAAAAGTTACCCCCTCCTGTGATTGTAAATGAAAATTACTTTAAAATAAGTTATCTTATTGTCTTATTTCATAGAAATTCTAATTTGGAAACAAGCTCATTTTTGCCTTTCATGTCAAGAATAGCATTATATTTGGCAGGAACCTATTTCTATATAATAGAAGCAAAAAAGTAACATATTCTCTTCATCTAAATATATTTGCAACATTACTATAAGCAAGGCAATGTGCTCTAGAGAGAAAAGGCTGACTGAGACATGGCTCCTGCTCTGGAGGGGCTTAGTACCTTGTTGAGCCGTAAGGCAGGGATCATAAACACAACCATAAAAGGCTAAGATGGCCTAGGAAACAGGCAGACAGTGTTTTTAAACTCAAAAGAAGGAAACTCCTTCTTACAGGATAAAGGAAAAAGAAGTTTTCTTTTTTGAGACGGAGTCTCCCTCTGTCACCAGGCTGGAGTGCAGTGGTGGTATCTTGGCTCACTGCAACCTCCGCCTCCCGGGTTCAAGCGATTCTCCTGCCTCAACCTCCCAAGTAGCTGGGACTACAGGTGTGAGCCACCACTCCCAGCTAATTTTTGTATTTTTAGTAGAGACAGGGTTTCACCATGTTGGCCAGGATGGTCTCCATCTCTTGACCTGTTGATCCGCCTGCCTTGGCCTCCCAAAGTGCCAGGATTACAAGCCTGAGCCACTGTGCCCAGCCAGAAGTTTCCTTAGAGGAGGTGGCATAAAGCCGGGCAATGAGAAACAAGTGGGATCTGGCTAGTGATAGAGGAGAAGGGGAATCCCTGGAGAAAAATGGTATCAGCAGGAGAACTTTGGGCACATCTAGAAAACAACGAAGAGGGAACTACACGTGTCAGCCACTCCATGGATATGTAACAATACCAAATTGATGTTACAGAGGAGGCAAGATTTCAGGAGTTTATATTTTCATTTGGGGAGAAACAATGAAAATATATCAAAGTAAACCTATAGCACTATCCTAAGACTCTTCAGAAAACCTAATAAAAAACATACCCTAATGTGGTTGCACTTCTCAGCTACTTCAGTCTCTCCCAGTCTAAGAGCTTTCTGGAGGTCAGCTTTTGCCTGGACCATGCTTCCTTGGAGTAGATGCAGCTCCTCCTTTTTATGCCCTAACTGCCTGTCCAAGACAGCCATCTCCTGCTGCTGACTTGTCACCTGTATTAAATAAAAGGGAAGAGTAAGTTTGACAAAGGCCATGCAACCCTCAGTGCTAACCTGGAGATAATTTAGTTGTGAGGCAAAATCAAGAGCTATTTAATATCCTAATTAGTCCCCAAGAGTCAGAAAGCCCAGGCAAGGAGTGCGAGGATAAAATGCCTAAAGACCTTGAGCCCACATATTTAAAACCACTCAAATCACAGTGATCGCAGTAAGAACAATATAATAATCATGATTATCCCTCAGGTTATGCTTTTCAAAGAACTTTTATTTTTATACCCTAATTCCATTTTGACATCCTTGGTGATGGAAGTTAGAGATTTTAAAAATTTATTCATCTTTAAAATCAAAAATTCATTACATTTTTAAAGATAATGCATATTTGTTTACCAAAAAAGAAAAAGGAAGAAGACCATGCAGATATCCGAAAGGAAGAAAACAGAAAATACCCAAAATCCACCCTTCTCAGATGACCACTTTTGTACCTTGGTATTGACTAAAAATACAACCACAAGTGTTCATAAAGACATTTAACAGAAATGATTTCATAGAGTATACCATGTTTTGAGAGTCACTTTTTTTACTCAAAAATATATTGTATTAAGTTGGGATTCAAAATTAATGCTTAAAATTTTGGGATTCAAAATTTATGCTTAACAACTATGATATGTAGCCTTATTTATTCTTTTTTACAATTAAACATGTATTACTTTTATAATCATAAAACATATGTAGGTTTTAATGCTGCATGCGTTGCTTTTTTCAAGGCATCTATTGCCATACCTGGCTTCTCAGCTTTTCTAGCTCGGCTCTCTTGACCTGAAGAAGTGTCTCAGATTCTTTAAGGACCTGCAGGTGGTGATCCTCATTGCGTTCTGCCAACTCGATGTCTTTTTGCAGTTTCTGAAGCCTACAAAGCACCAGCAGCACTAGAGCAGATCCTAAGGGACTCTGAACCCCAGAGCTGTCCTCCAGCGCAAACCCCTTGCAGCCCTAAAGAGGCCTTACTTACTCTTCTGTCAGTTTTTCCTTCTTCTTGCTTAAACACTGGAAGTCTGAGTCTTTTGCTGCTACAATTTTGTTTATTTCTTTCAAGATTTCTTCCTGCTTGATTTTGTGCTGCTCCAAATCCTTTGCATCAGCCTGGAGCAATCTAAAACATATTGCTTTATTCCCCCCAGGTCCTGTAGACTGAACATGCATTATTTATCATAAACCAATTATTATCCTCTTAGAAGCAAACTTTTCATTCCTCTCAACATATACATCAATGGCTTAGGGAATCCACCTACCTTAGCTGCTGATCAGCTTTGACAAGGTTAACGGCAGTTTCCTGAGCTCTCCTTTCTAATTCCTCAGCATCTGACTCAGTTTGCAATAAACTTCTCTTGGCATCAGTGAACTTTTCAACAGCATTTTTTGTCTAGAAAAGAAACTGTCATTAAAAGCCATTCAGTTACAATACTCACTCACAGCTATTGGCCATATAAACCAGTACAGTTCTTTTGGAAAACAAGATGATATAGAAAGACATAAAAATGTCCATTCACTGTAACTCTAATTCTCGGTAAATAATTCAGAAGCAAAAAACTACTACATAAAAATGCTCATTGTATAATAATATAAAACTTGACAAATAATAATAAATAGGCTAAGTGATAACGCATTAACAAAGTGGAATACTGTGTAGCCTTTAAAATGATCAGATGACAATGTAGCAACATGGAAGAATGTTAATGACATTATGTTGGCTGAGAAAAATAACTTTAAAATGGTATAAGCACTTTGAGAGCAACTATGTAAAACTACAGTTGTGTCAACAAAGAAAGACTATACAAAAATAATTACAGTCATTTGAAAGTAGTGGAACTAAAGATGCTTTTTATTTCAAAATAATCTGAATTACTATTATATCATTTTTAAATATTAAAACTATCCATCCAACTAAGTGGCAATGAAGTGATTTTACCAAGATTCCCTCCACACACAGATTCTTGCTGTACTCCAGTCATTATCAAGTGAAGTAAAAATGCATTGATCTGATGATGATGTAATTACGGCTGACAAACATAAACATTAAATGCTCTGCAAATATTTAAAATCTTCCTATATAAGATTTTGTAAAAACACTATATATATATTTTTTATCAACTTGGTTTCTTCTTCTGCCTAACATAAGAGGCTTAAAACAATGACATCAAAAGTTCCAAAAATAGAGTGTGGTTTGCACTTGGTTGAGCAGTGACTCACCTTCAGCCAAAAAAAAAAACCTGAGGTCTGCCATTGTACTAAAGCCAGAGGAGTCCGTATGTTAAATCTGTCTATTATTATCTGTGTGGATGCAAAAGGGTTGGCAAACTCCTGGAGAGCTACGTATTTCACCGTACATCTTTCCATTTCAGATAGTTTGTTTCTGTCAATTTTATCAGCAAAGCATTGGACAAAACTCACTATGCATTCCAGAGGGCCACCAAATAGTTTTTTATCTCCTTCTATGTCAGGTTTTAACATGTCTAGCACACTCCATACAAAATGCCACTACTTTCTCTCTCCTCCTCCTTCTTACCAAGCTGCCTCCCTGAGTCATTTTGGGAAGATGAAGATGAAATAATTTGTCAACCTTAGTTCACTTATTACCTCTGCCTACTACCAGTGTCACCAATTTTCTTTTGATGATTTTACATTTCTATATATATTACTATATAATCAAAATATGCCAGTGATATTTTGATGACGTATCATCAAAATAATATATATATTATTATACCAGTGATATTTTTTCCTCTAGTTCTGCTCACAATTATTTTCTCTCACAGTAATCCAACATATGACAACAGAAGTAACAGCTCATCTGAAAAAGGAGGACTGTTTCCATTCTTAATTACTCACAGAACTTCTTTAATAATTTAGTCCCTAGGTAATAGTTTGCTATTAAATATATTCGCATTGAAATAGCAATATAAAAATAATGGTTCCTGAGGTGTTTCATATGGGTACAGAACCCTTTTCATCCTGGAATTCTCATTTAACTAAAAGAGCTCTTGGCTGGGTGTGACTCTGGGCCAGTAATGAGTCTCTCTGAGCTACATTGGTAAACGGAGCTAATGTCATCTTACAGGTTGCCAGGAAGGTTAAATGAAACATGTACAAAATGGCCATGTGTAGCCATAGCAGTGGCTCAATAAAAGGCAGCTCCTTTTTCTCCCCAACTTCCCTCTGTATTATAGTCTAAAGAATATTATCTCAGACAAAAAATATTTTGTATCATTATCAACTTGAAGAACAAAGCAATACTTGTGAGGTCCACTGTAGCTTAATAGGAATATAAAGATTGGCCTATTTAAAAAAACACAGGTAGTAGAACCCAAATATTAAATATAAAACATACACACTAGATAAGGAGGTGGGGTATGCTGGGAACAAAATAACTTCAGGAATTTTGAATATACTGTTTTATTTAATCCATGTTGAAAGGCCTACATATTCTTAGCCTGAATTTACAGATGAGAAAAGCAAAGCCAGGGGACTTAAGTGACTTGCACAGATTCTCACATCTCCTTAACAAGCAGAGTCCAGCTTGGAACCTGGCTGTTTGACTTGGACAACTGTTCTCTTATCACACACATTCTCTTTCTAATCCTTCCTGTGGACAGTAAGCTGACTCACCCACACTGAGCTCACACCCCAAACCACAACGGGACATACCTTCTCTTTAGTGCTCGAAAGTTCACTCTCAGCCTCTGCCAGGAGTCGGTCAGCTTCCCTGAGCTCTGAGCGACGTTTCAGAAGAGTCTTCTCAATGCACTCAATTTCATCTACAATATCTTCATGATGTTTGAGTGATTTTTCTATTTCTAGTTCAGTCATAAGACTCTCAACATTTCCATCAATGAAGTCCCTAAAAAATAATATACACACCCATTAAAAGATTTTAAATGTGCACAATATAGTAGCTTACCTACTTAAAAAATGCACAATGATTTTCTAATTTTACATGAAAATAGATAGGAAAGACTGCTACATTTGATTATGTTCAAGGTCTATGTTTACTATTTTACTAAACACGGAATTTTTATTGGCAATGAAGGCATAAATATGTAAAATGTATGATATGGAATTGTTTCTCCTTTTAAATATAACAACAAAGATTATTGTGTTGTCAGCACTTCACCAAGAAAATGCTGATACTTCTGTTCTTCTGAGATATAAAAATAAAGCAAACCACTACCACAGCATTCATCCATTCCCTCAAAACTATCCTTCAAGGGCCAGTTGCTGCCCTGACGACTACCTGATTTTGTGATTTATTCCATTCAGCTAAAGTAAAACTCCAGTGACAACATTTGACGCATTAGAAACCATGGCACACAATTCAATATCTTAAGGCTAACATGACAAAATTATTTGAAAATTGGATTATCTATGACTGTATGACAGAAAAATATGAAAATAAATTCAACATTTAACAGATTCTTTCTCTTTAAATGAAGGCATACGTATGAGTTTTACTTTCTTCTTGGAACATTTTTGTGTTATCCAAATTTCCTAGAATAGTACTTATTTCACTTTTATAACTATGAAAAGTGGCGATCCTACCACCCTATCATCTCCCTCAGAAAAACCTCAACATAAAAAAAATGCCACTCCCCAATGTGTATACCCATAAAAATAACAGATATAACCATCTGCCTAACTTTCAAACATGTTGTCCCTATCTTTTAGGTGCGGCCCTTGCTTTCCCTTGCCAGGACTATTAGTCACATGTCTGCTGCTAGATGGCAGTGACCACATCTTACTTACCTGTGTCCTCTGCAGTCCTCCCTACCACCCTGGGTCCTGGGCCAGGCTGGGTTAAATGACAAAAACTGGGGAACTGTCACAATTCATGGACTACTGCAAAAAACAGGCTTTTGCATAATTAACCCAATCAACAGATGTTGCATTCATTAACTGACCCTATGACAGGTGCTGGGACACAAAGATGGAGGTCCAGCTACTACCTTCAAGGAGCTTCTGGGCTCCTCACAACATTGTATGAACCATGCTATGTCCAAAGTTGCTAACCTTGAATTGTGGGTGCCTGAGAAAAGGCTTTTAATGAGAAAAAAAAAGGAGGGGATCTCTGATCTTTATTTTGAAGACAGGAGTCAGCAGGGAGAACACAGTACATGCAAAAGTGTGGAGGCAGGAGAAAACGTGATGCTTGGGGAAGCCACAGGAAATTAAGTGGGCCAGACTGAACACTGATATAAAAAAAAAAGAAAGGTAGGGTTCAGATGGAGAAGGGTGGTATATATTCTGATGGGACTAAGAATCACATGGGAAAGTGAAACAGATTTGTAGTGTGTCAAGACAGAGTGGAGACCAAGAGAGACAATACGGAAGGCCAGTGTGGAAGCTATTACAATGGCCAGGATAGACTGATTAAAAGCTAGAGAAGGGGAGATGACAGAAAGGGACCAGTTTGAGAGCTCTCCGGATGCAGAGTTAGCAGGATTTAGAGACCAACTGGAAGCACAGGAGAGTATGGGAAGGGGAAGAGTTGAGAACCTCTGCCGTATTTTTAGCAGTAACTGGAGAGGGGAAATGGTTACACCACTCTCCAAGAGGGACTACAAGAAGAGTTGATTTGTATTATTGGCTGAGAGAACTCAGACCTGTATTGCTCAATATGGTACTTAATATGTGGCTATTAAATTCATTGAAATTAAATTCTGTTCCTCAGTTCCATAAGCCACATTTCAAGTGCTCGACAGCCACATTGAGCTAGTGGTTACTGTTTTGGACAGAAGATCAAGAACATTCCAAAATTATAGAAAGTTCTATTCGACAGTGTTAACGAACTAATATCAGATTTGTCTGAATTATAAAAATGTATTAATTACTTTTGCTGTTGACGTTTCTGAACAGTTCTATGTAATTCTTCTATTTCGCGCTCTAAGCCTTTCTTCTCTTGCAAAAGATCATCAATATTATGATGCAGTTCTTCCATTTCTTTCTCAGACTGCCACTTGGATGCTCTCATCCACCATTCTTTCCGTCTCTTTGACTTTAAATGCTGCATTATGTCTTCTAATCTAGAAACTTCATTCTCCTAAATGAAGAAGGGGGAAAAAAATGCAGTGCTGAAACATCACAGGACGTTTCCTCTCTTTCCTGCCAAATGCTGACATTAACTGTGGTTAAAGTGGTATCAATGACCCAAAAAATGATGGTAGATTCTAAGACTTTGGTATAAAAACTTAAATGTCATAGAAGAAATTGATGGACAAATAGAACCTTTAATTTTTCCATCAGTCCAACTATGATTCAGAAACATGTGCCACGCCTCTCGTGGATAAATTCTGCCTCCAAGGTTCAGTGTCTAGCAGAAGATACAGAGTCCTCTCCCTCTCTGGACACACGGGAGAAAAGTTGTCCAAGAAGATTGCCTAAAGAAGAGGTGTTTTGCCTGGGTTTTGAAGAATGAATGAAAAAGGAAAGCCTTAGGCTGAAGAAATAACATATGGGAAGTATAAAAGTGCACCTGAGAAACTATGTAAACAGTTGGGTAAGTTTGGAGAGTAAAAGAACCATTTTAAGAGACTGTCAATAAATGCTGAATAGAAAGAATTGTTACAAATTAAATATGCAAGAAAAAACTGCAAGAGAATGTGCATAACTACTATAGTTAACCATGTAAACACACACAGGCCCTCTAAAACTAGTCTGATCTATTATAATGGGACTGGCAACTTGATTCTCAGGTGTCCTAGTCCTTTATTTTCTACTCAATCTGCCGAGAGGGGAAGGAAAAAACAAAGCCTCCAGGTTTCTGAGCCTGAAGGAGAAGCTTAGACTGCATTTTACTTCCTTAGAACCAAAAAGTCAGAAAGTAATCTGGCAAGGCTGGGTCTGGTGGCTCATGCCTGTAATCTCAGCACTTTACAGGTCAGGCAGGTGGATCACTCGGGGTCAGGAGTTCGAGACCAACCTGGTCAACATGGTGAAACCCCATCTCTACTAAAAATACAAAAATTAGCCAGGCATGGTGGGTGCGTGCCTGTAATCCCAGCTACTCAGGAGATTGAGGCAGAAGAATCACTTGAACCCAGGAGGTGGAGGTTGCAATGAACCAAGATCACGCCATTGCATTCCAGCCTGGGCAACAGAGCAAGAGTCTGTCTCGAAGAAAAAAAAAAAAAAGGAAGTAATCTAGTGATAAAGAAATAGTCATTTCTTAAACTATAGCCCAAGAATAAGAGATACAGTAAGAATTTACAGTCAGGTCAGTACCTACAAATATAGAAATGTTGGATAGTAATTAAAATGCTGTTTAAAAACATTTGTAAAACCATGGGCAAATGCTTATGACATTAAGTAGGATAAACAGAATACAAAATATTGTGTATGGTAAAATATAAACTATGAAAATAAATAATAAATCCCACCACCTAGAGATAATCCCCACCAAAACCTTATTGTATGCTGTCTATACATGTGTGCATACCCATGCACACACATGAATGTGTATACACACATTATACAGACATGTATGTGTACAAGTACAGGCACTAGTACGTGAATACATACATATGCAATAATATAACACTTGTCAATAGAAAAATATGTAAGCTTTGTAAAAATGGTTAATTTCTGGTTTGAAAACATTTCTGTTATTAAATGGCTAAACCAGGTTTGTAGACTGGCCTAAGACCTAATTCCTGTACATGGTATTTTTGGGTTTTTTGTTTTGTTTTGTTTTTTGCTGTTAGCCAGGTTGTCCTTGAATTTCTGGGCTCAAGCAATCCTCTTGCTTCAGCCTACTGAATAGCTCAGACTATAGGCCCATGCTACTGCTTGTATAACAGAATTTTAGTAAGAATGCTTGCACAGTTCTAAACATCAGCCTTACAAAAACACTTTTGCCATATAATCCAGTCATAAATAGATAAACTAATTATATATATATAACCTTATCAGTCACCCATGAAAGCAGTGTAGAAACAGAGTTCTATGTCTTTCCACTTACTAAGTGATGGTGTTCTGGGACGTTGCAATGCAGGACACCCATAGGAATGAGGGGGACAGAGAAGTTTGGGGGTGGAGGCCCATATACCATGGGGGCCCCAGCAGGAGGTGGGCCATAAACAACAGTGCCAGGGGTGAGAGGTCGGCTATTGTTTGGCAAGGGAGGAGGTGGTGCATACAGGGCCATGCCCTGGGGTACAGGAGAACCATCAGGAAGCACAGTATACATCATGTATCCAGGAGGAGGCACAAATGGGGGTTCTTCTTGGTCATCCAGCTCACTCTCTTCCTGGCTATCTCCTCCACTGTCTGCATCTTCAAAGAAATAAACAGAAGAGTTTATTAAACAACAGAGTGTATTACCCCCATGGTTTACCAGGTAAACAAATTTAGTAGAGAACAGCAGCATTTAAACCAAGATACTGGAGATGTGAGAATAAAACTCTGAAAAAAAGGTCAAAACTATTTTTGAAAAGCAGATTGAAACATGGATTCAAAGTATTTTCTATGGCTAATACTTGAGTTTTTCTTAGGTTTATCTGTTGGTTTGTTCCTGCATTCGTTAATTTATTCATTAATTAATTAAGTGACCACTGGGTGTTTAATTCACACTATATACAAGATTTCACAGCACTCGGTGTTTACCACTGTCATAACATATAACACTCTCCAATGTGATAGCTTATTAACTTATCTGCCATAAAAGCAGGAAATATGTTTGCTGATCACTGACAACAGAGAACCCAGCACACAGCAGGCACTCAATAAACACTTCCTGGCCATGTACAGTGGCTCACGCCTGCAATCCCAGCACTTTGGGAGGCAAGGTGGGCAGGTCACTTGAGGTCAGGAGTTCGAGACCAGCCTGTCTAGCATGGTGAGACCCCCGTCTCTACTGAAAATACAAAAATTACCCAGGTGTGATGGTGCATGCCTGTAATCACACAGCTACTTGGGAGGCTGATGCACGAGAATAGCTTGAACCTGGGAGGCAGAGGTTGCAGTGAACCAAGATTGCACCATTGCACTCTGGCCTGGGCAACAAGGCAAGACTCCATCCCCCCCAAAAAAAGTTCCTGAATGAACAAATCCTCAGAAGGCAGTATTCACATTTTACAGATTAACAGTTTCAGAGCAGCTAAATAATTAGCATAAGACCGCATAGCTAATAAGTGAAACAGATTTACTCAGGTCTGACTCTTTCCCTGGAGCTTTGAAAGACAGACCCATAACACTTCATTTTAGGAGGGTGAGATTAAGGCCATGATGCAAGGATACAAGACACCATGCTCCAGTACAGTTAAAGAGGCTGCTTAGTCAGCATGGGTGAAGCAGGGTAGAAGAAGGCTCCATTTAGGAGCACTGTTTGCGGACCTGGGTGTTGCTGAAGGATGAGTAGGCATCAGTATGGGAGGGTAAGGAGGAAGGACATTCCAGACAGGGTTTAAAACAACGACAGGAGGTTGTTGGCCAAGACCAGATAGGTCACAGAAGACCTCACAGAGTTGGCTAAGGAGTCTAGACTGTATCTTAGGGATTTTAGGGAATCAATAAAAGGTTATTAAATAGGCAAGAGAATGTAACTTTCCTATGTGATTTGACTTACCTCTATTTGGAAACAATTTATGTAACCCACTCCTGATGGGAGAATAAACCCAATATCCTGAGGCAGGTGGAGGTCCACTGCCTTCTTTCCCATCCTGCTGCCCAGGGCGTGGTTTTCTAACAGGAGTTGAGGCTGTGTACTTAAGGCCAACACCAGAGTCCTTGGTGGCCTGGGAACTATGGCTGGAAACCTAAAACGACAGCAGAGCACACTATCTATTACAAGCAGAAAGGCTGATTTTAAGAAATGTCAAAGTCTAGAGCAATGTTGAGATGTGGCAAGGTTGAGAAAGAACTTGTTTTCTTTTCATTATCCTCATTTTTCATGGAAGTGAGGTGATTACAGTCACATAAACTGCAATTACATACACAATTCAGCTTATTAACATCCCTCTAGACTTGATCGACATAGCAAGTGTCATAGAAGCCATGCAGAAAGGAGGGCTGTGTGTGTAATTGCTGGGGTCACATCAGACTGGTCTGTGAAAGTGAAGGGCTCAAAGTGTGATGAAAGCAACCAAACTATTATCTATCCTTTCAAAAGCTATTTTTAAATATCCATCTCCTATCCTGCCTTTTGATACAATTTTCTAGAAATATCAAGTCTTTGGCCAGACCAAAATGGGAAAAGCATGTTATCTGGCTGTTTGACTGGGTTAATTTTATGCAGCAACTCCCCGAGAGAGAGAAATGAAAATAAGTTCTCCATAGTAATCAGACTCCTGGGTGTCAGCCTCTCTTCTTCCTGTAGTCATTTTTCCTAGTGATTTTTTGGTTTTGTTTTGCTTTGTTTTTAACCTTATCCTTGATGGCCCAGTGACTAAGGCAAAGGAAATCAGTGAACTTTCAAAGAAAACTGGAGACACCAGTCTTCTGTTGTCCTGGGAGCTTGGCAAGGCTTTAAAGCTCTATTCTGCTGACCTCCTTCTCCTTCCCAGTCTGTAGGTCCATCATCTAAACCCTCACCCAGATCAGGCTTATATGTTTTGCTCTAATTTATACTGCTTCTACCTCCAGCTCTGGCTGCATCAAGGAGTTGGCTTCCTTTAGGATTTCTGGAAGAATCTAAGATTCTGCTTTTCAGGGGTCTGGTTAAGTCTATATAGCCCTGGGATCCTAGTGTGTCTGAGCTGCTTCTCCCTGACTACTGCTCATCAGCTGATGATAGCAGGATGGCACCAGGCCCCTCTGCTTTGGATGAATATAGCCTACAGTCTTCTCCACACTTCCTACATTCAGGCCCCAGTCTTCTCACTTTCCACATTCAGGTCCCAGGCCCTGATCATTTCTCTTTAACATCCTTTAATCTCATCTCCTCTTTCCCAGCTCCACTGTGATCTAGCTCTGGCTTCTACTATTTATCTGAATCAATTCAAGAGCCCCACAGAAAGCTCACCCTACCACAAGTCTAGTCTCTATACTAGCCAGAATATTACTCCTAAACTATAACTCTGATCATGTTAGTACACAACCCATTTCCCATGGCCTATATAATTAAGTGTAAGAGATTCTAAGCCCCTTTTTTAAAAAAAGCATGACTCCAGGCTGGGCATGGTGGCTCACGCCTGTAATCCCAGCACTTTGGGAGGCCGAGGAAGATGGATCACCTGAGGTCAGGAGTTAAAGACCAGCCTGGCCAACATGGCAAAACCCCATCTCTACTAAATATAAAAATTAGCCAGGTGTGGTGCTATGTGCCTATAATCTCAGCTACTCAGGATGCTGAGATAGGAGAATCGCTCCAACACAGTAAGAAAAGGTTGCATGGAACTGAGATCGTGCCACTGCACTCTACCCTGGGTGGCACAGCAAGGCTCTCTCTCTCAAAAAAAAAAAAAAGCATGACCCCAATCTATGTTTCAGCTTCATCTTTCACTGTTCCTGTAAATCTTCTAGCCCCACAAAGCTACTTGTCTTTGCTAAGCCAATAACTCTCCTTTTCCATAAAGCTGTTTCCTCCCTCCTAAAAGTCCATCTCTCACTGCTTGTTAAGTGCTGACTTCACAACTCTGCTTGTGAAGCATTCCTCCTGAACTTCCCATCAGAAGAATCCTTAACACTTCTCTGCAACTACAGAATGCAGGTCAGGTCTGTTGTCATTGGCATATCACCATTTTGCAATTATGCTGGCATGGCCAATGAGCTCTTTGGGAGCAGGGGTTTTATCACTTTATCATTCATTGTAATGCACCACCACTGCCCAGCACTTGGCCTAGGCTAGAGTAAGCACTGAATGAATATTTGTTAAAACGACATGAAATCCAGGTGCCTTTTTTTTTTTTTTTTTTTTTTTGGTTGGAGCCTCTGCACAATTCTATGCCCATTTTAGTGGGCTCTTTGGGCTTAAGTCACCATTTCCCCTTACAGCATCCTCATTCAGGGACCCTACCACATACCACCTGAGTATGAACAGCCAACTGCCACCTTCCCCAAGAAGGCCCTATTTTCATCTCAAACATTAAAAACACTGTAGAATCTCAATGTATGGCTTAGCATAGAAATGTTGTTTTTGGTACCTGTTAATAAATTTGGGGAAGGGGACAATGTCATACTTTCTTCAAGAAAATTCAGTACACATTCCCAACACCACAGAATTCCTACTTTGGATGATGGTGGTGGTGGCATGAAGTACCAATAGCCTCGTCTTTTGAAAGGATCTGCCATGCTGCTGATGTAATCATTCTGATAAGAAACTTCACGTCGAAGTTCAGCAATTTCTTCTAAAACATTTTCAAAGCCTCCTTTGTTGTCTGTAAGGAAAAGTCATTCTATGAAATTGATATAAAATCATTTACTTCCTTTCTTTCTCAAAATAAAAAAGCAATTCCATGAGAGCCAATGAATTTTATCAGTTCCTCAAAGCTGACTTTCAGTCTGCTCTTTGGTAAGTCAGAAAAAGCAAATAAACTGATTTGTAAACATTATTTCTTTTGAAATTACAATATGAAACTCATTTTTGCAACCAAGTCCCCCAATAACACATACTCAAAATATTTTTAAAATTATTTGATTTTACTTATTAAGCTAATTACCACAGCTCTCTAAATCAAGCATGGAATTGATTTGTAACAGTTAAAAGTAAAAAACAAATGAGATTATTTTATTTTACAACTACAAAACCACTGCCAAAAATCAAAGTCCAATACTTTACCAGTTCCAGTGAGGTCTAACATATTCTTAAGTCTTGCAATCTCTGTCCTTTGTCGTTCCATTGTCTCATTCAGTTTCTCAATTTCTAGCACCTGTGAGTTTGCTCCTCCAGTACCGACACCTGTTTTCTCCATCTCAAGTTGAAACTATTTTAAAAATCACATATACAAAGTTGTCAATGAATTCATTTTTTCCCAAATACATTTATCCTTTCAACTTGATGATGAGTCTATAATATTTATTTATACTTTCCCAGTGAGAAAACTGCATTACTTGAAACTGCACTAAGCCTGGCACACAGTAAAGGATAATGTACAGATTAACTATTGATTGCACTTCAGAATTCTTTGAGACATCACCTACGGTAATTTTGTCTTTTAGGAGAATCTGGTAAAGAGAAGGTCTCTGGGTACCAACACTGACCTGCTCCTCCTTCTGCCTGAGAAGATTCTGTAGGAGTTCGATCTCAGCTTCTGCTCGGGTCAGATCCCTGGCTGCTTGTGCTGCCTTTCTGCTGAACTTCTCTGCTTCCTGTAACTCCTACTGGAACAGAGGTATGAGAAAGACACTGCTGCTATTTCATTTCTTCCTCTTGGATTGATTCCTCTGCTTTCACCACATTGCCCACCCAGCTGTCCATGCAAATATGGCCCCAAGCCCCACCTTCTCCTGTGTTGTTCCCATTGTAGGGCAGCATGCCCAGCCCCCAACCCCAAGGTGCTGCATCAGAAAGAACAAAGGCTAATTTTTTTACTTTTTCACTTTTACTACAGTTTTCCATAACTATGTCTCTCTGGGCTCTCCTCATTAGATTTTTGTCTCCTATAATCTGCTATCTTAATCTCATTAGCATTTGCATCCTATAAAGCACAGTAACAGACATTAGCTCAGTAAGGAGTCATACTAGGAAGTAACATTTTCACATGACTGCACAAGATGAAAAATTTCAGATAGGGATTATATGACAATCCTTCAAGAACCCTTGTCCAGGTAGGTATTGACAGCTACCTCCCCAAGCAGATTTCTACACTTAAAGGTAGGGATAGTATGTTTATATGATGATTCCTTTCAGGGCTCAGTAGAATGCAGGATCCATGGCAGCACAAAATAAATTATTGGGGGTTGTGATGGGGGAACGTAACCCTTATGTAAGGTATGACCACGCCTCGAGTGGCATATGGTAATCTCTGTGACCTGCACATATACCCCAGATGAGTTCCTGGAAGAAACCATCAACCCCTGCGGCGCTTAACTAACTTGAGACATTCTTCTATTGTTTCTTATTCCGGCTTCAATTGACAAGGCCATTGGACTTTAAACAGACAACTTTACAGTGGTTTATAAAATAACCAATGTCTATAAGAAGATGAATAATACAAGTTGCTATGTTTTCTGACAGCAGCAGCATTGATGGAAACCTGTTCTGTACATGTGAACTCACCTCTGCTCGCTCCTGGTTAATTTTCATAACAGTTCCATGAAGGGACTTCAGCTGGTCCTTGGCAATGGTGAGCTCAGCTGTGGCTAGCTTATCAGAGGTGGCCACAGCTTTCTTTAGTTTCTTCAGTTCTTTATCTAAACCAAAAAATTGCTCCTGAGATTTGGCATCTTCAAGTTTCTTCTAAAATAAAAGAAACATTAAGCAGATGAATCATTTGATAGGAATGAATTCAGATATAAGATCCAGGAGGGCAGGGACTCTGTTCACTGCTGCCTAGAATAATACTTGATACACAGGAGGTACTCCAGAAATATCCACTAAATAAATCTTAGTCAAGAATCTCAGTGGCCATAACTTCATCCATTCATTGGAAAAACATTTCCTGGCACTACCACCAAGACATGGATGGTTCTGTCTTTGAAATCACTGAATCAGGCCCTGGGCATAGGGTGGTATGAAAGAATTTGGCATTTTTGAGAAACTGAAAGGAGAAGCACAGTGGAAAAAGGAGAGATCTAAACAGAGGCAAATCACGTAGGCCTCATAGGCTTAAGAATTTTGGTCTTTATCCTAAGAACAAAGGAAGCTACAGGAGGGGAGACTGATTACAACCACTTGACATTTCAGAAAGAGCATCTTGGCTGCTGTGTAGAGCAGGGTCATGAGTAGAAGTGACAGATCAATCAGACAGCCACACCAATCATCCAGAAGAGAGATGATGACAGCACAAGGGTCTAGCATCAGATAAGGAAAAAGAACATATATTCCAGATATATTTTAGAGATGGATTCAATAGGACGTGGGAACTGATGGGCTCTCAATGAAGGATGAAGTAAGTCATTCACTGAGGCTGGAAGAAAGCAGATGGCAGAGTGTGAAGAATGAGAAGTTGTGAAACTGTAAGACATGGGAGAGAAAGCTCACCACAGGAAAGGGTCACGTTGTCCGTTTGAGACTGGTAATCATAAGTTTATAATGACACCACTATGCTGGATGGGCAACTTTTTTCTCCAGGAATACTAGCGTAAGTGCAGGCCCAAAGAAAAGCAGAGAGTTTTGTCAGGGAAGTAAAAAAAAAAAAAAAAAAAGTCTTGTCAGGGAAGTAAAACAGTAGAAAAGGGCAAGGGACTTAAAAAAAAAAAAAAAAAGAAAAAAGAAAGAAAAAGTTATAGTTGGTAGATCACGAAATTTAAGTTGGACAAGGAAGAAAGTAAAGACAAGGGCTTAACAAATAGCAAAGGTAGGGGGTAGGGCTAATGAATTGGAAGCTCAATAAGGTTGATAAATTTTTAGTGTGTGGATGTCAGCACGATAAACAGTTATGACCAGAACAAGACACTTCAGTTTGTGATTTCAGAGATAGGTGCAATTTTTAAAACTTGACAAGATCCAGAATGTGACAATGGGAGTAGATGGTTGAGGTGGAATAGACAAGCCATTCAAGAGAGGCCAGGGTATTAGAAAGGATGATGAGGAGTTTAAAAGTAATTTTTCATGGATATGTCCAATTAGACAAGAGGTTTCAAAGGAGTCAAACTCCTCCCAATATCATTTGTTAAGTACCACCTAATTAACTCGAAACTCATCCCTTACATTCCCAATTCTCGTTTCCATCTACCATGATACCTGGTCTTAGGGTCTTGATTTGATGACATGCGTCCAGGTCCCACCTAGGTCAGGTTCAGCACCGTGCCAGCAATGCAGCCAGAGGTGACTATGGATCGCACTCATCTCAGCTGACCTGATTGCCAGAGGGCAGGACACTGGCAGCAGGTACTTATGTGACTCATTTTCCAAGACTTCCCTACCTTTTTCTCTAACTCTCGGAGTTGGGCCAGAATTCTCTCCTTCTCTTCATCGGCTTCCTGAAGTTGGAGATCTGTAAGGCCTTGGATTTCCTCCATACTTTTTAGATTTTCTTGCAAATAGTGAATTTCATTCTCCAATTGCTGGATTCTTGCTTCATGTTGCCTCTTATCAAAATTAATCTGTGAAGAAATAAAATTTCAAGAATGATTTTTAGGCAAAATATGTTTTCGGCAAAATAAAAACTTTTTATAGAGGTATCATCTATTTTACTACAAGCTATAACTTAAATTTTTTTTTTAATGGGAGTACTCTGATTTCTAATTTTGTAAATGAATTGTATCCCGAGGGGGTGTACCGTTCCTCGAAGTTGCGTGGAATGGATGGAGCAAGCTCCTATTCCATCTCCCAACTCCAAAAATACATTTAATATGTTGTTCTCGGATAGAGGACGTATCAGATATTAAACTGATAAGAACAGATACTACACTTGATCTTAGCCAAAAGTTAATTTTTTAATAATGAGTTGTCAGGAATGGTTTTATCTTGAATGCTCTCCAGGAGTCATTTGAATGTGGCATTATTTACCTGCGTGTTATAAAATAACTCAACTTTGCTTCCAAATCAAGGAAAATACAATATCACAAACAAGCCTGACTTTGACATTATAATCACATTCAGGGTTGAATTTTAGTCACACCTAGCTTGACTTGTTATAAGTGAAAATAACAATTATGCTGTATTTACATGACAAAGGAAGCATTGTAATTTGCTGAAAAACATTAACATTTGCCAAACACTTCCCTCCAGCTGCCTCTCGCCCTTTTCTTACTCTGGCTTCTAGGGCTCTCTCACAGGCCTGCCTGAACTCTTCTTGTCCAGTTGCCAGTTTCTCTTGCTGCAGAGCCATTTCTTCTTGGAGTTTTCTCTCTCTAACTTGTGCTTCCTCTCTTTCCCACTGGGAGCGTGCAAGAATTTCACTGAATTGTTTCTGTAAGTCAGCAAGACTTTTCCCCAAGACATCTGAAGGACTATGGATGCTAGTAAAGAGGGTGAAAAAATGGTATAGATGTGAAATTTTATTTTTGATGCTGGATGCAAACATGCTGTTAACATTAGCTCTGGAGTAAAAAGAGCTGTGTGGAGGGACTAGTGTCAAGCTATAGCAATTTACTGAGCATCTCCTAAGTGCAAATTATTGTTTTATCAAATGACTGCTGCCACTCTGAAAACATGGGCTCATATCAGTCTAACGATAATTGCTCCAAGAATGTCCATTTCATATATTTGAAATAATTGTTTTCTTATGATGTTTCTTCTCTATTTAAAATGTATAATGTGGCTCTACTTCCTGATCACACATAATGAACTTTCAAGAAAGAATTACTCTTAAAAACAAAAAATTTCTCTTAAATACCAAAAAAAATAAAGATCCAAAATGTAAAAACAATCAGTGGCAGACAATTAAAATTAAACAATCAGCTAGGAATGAGTCTAACGCCTGTAATCCCGGCACTTTGGAGGCCGAGGCAGGTGGATCACAGGTCAGGAGTTTAAGACCAGCCTGGCCAAGATGGTGAAACCCCATCTCTACTAAAAATACAAAAATTAGCTGGGCATGGTGGCAGGTGCCTGTAATCCCAGCTACTCAGGAGGCTGAGGCAGGAGAATTACTTGAACACTGGAGGACAGAGGTTACAGTGAGCTGAGAGTGTGCCACTGCACTCCAGCTTAGGTGAGAGAGAGAGACTCCCTCTTAAAAATTAAATTAGCCGGGCGTGGTGTCTCACGCCTGTAATCCCAGCACTTTGGGAGGCCGAGGTGGGTGGATCACAAGGTCAAGAGATCGAGACCATCCTGGTCAACAAGGTGAAACCCCGTCTCTACTAAAAAAAATACAAAAAAAAAAAAATTAAATTAAATTAAATTAAACAATCTTTTGTCTCAGTCATGTAAACATCATAAGGAGAACCTTATGAAAGAAATTTGTCATTAATAGAACTTAGAAAGGTGAGTTTATCATCGAACTTCACACTCACAACTCTCAAGTTGTGAGGCCCACTCTAGACTTGGAGGTTTTGCTTTTTCCTTACTTCATTTCTCCAGCTCCTAATTTCAGTTTTCTTCTTAGCTCATCCACACGAGCTGCCACTTCTTCTGGACGAACCAAACCATCAACCACATGGTTAAGGTGATTCTGGAAATCTTTAAGTTGCTGTTTTAACAAATTATTGTCATCCTACGGAGGGGGATGAAATAGGGATTATCTATTACATGTCAGTATATTTTCACTACTGACAAACTAACAAACATTTCTAGACCACAGAACTAAATTCAGACAATGCCTCTTTCAAGTATAAAGAAATTCCTACAATTTCCCTATGATTAATCTACTTCAAACTCAGTGTAATAGTGTTAACTAAAATGAAGAATTTAGAATTCAATTAACATGCTTGAGGTGCCTGTTTCATCTGGAGTCCTCTTTATCTATAAACTGTTCATGCCCATTGCTCCAAGGCAGCCCTTTCTGTAGTACTATCTAATCCTGGCCACAGATCAACTGACTCAAGGCCAGTCAATACATCATCTAGCCAGAAAACAGGTTCTCATTCTCTCCATAATTTGAAGCAAGATTCAGTACAGCAAGGCTATATAAATGCTGGACCTGAAAATATGTCAACTTAGGGCTGGGGTCTATGCTGGGCCACATACAATGCTCAGAGAGATGGAAAAAGAGAAATGAGAGAGCCCCTATTTCAACATGAAAGGCTGATAGAGCAGCTCTGGTTCCTAGCAAGCTGTCTCCTTTCTTGAGCTCGTGTGAGTAGGTTTTGGTTCAATGCAACTAAATGATTTCTGTCAAAGAAATGTAGAGTGGGTTTAACTTGTACTCAGGAGGTTAGTTGGCCAAGTAACCAAAAAATCTATTTCTAACTAAGGTAGTCCCACAACACAGGTCGGCATTCTAGAAAGTTGACTTCACTTTCTACTTTGAGGAGAAGGCCCCCAAAGAACATATATTAGTCCTTTTCTGTAAGAGATATACACTGAAGTACTGGTGGGTAAAAAAAGATGTATGACGTTTTTCTTTAAAATATTCCAGCTACAAAAGAGGTGGACAAAATGTAAAAATGGATGTTGACAACTATTTAGGTTGGGAAATGGGTAAATAAAGGGTCATAAGCTATTCTCTCTGTTTTTGTGATTATATGAAAACTTCTATACTAAAAATGGAAAATGATAACTCAAGAACCAACACACACACACCTCACACAGTAATGGAAAACAAGTATATCTTTTATGATACTTGCTTCGGAAGTGGAACTGAGAGCAGTAAACATTAAATTATAGGTTATTAGATTTCCTTAAACTTCGAGGAACAAATATTTGAAGTGTTAGAAGAAGAGAAAATTTGGGTGAGCTTTGTCTTATTTCTCTCAAATCCCCCTGCATGTTTTTTTTCTGGAACCCTTCCTCCAAGCCACATAAACTCTGCCCTTTTGCCCTTTTATTTCTGGTGATAACAGCTACCATCTCAGCTAGTCAAGCAGTCCCTGACCTTACAGATTTGGAGACCTGAGTATTGATTCAGGTACTTGTTTGTTCAGACATCTGTCTTTTTTGAGAGTTTAATTATCTGAAAAACCTTATCCACCTGTTTTTCCTGTAGTTTGTTCAGCAGATTACTGTGAGAACAGCTATAAAAATATTGTCAAACATTCCCACAAAAAGTGGTTATATATATATATATATATATATATATATATATTTTTTTTTTTTTTTTTGAGACAGAGTTTTTGCTCTTGTTACCCAGGCTGGAGTGCAATGATGCAGTCTCGGCTCACCGCAACCTCCGCCTCCTGGGTTCAGGCAATTCTCCTGCCTCAGCCTCCTGAGTAGCTGGGATTATAGGCACGCGCCACCGTGCCCAGCTAATTTTTTGTATTTTTAGTAGAGACGGGGTTTCACCATGTTGACCAGGCTGGTCTCGATCTCTTGACCTCGTGATCTACCCGCCTCGGCCTCCCAAAGTGCTGGGATTATAGGCGTGAGCCACCACACCCGGCCAAAGTGGTTATATTTTTAATAGCATCCTCTGAGGATTGTGAAAACTGTTTACGGATAAGAAATCCCACTGCAACTCACTCTAGTTAAATTCCTGGATAATTACAAAGATATTTCAGTGGAAGAGGAATGCACCAATCTGATCATGTTAGTTTGATCTGGTGACAAATCTGCTTTTAGAAGAAATGCAAGATACTGCTTTTGCTCATGAGTTTATAGGGCATATTGTTTACTACTGATACTGCCTTTATCTCTTCGCACCATCATAAAAACAAAAGGAGTTCACAAATAATAATCTTAAAACCATGGTCACAAGAGAATAGGGCTATGGTGCTGCTCCTCCCAGAATTCCTTTTTTTCTAGTAATTCAAGTTGCTTACTACATGTTAGAGCAGGCTGCTAAGTGCCTGACTAAAGATATCATCATCTTTGGGTGTTCTGTGTAAGAATGTGTTCTAAAACAACAAATCTCTACCTGCAGGTGTTTAAGTTTTGCACGCAGCTCACTGTTCTCTTGCTCCTTTTCTTCTGAGAACTGGGCTTTTCCAAGAGCATTCTTCAGGGCTTGCCTTTCCTTCTCAAGATCTGCTTTAAGGGCTGACTGTTCTAACTGTCATCATAAGAAGCAATGACATGAAAGTATAAAATAGCAATAATTAGTGATTTTAAAATGCACAAAGAAATTTACATTACACAAAATCCCTTACTACCTATAGTTTTGCAATTCAATTTTATGTTCATACTTCCAAATTTAAAAACCAAAGATAATTTTTTCATACAATCCTTAAACTATTAGTAACACTTAAGAAGGATTAAATACCAGAATCAGCTCAGCTCAATTACACCAAATCAGGATCTTCAAGGGTGGGCCGAACCACCTACCTTTAAAAGCTCTCTGCAAGTGATCCAACAATTTTTGCTCTCCTTTCCCTGAGACCAGTATTTCTCAAACTGTGGTCCTCAAAAAAACTGTATCAGCAGGGCACGGTGGCTCACGCCTGTAATCCCAGCACTTTGAGAGGTCAAGGCGGGCGGATCACCTGAGGTCAGGAGTTCAAGACCAGCCTGACCAACATGGAGAAACCTTGTCTCTACTAAAAATAAAAAATTAGCCGAGCGTGGTGGTGCATGCCTGTAATCCCAACTACTCGGGAGGCTGAGGCAGGAGAATCGCTTGAACCCAAGAGGCGGAGATTGCAGTGAGCGAGATCGCGCCATTGCACTCCAGCCTGGGCGACAAGAGCAAAACTCCATCTCAAAAAAAACCAAAAACAAACCACCAACAACAAAAAACTGTATCAACACTAGTTATGCCTGTTAAAAATGCAGATGCTTAAACTCCATCTCAGATTTTTTAGATGAGAATCTCTAGGGTGAGACCAAGGAATCTGTATTTATCAAACATCACAAGTGAGTTCATATAACTAAAGTTTACCAATCAAATATCTGTAGATCTTCAGATCAGAGACAGAAGATCTGTTATGCTTCATATTCTCAATGTGTGGTTTGAAGACCAATCCTGGCACTCTTGGTTCTGAGGGAGGGGGAATGTCCCTTTCGATACCAAGTGAATCAGTGAAAAGGCCAGGCTCTTAAAATATTTTTGTCAAGACTTATGAGAGAAAAATAAAAGACAAGGAAAGTACAAAGAACAATGTATTTCAAGCTAGTACATGCTGGCTTGAAAAGAGGAGATGAATTAAGGAAAACGCCGTCTAGAAATTATATTTACTATTATTTAAAAATATTTACTGTTATTTCAATTGTTTTCCCAAAACCTCCTGTTTTCTGAGACTCTGATCTTGTCAACTAAAGTTCTACAAAACTTGGTACTCCTGAGAAATATAATCCTGACAACTGTCAAGTGATGATTTGATATCTCATAAGTAAAGGAATATACATAATTACTATAATAAACCAGATATATTTCTAGTTCCTTTTCTAATCATAATGAATTATTTTTACATGCATTCCTGAGATTCAAAGTATCTTATTTTATTTCATTTTCATCAAATAAGCACATATTGATGCCTCTCATGTGCCAGGCACTGAAAAAGCAGAAACAAACAGATATAATCTGAGTATTGACTGAGCTCTGAGTCTAGCTGGGGTAAAACAAACAGATCATCTAGGATCATCTAAACAGAAGATCATCATACACATGACAAACAGCTTTATTGTGTACAGGTTATAGGAGAACCAATGTAGAGTCCTGAACCCAGATTTTCAGCAGGCAGAAAGGAAAGGTTAAGGTGGGCTTCCTGAAAGAAGATGCAGCCCATCTGGCTAATAAATTGTATTTTTAATTTGATAAAGAATATATTACAACTGGGCTCTGCCTGCCTCTCTGCCTTTACCCCTCATTCTCTTTCCCCACTCCTCTTCCTGCTCCTGGCATCCTGGAGGCATACTTTCAGCATTTCAAATGTACTATATGCTCTCTCTCCTTACTGCTCTGCCTAGAATACACGTATCTTAACTTTACCTCTTTTCACTCTGTCCCCTCTGCATGGCCAAATCCTACTCATCCATCAGCCATCAGCTGAAACATCATTTCTATAGGGTGGTCTTCTCTGACTACTTCCTCCTTAGCCAAAGAATCCTGTCCCTTTTTTTTTCCCACACCTGTTCCACCTGTCAGCTCCACAGGATGGTGATCATGTCTGTGCTTTCCCTAGAGAATCCACAGCACCTGGCCCTCAATGGTCAATCAATAAATATTTATTGGATATGTTTTCTGTAATTTGCAAGTATAATTTTAACTAGTGGATCTTTCAACTAACGCTAAAAGGAGACAGCAAACTAAAACTTACCATCAACCTAAAAGAGGTCTCTGAAACCTGTTCTAAGAAGGAAAAACTAGCATTTATTGAGTATCAACTGCCAGGTGCTTTCAGGTCCATTATCTCATTTATTATCCCCATAAGCCATTTTACAGAGGAGGAACAGGCTGGGAGACTCAGAGCTATGAACTGATTTGCCCATGTTCACACAGGGGTGGTATTAGCACTCAGAATGGCTGACTCCAAAATTGTGACTTCCTCATCACTCCATATATACTGTATTAAAATGCTTAATCTTAAATTAAGACATAAATAAAGGAAGGATGGTATCTTAAGGCACAGGGTACTTAGTTTCTCATTGGCTTCATGCTCCTGCTTACCTGGGTAAGTCTTGTTACTTTTTCCAACTCTTCCTTGAGCTGGTTGGCTTCAGCATCCCTTAGGTTTAGCTGAGCCTCTAGCTCAGCTTCATAGGCACTGAGATCTCCCTGGGTCTGCTGCAAAGATGCATTCACTTCATGCTGCTCCTGGAGGGCAGTTTCTAGCTCTGCAAGCTCCTAGAAGGATTCGGTGAGTTTAACTATGGAACCCTCACTGTGCTGCTTAAGAAGCATCTGCAAGGCATTACAAGGAACTTGAGCACCGTAAACCAAATACTGGCCAGCTATTGCTGCCTGCCACAAAGTTGTCAGAAGCAATATGATGAAGCCTCAGGCTGTGCACATCCTGACTGGAAAACAAAATCCTGCCTACACATAATCAGGAAAGTCAGTAAGCTACCAATATACTGTTTTCCAAAGGGACCAGTTCTGTGATACTTGTGAGTCTCAAAACATAAGGAGGGAGAAACAGAAAGGAAGGAAAAAAAGAAGAGAAGATTTAAAGCCTATTTTTCATCTGATGTTGGACAAAATGTTTTCATATTCATTATTTCATTGTATCTTCACAGTAACTGTGTATGGTAACTTGCAGTTTTACAGACGAGGAACTACAGAATGAACATCTAAGTAAATTGCATAGGGCTGGTGTAGCTAGAAAAAGGATAGTCAGGATATAAATGCAGATATCTGACTCCAAAGCCTATAGTCTTTCTATTAAACCATAGCATGTTCATTTATCAGAAAAACAAAATGGGACTGACACTCTCTAATATCAAGGATGATAAGAATACCTTAAATGAGTGCTAACAAGAATATACACACGTATTTATTAGCATACGGTTCTGATTCAATTTAGTCCATCTGTGTTTTGTGATCAAATGTTACAGCTTTCATTAGGAATCAAACTATTAATTAAAGAAGAGAATCCTATGATGATGAGAGCTTCTACAAAAGAGCTGTCCAAAAACAACTGGGCAACTGAATAATTTGGGCTGCTTGCTTAAAATGTAGATACTACATATAACCAACCAAAGATTATTATCCAGGATATATAAAGAATTCCTACAAATCTTTAAGAAAAGGCACACAATTCAACAGAAAAATAGGCAAAGAGTACAAATAAGGAATTCACTGAAAAGGAAACCTGAACAGCAAATGAAAGGTGATTAGCCTCTCCAGTAATCAGGAGAAAATACAGTTAGCTTAAGATACTATTTTACATAGAGCACATAGATACAAGTTAAACAAACCAGGAGGAAACAATCAGTTAAACCCAGAACGTGGGACAATCTACGGAATGCCATCCTGGATTTTACACACACACATGCACACATAGTCTTGAGACAATCGAGAAAATCTGAATATGGTTCAGAGATGAGAGGACATTAGGGAATTACTGTCAAGTTTCTTAGGTGTAATAATACTACTGTAGTGACGCAGGAAAATGCTCTTAAAGAGATGTATGTTGAAGGGATGATATAATGGTATCTGCAACTTTCTAATGAGCAGGGGGAAAAAGTATGTGTCTATGAGAAAGAGAAAATAAATAAATCAAAATGTTTATTGAATCTAAGAGGGTTCACAGATGTTCACCAAACTATTCTTTCAACTTTCTTGTAACTGTAAACAACTTCAAAATAGAAAGATGGAAAGACGACTTTTAAAACTCAGCACTGGCAAACACGAAGTCTGATAAAATACTGAATTTTTTAAATTTGATAATTATTTTGTGTTTATGTTAGAAAATAACCTTGTTCTTAGGAAATATATAATGAAATATTTAGGAGCAAAGGAGCATGATGTCTACAACTGATTTTCAAATGGTTCAGGAAAAAATCTGTATAAAAATGTATGTAAAATCATGTAAAAATTATTTATGATGAGATAAAGCAAATGTGTTAAAATAGTAATTGGTGACTCTGGGTGAAAAGCAAATGTAAGTTATTGACATTTCTCTTGCCACTTTCCTGCAAGTTTGAAGTTATTTCAAAATAAAAGCTTTCAAAAAAAAAATGTTGGGGCCAGGTGCGGTGCTTCACGCCTGTAATCCCAGCACTTTGGGAGGCCAAGGTGGGTGGATCACCTGAGGTCAGGAGTTCAAGACCAGCCTGACCAACATGGAGAAAACCTATCTCTACTAAAAACACAAAAAATTAGCCCAGCGTGGTGGCACATGCTTGTAATCCCAGCCACTCTGAGAGCTGCGGCAGGAGAACTGCTTGAACCTGGGAGGTGGAGGTTGCAGTGAGCGGAGACCGTACCACTGCACTCCAACGTGGACAACAAGAGCAAAACTCCATTTGGGGAAAAAAAAAAAAAAAAAAAGTTGGGTCCCCGCCTCCCCACCTCTCTGCGGCTGTGTGGCTGAAACCAAACAGAGGGAGGGTGCGATGCAGACTTGTGCAGGTCAGGCTCGGACCTGCGCTGCCTCAGGATGTAAAGTGTAACAAGGGGACTGACAGGGTGGGCAGTGTGGGCTCCGTAGTGGTCCACTCCTGTTGCCGGGTGCAGATTCGGGTTCCCAGCCCAAGGCTGCCCATTTTCTGCCACTTACTGTGGCCCCAACAGGCTGGGATTACTGCGGCAATTAGTCCTGGTGCTTTGCAGGAGCCTGCAACTACCCCTCAGCAGTACTTGGGATGGTCCTGGAGGAGTTATGCAGGGTTGTGGCAGTACTGCCTGAAAATATGAGACCTGATTCTAATCCTTATGGTTTTCCACGGGAATTGGTGATATGTGCAGCTGCTGTTGGATTTGCTGTTCTCTTTTTTTGTAGGTTGGGAGAAGTTTTAGATTGGTTAGGAGTTGGCTTTATATGGGAAGAGAGAAAAAGCTTGCTGTAACCGTTTCTGGACTAATTGAAGAAAAATGTAACTACTTGAAAATTTTAGCCTTTTTCAAAAAGAGTATGAAGGCTATGAAGTAGAGTCATTTTTAAAGGATGCCAGCTTTGAGAAGGAAGCAACAGAAGCACAAAGTTTGGAGGCAACCTGTAAAAAGCTAAACAGGTCCAATTCTGAACTTGAGACAAAATATTCTGTCTAGAAAAAGAGTTTTAAAAAAAGAGAAATCTAAACATTCTGAACAAGATGAATTGATGGCGGATATTTCAAAAAGGATACAGTCTCTAGAAGATGAGTCAAAATCCCTCAAATCACAAGTAGGTGAAGACAAAATGACCTTCAAGATATTTCAAATGAGTGAAGAACGACTGAAGATAGTAATAAAAAATGCTTTGAATGAAAATTCTCAACTTCAGGAAAGCCAGAAACAGCTTTTGCAAGAAGCTAAAGTATGGAAAGAACAAATAAGTGAACTTAATAAACAGAAAATAACATTTGAAGACTCCAAAGGACATGCAGAACAAGTTCTAAATGATAAAGAAAATAACATCAAGACTCTGAACATTTGCTGAAGATGAAAGATTGGGCTGCTATGCTTGGAGAAGACAATGGATGACGGTAACTTGAATTAGAAATGAACAGGAATCAGAAAATGGTGCTTAGATAATCCTCCAAAAGGAGCTTTGAAGAAACTGATTCATGCTGCTAATTTAAATGTTTCTTTAAAAACCTTAGAAGGAGAAAGAAACCAAATTTATATTCAGTTATCTGACATTGATAAAACAAAGGAAGAACTTAGAGAGGATATTTAAAAATCTTCAGACTAAACAAGCATCTTTGCAGTCAGAAAACACAATTTGAAAGTGAGAATCAGAAGCTTCAACAGAAACTTAAAGTAATGACTGAATTATATCAAGAAAATGAAATTAAACTCTATAGGAAATTAACAGTAGAGAAAAATTACTGGTTAGAGAAAGAAAAGAAACTTTCTAAAGCAGACAAAAGATCAACCATGCCACTAAAGAGTTGCAGACCTACAAAAGTTAGCCAAAGATCTTGAAGAATTGGAGAAAACTATTCATTTTTATCAAGGGAAGATTATTTCCCATGAGAAAAAAAGCATGTGATAATTGGTTGGTAGCTCAGACTGCTGAAAGAAACCTCAATGATTTAAAAAAAAGAAAATGATCACAACAGACAAAACAGAGTTTAAATTTGAACTTTTAGAAAAAGATCCTTATCCACTTGATGTTCCAAATACAGCATTTGGCAGAGAGCATTCTCCATATAGTCCCTCACCATTGGGTCGGCCTTCATCTGAAATGAGAGCTTTTCTCTCGTTTCTGGAGGGTTCACTCAGGCTCTTATCTTACCTTTGCTTCCAGTGGGAGGAGGAAGAGGCTCAAGAGGCCCAGGGGCCCTCTGGACCATCAGATTACCCATGAAAGAGGAGAATCAAGCTGTGATAAGTTAACTGATCCTCACAGGGATCCTTCTGACACTGGGTCCCTGTCACCTCTGTGGGAACAGGACCATAGGATGATGTTTCCTCCAACAGGACAATCACATCCTGATTCAGCAATTCCTCCACAGACAGATTTTATTCTAACTCTGGTAGACTGTCTGGACCAGCAGAACTCAGAAGTTTTAAAATGCCTTCTTTGGATAAAATGGATGGGTCAATGCCTTCAGAAATGCAATCCAGTAGAAATGATACCAAAGACGATCTTGGTAATTTAAATGTGCCTGATTCATCTCTCTGGCTTTGTTCTTCCACCTCTAGCTCCAATCAGAGATCCATTGTTTCCAGTCGATACAAGGGGCCCATTCATGAGAAGAGGGCCTCCTTTCCCCCAATCTCCTCCAGGAACCATGTTTGGAGCTTCTTGAGATCATTTTCCACCAAGGGATTTCCCAGGTCCACCACATGTTCCATTTGCAGTGAGAAATGTCTATCCACTGAGGGGTTTTCCTCCTTAACTTCCCTCAATACCTGGATTTTTTCCTCACACGCCCACATTCTGAAGGTAGAAGTGAGTTTCCTTCAGAGTTGATTCCACCTTCAAATGAGCCTGCTACTGAACATCCAGAACTACAGCAAGAAACCTGACAATATTTTTGCCCTCTTCAAAAGTAATTTTGAAGTATCTCATTTTCAGTTTAAAGTAACTACCACTGTTATATAAGTGATTACATTTTTGCTCAAATTGAAGCTTAATGGAATTAATTCTCAGGACAGTATTTTGTAAACAAAGATGATTTAAATATGAATCTTATGAGTAATTTATTTCCTTTTTATTTTATTCTAGATAGCATAACTATTTTAATTTCATTAATCCACTATTATATAAACAATAGTGGGAATTTCATATACGTAACCTTGCAGGTAGGGAGGCTTTAAATTCTAAAAGCTGTGTCTTTATGCCAAGAACTGTATTTACTGTGGTTGTAGATAAATGTGAAAGTAACTTTATGTTTAATTAAATTAAATAAATGTTAGTTGACTGGGCCGGGTGCGGTGGCTCAAGCCTGTAATCCCAGTACTTTGGGAGGCCAAGGCGGGTGGATCACGAGGTCGAGAGATCGAGACCATCCTGGTCAACATGGTGAAACCCCGTCTCTACTAAAAATACAAAAAATTAGCTGGGCATGGTGGCGCGTGCCTGTAATCCCAGCTACTCAGGAGGCTGAGGCAGAAGAATTGCCTGAACCCAGAAGGTGGAGGTTGCGGTGAGCCGAGATCGCGCCATTGCACTCCAGCCTGGGTAACAAGAGCGAAACTCTGTCTCAAAAAAAAAAAAAAAAAAAAAATTTTAGTTGATTTAAAGACTTATTTGGCATTGATAATAATAAAATCAGCTAGTGTTTCTATTTTTAAAAAGTTGGGGCTGGGTGTGGTGGCTCACACCTATAATCCCAGCACTTTGGGAGGCAGAGGCAGGTGGATCACCTGAGGTTGGGAGTTCAAGATCAGCTTGACCAACATGCTGCAACCCCGTTTCTACTAAAAAAATACAAAAATATTAGCCAGGCATGGTGATGTATGCCTGTAATCCCAGCTACTCAGGAGGCTGAGGCAGGAGAATTGCTTGAACTCAGGAGGCAGAGGCTGTGGTGAGCCGAGACTGCACCACTGCACTCCAGCCCGGGCAACAAGAGTTAAACTGTAGCTCAAAAAAAAAAGGTTGGACAACATTACAGGGTTGGCAAAGATGTGACAGAATGGTAGCTCCCACATTGCTGGTGGGAGTAGAAACTGAAAAACTCTCTATGAAAAGTAATTTGACAATATCTACTGAACTTAATTAAGGATGGACATACCTTCTGACCCACAGTCCTGCTTCTGAGCATAGTCTCCATGTGTTCAAGATGTGTACAATAATGTTATACTCAGCATTGTTTGTAATAGCATAAGCCTGGAAATCACCTAAATGCCTCCCGAGAACAAATAATAAATTTGTGGCATGTACATAAAGCAGGATGGTACATCTATCAGTAAAAATGAACAAAGTAGAACTACATCTATCAGAGTGCATAATTTTCAAAAACATAAACATGAAGGAAGAAAGACAGTGGCCAAATATGTACACTATGATACAATTTGTGTAAGTCTTAAAATCATGGAAAATTTTATTGCTTATGGATGTTTACATATGTAATAAAATAATAGAGGTACAGAGAAATAATAACCATATTCAGAACTTCGTTACTTCTGGAAGGGAGTAGATGGAGGATTTCAAATATATCTATAATGTTTAATTTGTTAAGCTGGGTTGTAAGTACATGACATTAAATATTTGTGATTTTTGTATATACCTGAGAAATTTCATATTAAAATATATTAATTCAATTTCTGGACCTAACCCTGCTGAGCAAGGAGTTTGGGAATCTGCGGTTCTCATGTATGATAACATTTTCCAAACAACTAAAATAGAACAAGAGAAATCTTCAAATAAATGGGCAACAAATCAAGTTCATAAGGGTATAATTTAGAACACTATGTCTGCCTTGCTAGCTATAAAATAATGTTAAAATTATCTAGTAACAAAAAGAGTAAGAAAAACCATTCTGTGCTCAATTTTGCAGCATAAATAAAACATGAACATTTAATACAGTATTTGTAGTAACTATAATTTCATATTCTTTAGAGTTATTTAGCAATAATACCTTTCAGGGATAGAAATACAGCTTAAATATTCTTCCTTTTCTGAGCAAAGAAAAAAATAATAATTCTAAATGTATCACAGCTAAAGAAGGAAAAAAAAAGAAAAACCAACTTTTAAAAGAAAAAAAATCACCATATTGCCACTTATACTTTTTCCCATTTAAAAACGCACTGTTGGGCAAGCACGATGGCTCACGCCTGTAATCCCAGCACTTTGGGAGGCCGAGACCAGAAGATCACGAGGTCAGGAATTTGAGACCAGCCTGACCATCATGGTGAAACCCTGTCTCTACTAAAAATACAAAAAAATAGCCAGGCATGGTGGCACATGCCTGTAATCCCAGTACTCAGGAGGCTGAGGCAGAAGAATCGCTTGAATCCAGGGGCAGAGGTTTCAGTGAGCTGAGATTTCACCACTGCACTCCAGGCTGGGTAAAAGAGAGACTCTGAATCAAAAAAAAAACAACCAAACAAATAACAACCAAAAAAAACCTGCACTGTTAACTCCTCCAACTAACTTAATTTGTACATTATCTACTTCGGAAGCTAAGGAAAATGGCAGGAAAAAAAAAATCATACCTTCCTCATATTTTCTGCATCCATGGCAACTATTTCCAGTTGGTCTCTCTCCTGCTTGACTTCTGTCAATTTCTGCAACAATGCCTCTTTCTCATCCCGTAGCTTCCTGCATTCATTCTGGGCCTGAGTTGCCTGGCCTTTAATGGTCCCCAGGTATTCTTGCAAGCCACTGATGACACCTTCTAACTCCTTCTTTAGGGCTTCATTTGCTGCTATCTGGCCTAAGCAAGATGCAAAAAGGGTAATAATATATCTTTTTAAAGTACTGCATTGTCCCCTCAGCACTTTGTTACTACTCAAGAGTGAAATTCTCAGCTTTCAATTCTTTCATATCATTTTTCTTTTTCAAAACATAATGTTGAATTTTCTTCCTATTATAGATAGTACAGAAGTATTAAGCAGGTATAAAATAAAAATAGTATATTTTGTGGGCAATATTTGTAAAATGCCTCATTCATGCTGTGAAGAATTTGATTTCCAAATAAAATAAAATAAAAAATACATAGCAAAACTGCGAGTTCTTGCTGCTAAATACATAGGACAAAACCACTCAGTATACAAGATGAATCCAAGACTGTCAACATAAACATGTAACCTGAAGACTTAAAACACACACACATATCCCATATACAGTACTGGATACACACTATGTGCCAGGAACTTTATGAACACTATCTTTTTTTTTTTTTTTTTTTTTCCCCAGACAGGGTTTCACTCTGTCACCCAGGCTGCAGTGCAATGGCGCAATCACGGCTCACTGTAGCCTCAACCTCCCTGAGCTCAGGTGATCTTCCCACCTCAGCCTCCCAAGCAGCTGGGACCACAGGCATGTGTGCCACGAGGGCTGGCTTATTTATTTACTATTTTTCTTGTAGAGACAGTGTTTCACCATGTTTCCCACACTGGACTCGAAGTCCTGGGCTCAAGTGATATGCCTGCCTCAGCCTCCCAAAGTGCTGGGATTACAGGCGTGAGCCACCACTCCTGGCCTATGAACATATCTCATGTAATTCTCCCAACAACTAATGATTGAGATAATAACAACTTGTCCAAGGTGACACAGCTGACAGTAGCAAAACAGGGAGTGTGACCTTTTTACACTGAGCCCAGGCTCTCACTACTATGGCCTATTGTCTTCCTTTTCCACTATTATGGAAATGTCACAGTTTAAATCTGCATTGCAAAAGTAGTTCCTAAAACTCTTTCTTCATATAATCAGACACTGAATTCCCTGATGCCAATGGGTGCTTTGCTCTTGAATGGATTTTATGCCATAGACAATCACATGCCAGAGCTTATCATGATCGTGTATTGACTTCTGGCCTACTGACTGGAATGACCTGACTCACTAGACGTCAATGCGACAAAACAAAAACAAAACTTTAAAAGTGTATTAAGTATTAAATACTTTTGGGTATCCTGTAAATATTTCTCTATCAAACATTAGCACTAACAGGTAAACTGTATTAAGCTAATATCTGGATTAATGCTTATCTTTATCATCTTTCTTTTATTAGTAAAAAACTGACTTACCTTAAATCATATTTAAATTCTCACCTTCAGTTAGTTGTTCTTCAAGGTCCTTAATCTCTTCAGTTTCCTTAGCAATTCTAGAAAGTATCTCATCCAAACGACTTTCAAGTTGTTTGTACTGCTTGTTCATAATGTCAAGCTGTTGTTCTTTACTCCTCTTTTGAGCCTTCATATGGGACTGAATTTAAAAAAAAAATCAACAAAACCCCAAATTCCTTAAACTCCTTTAAAAATAATAATCCTTAACATTTTTAAAGAAAGAATAGGAAATAAATATAATAATTTGCATCTATTTTGTGTCAGGCCCTAGATTGTTTTCACATGGGTAGTTTTCACTTAAACTTCAGGATAACTTGATATATAAATCATTTCCACTTTACAGGTGAGAAAACTGAGGATCAGAGAGGTTAAGTGATTTTTCCAAGGGCATAGCTAGGTAGGTAATGTAGCCATGTTCAGTGTTATTTGCATTGCATGAGATTGCGCCTCTTTTTCTATTTTTTTTTTTAAATGGAGTCTCACTCCATCACCCAGGCTGGAGTGCAGCAGCACAATCTGAACTCACTGCAACCTCCATCTCCCAGGTTCAAGTGATTCTCCTGCCTCAGTCTCCCGAGTAGCTGGGGACTACAGGTGCACACCACCACACCTGTTCTTTGCTTTTTTTTTTTTTTTTTTTTTTTTTTTTCAGTAGAGATGGGGGTTTCACCATGTTGGGCAGGCTAGTCTCAAATTCCTGATCTCAGGCAATCCAACAGCCTTGGCCTCCCAAAATGTTGGGATTACAGGCGTGAGCCCCCATACTGGCCTAAAATGTGTGTTTTTAAAAAAGTTTTCCAAAGTTAGTTGGTTATAGCATATATAGAAAAAAACTTTTAAAAACTATATCCCAAAATGTTAACAAGAATTGTACCTGGGTGGAAGGATTACACCGGGAATTTTTTTCCTTTTGTAATGAGTATTTTTATATTTAAAAAAACTTTTATAGTAGATAACGCCTTTTTAATTAAAAAACACATTAAATGTACTTAAAAAAAGGTTTCTTAGAAGAAAATAGAGGCATGAAATAGATAAAATACTTGAAATTCAAATTTACTTTGAATCTTTTACACAAACATTTTGCTTTTTAATAAACTGAGAGCTGAGAGGGACCTCAAAGACCACTTAGCCCGGTGAATCTCAAAATGGAGGGCCCTACGGAAGCACACCTCTCTACCACTACACTTGTCCATGGTGGAAAACAGAGCTTTCACACACCCACACACCCTCTGGTACCCTGAAGAGTGGATTGTATTTCTCAGGTATGCTAGGGAAAGCAAATCAAGAGGCAACGATCTAGTCTAACCCTTCCTTTTAAACATGAGAAAATTGAATTTCATTTCCATCAAATGACTTTCCCATCTCCTAAGGCAACTGTTCATATGGAGACAAAATAATTCCCCAGAGAACCTGAGCCCTCCCCCTCACTCCTTCATGACTCTTAAGTTTGCACCCACAGGATCAGAGGAACACAACAATAAATGAAGAGAAAGTTATCGAAAGAGGGAACTGTATCAGTCAGAAAAATGAACACCAATGATTTCAAGTGAAGACCCATGTGATTATAAAAGAATATTTCTCAATTTTATGTATTTGCTTACCCGAAATACAAGAAAGAAAAGTCTGTTCATTTCTGATGAACAAAAGACTGTGGCAGTTTAATTGGAAGGTTTTTAATTTACACTACTGGTAAAACTTTATAGGATTTTGCAAACTCTTTTCCCTACACTCCCAAAATACCCATTTGAAATCTTTCTGAAAAGTTACATGTAACAGCTTACATTCTAAGTAAATTTCGAATTGTTATGGCTCAAGAAGTAATTTCTTAAAAGACTGCACTCATATCAATAAATCTTTAAAATTCACCGGTAAAAATTCCACCGAAATCTTTATACACAGGACAAAAATTTGGTTCAATATGCTCATGGTGTATATTAAACACATGAGAACAAAAGTAGATTCTAGGATTTACACCGAGCTCACAAAAGAGTTATTGTAAAAACAGGAACTTCCATCTCTGACTCCTCCTTCTTTTAAGTCCTTTGTACAGAGAGAGAAAAATGATCATACCTTAACTTAAAATTCATCCTGTTAAAACTGAGCCGTTGATAACAGAGAAATTGTGGGCGGAACGCTTTCTAATGCTGTCTTCAAATTCATGTGCACTTCCCTCTCTGACAGCCACATTTTTGCAAGCGCCCCGGAGCTTCTGTAACTTCGCTGAGCCTCAAACCACATTCTTGACCAAGAGTGAGCGGCGGCCCCGCCCATCCAATCACCAGCAGCCTCTGCGGGCAGGCCCCACCCTCTGCGAGTTAAATCATAACACAGGAAGCTCCCAGGGGCCAATCACGCCCAAACTTTGCAACAGATCACTACAACAGCTCATTCCCTCTAGCGAACAGTTACCTTCTGCTTCCAATAAAGCATTTCCCAAAAGTAATACAAATCTTTATTATGTTTGCTCCTGTGATAATCTGTGCTTCTATCAGTAATTTTATAACTAAAACAGTCTGCGATTTTTAAATGGCACACTTTCCTTTTGAAACCTAGTTAAATGCTTATATTCGCTGAAAACTTGCCTAGGTTTGGTTCTGATCTAATTTTAAAATAATCTCTTTAGACCTTTAATCCCTTTGTGAGGTGAGGGTCATTGTAGTAGTATATGGGAGGGCTCCACCGCTTTCTAAAATGATGATTTGGGGGCAAATCACTTAATCTTTATCACATTTTCATCCTCTGCAAATTCAAAGAAAAATGGATGGATGTGATAAAATTAAGTTCCTTGCCAAAACATGGACAATGCCCAGCACAATGTATGACATATCGTGGGCACTTAATATGTTTGTTTTCTATCATATCTCATCAAAGTTAAGCTTTTAAATTACATTGGCTATTCAGAAAGATACTTCATCTGATTACATAAAAATTAATTAAATAAAAGTCTACCTATATCTATAGAAAAATATGCAGGCATCTCACTCTTTATAATTTCTCTTCTGCTTAAAAACTCACATTTTTTAGCCTAAAATGGGATGCCTAATACTAGCAATATGAAACTTGGTGAATCAGAAGATGTTCCCTTTGGATGAACTTAAGAACTATTAGTAGTTTTAATAAAATTTAAAAAGAAATTCAAATCTGGTTTGTATGTTTCATCCCCACTGCACAGGTTGATTTCAAAACCTGGATGCGATTCCCATGTCTTATTTACCTCCTTTCTCTATATAATTCTCTACAGAAATCCAGTGACAAATGTTCTGTCTGCCAGAAATATCACAGTCATTTACTGAAAGCAAACACATACTCCAGCTACTAATTAGACTCATGGATCACAGAACTAGAAGGGGAAGCAAAGGAGTTTTTGGTAGAATCTGGTCTATATGCTGCTTCCTTTCTCCCTTCCAGGATGCAAACATTCACAATGCAAACATTCATAAATACAGAGCTGGTCCCTGGGGATACAGATACCAGTAGGATACAGTTCATGTCCTCAGGTGCCTTACATGGGTGGCAGATTGAACAAATATATGTGATAAAGTAAGATATTGTTGACCACATTACACATCACTTAAAATACTCCCTTTTTCCCCAAAATTATTTAAAATAATCAAGACTACTTTTGGTTTCAATGTTAATACTTTGGTTTCAATTTTTAGGTTTTCGTTAGAAAAGACCTTGTATCTGTGATGATAAGGTTATCCTTTATGGACATTAGCTGGCCCACAAAAAATATATATGATATTGTACTAAATATATAAAGGAATAGTTAAATAACTTGTCAAGTACATAAAGCAATTATAGCACAATATTCTTGCTATGTTAAATGTCATGATTTCCATTAATTCAGAGATCTTAAAGTTCTTTTTTTAAAAACAAAAACATTATTCAAGGTATGCCAGGAAAATGTGTAGGAGATATTTTTTCCTTGTATTTTGGAAATATTAGCTAAAATATAAGCAATTAGTACAACTTCTTAGAGTAGAGACAGAGACAGGAGCCTGACCATATCCGGCCACCTGACCACATCTAGCTTGGTTCCAGAGAAACATTCTAGAGAAATGTTTCCTTTTTAAAGGACAAAACAAGACAACATGAAAAAAAATACATAGCTTCAGGGGAATATTTGTATAAAAGATTAAATAGAATAAGGTAGAAAAAGGACTCTGAAACCCCTTCAGCTCTTTCTGTTCTTAAGAAAGATGAAAAAAAGGCAAGGAGAGAGAAACGTAAGGAGCAGATCTCTCTTGCTATGCAGTACAATGAAATTCAACCACTTAAAAAAAAGTATACCAGCCAGGTGCAGTGACTTACGCGTGTAATCCCAGTACTTTGGGAGCCTGAGGTGGGTAGATTACCTGAGGTCGGGTGTTTGAGACCAGCCTGATCAACATGGAGAAACCCCGTCTCTACTAAAAATAAAAAAATTAGCCAGGCATAGTGGTGAGCACCTGTCGCTTGAACCCAGGAGGCAGAGGTTGCGGTAAGCTGAGATCGCAGCATTGCACTCCAGCCTGGGCAGTAAGAGCGAGACTGTCTCAAAAAATAACAATAATAAATAAGTATACTATGCGGTCATCATTTACTGAAAACTACATTCTTCAAGCCCTAGGTTGTTTTGTTTTAGACATATACATACATTCCGTGTGTGTGTGTGTGTGTGTGTGTGTGTGTGTGTGTGTGTATATGATATACATACATATACACATACATACATTATATATACACACATATGTATGTACAGTTTTCCTTTGGTATCCATGGGGTTTGGTCCCAGGATTCCCTGCAGACACCAAGATTCACTGATGCTCAAGTCTCTTATATAAAATGGCGTAATATTTGTATTTAACCTATGCATATTATCTTATATGTTAAAATCATCTCTAGATTACTTATAATACCTACTACAGTATAAACACTATGTGAATAGCTGTTATACTGTCTTGTTTAGTGGAATAATAACAAGGGAAAAAAATCTGTACATATCTAGTATGGATGCAACCAACCTTTTTTCCGCTAATACATGTGATCTGCAGTTGGTTAAACCCACAGATGCAGAATACATGGATATGTAGGGCTGACTGTATTTATGTATCACTTAAATTTGTACATCAAACTAAAAGAGACTTTCAGAAAGGACTCTGGACTCTGATGCTAACAATAATGAGACATGTAATATGTAGACAGACAAGTCAAAATTTCTTAATTTACTCACATGTTTTGGGTCTTTGGAATCCAGTCTACCTATGGCTATTTGCAGGTCCTTGATCTCCTTCTGCTTTTCAGCAATTTCCTGCTTTTGTTTTTCCATCTGCAGTTCTAGATCCAGAGCTTCAGGGCGTAATTGATTCACAAGTTGTAGTCTACCACTCAACTGCTTGTAAAGAAGGTCTTTCCCTGCTTCTGAAATCTAATCTCCCCAAACCCCAATATATAATTAACAGAGAAGAACAACGTTGATTTATTAAGACAACATCTATAATTTTAAAAAGTATTCTATGTTCTATCAGTTTTTTAAAAATAAAAGTAAAATATGGGAGTTTTCTAAGCACTCCATTGCATATTTTACACTTATGATTATATGCAGAAAATCTTACTTTATAAAAGTTTATGAAAACTAATAGGCACAAATCAAGTTGTCATTCTATAATAGTATAGGCAACTTGTAAATTATTAATAAACATAATACTAATAATAGCACTTACTATGGACCATGCACTGTTCTAAACTCTATATCCTTTTATTTAATTCTCAAAACATATAAAGTAAAAAGTATAATTATCCAATCTTATAGATAAGGAAACTGAATCATGGAAAATCTGAATATCTTACCCAAGAGCATACTAGGAGTTTGTGAAAGCAAGACTTTGTGTGACTCTAGACAATTTCACTATTACACTACAGTTTACTAATTAGCTTTAGTATAAAGACAGTCAACCAATATATTGAGTACTGACATAGATGCAATAACTTAATACTCTCTTATTTCTAACAGTTTTTAACATAGAGATTTAAACAAATGTAAAAATTTCTCCAGAGTCTGTATAGAAGTACAAAAAAGATGAATATAAAAGACTGAAAGGAAATAAAATAAGAATAATTATTATGTAATTCCCTATAACTGCAATACCTTCATGATCAGGAAAAAATTTTAGAATTCCATGTTCACTGGAAAATCATCTCACATTACAGAATTTCAAAATATAGCAAACTCTCATTAAATCTGAGATTTTTATTTAACTGAATCAGAACCCGGCTGAAGCTTACCTTTGTTAGCATGTCAAGTGAATAGTATAAATAAAAATTCAAGCTATTAACTATTTATTAATGATTATTAACTGTTAATATTAACCCATTTAAATAACTCGATTTTCCAAGCATATTTTGAAAGTATACATTTCTTTTAAAATTACGTACATTATTTACATCTACCATTCTATATAAAGCTTTAGCCAGTGTTATCATAAAACATTCTTTTTAAATTATTAAAACCATCTTGATAGCTCCCTCCATCTCATCTCTTATTTTCAAACTATCTTTAAGTCCTGTCAGTTTGACTGTCCGGTGTTTCCTGGAATCAGCTGGCTTTCTCTCCACATCCACCAGCACCTTCCTGGTTAGTACCAGTATCATCTCTTGCCTGTACTGAACAACCACCTGACAGGTACAGATGCGCACATTTCCATTCTTTCTATCTCACTCAGTCCATGTCACCCTTTGTGAAGTAGGGCAAAGTGACAAATAGGATCAGCCACTCAACTATCAAAGGTTTCCCACTGCAAGCAAAATAAAATTCAAATTCCTTCAAATGGCTTATGAACAATTTGGGAGGCCAAGGAGGGTAGAGCACTTGAGCCTAGGAGTTCAAGACCAGCCTGGGCAACATGGTGAGACCCCCATCTCTACAAAAAAATACAAAAAATTAGCTGAGAGTGGTGGCACATACCTGTAGTCCCAGCTATTCCGGAGGCAAAGGTGGGAGAATTACCTGAGTCCAGAAGTCAAGGCTCGGTCTCAAAAAAAAAAAAAAATTGCCTACGAAGCCTGGCATGATCTTTAACCTCATGACTCTTTTAACTTCATCTTCCTCTACACTCTCCCTCATTCTGCAGAGAAATCTCTAATATGAAGGCCTTTGTACACACTGTCACCTCTATGTGGAATAGTTTCCACCAGCTCTGCCTTACTGGCTCCTTCTCATCCTTTGTCTTTGCCTGTCACCTTCTTAGACAGGCCTTCGTGAATCCCCACAATCTGAAGTATATCTCTTTTAACATCTCCCCAATTTTCTATTTTTTTTTTTCTTACAACACTGGTGCTGTTAAACTTTTATTTTTTTCCTTTTTGTATATTTATTGTCTTATTTCCCCCACAAGTCTGGCCATGAGAGGGACATATGTCTATTTTGTTCATTACTCAGTGCCCAGCCCAGTGACTGACATATATAAGCTTCCAATAAATTTGAATCAATTTTTAGTTATTATAAAATCTGAAAGTAACAATATAGTGTATCTTTTAAAATAATCTACAATTTGGACTTCACATTCTTGTTCTACCTACTGTGGTATGAATGTAGTTACCATCATAATTTTTAAATACTTTTAAAAGTTGTACGAAAACCTGTTTATACACCTAAAAACTAAAATGTCAAGCTACTTCCCTTTTTGAATTTTTCCCCTGTGCAATTACATCATGGATTTGAGCTGCTTACTTGCCTATTTTACAACATACTTTGGTAATTTTTGAGAATATGTTCACATATCTTCGATCTTTTTGTACACCACATATCTTTTTTTTTTTCTTTTTTTTTTTTTTTTGCTTATGTTTGATGACAATGTTCATGCTATCGCAGAAATATCTCCTGGTTCTTTTTTTTTTTTTTTTGAGACGGAGTTTCTCTCTCCTTACCCAGGCTGGAGTGCAATGGCGGGATCTCAGCTCACCGCAACCTCCGCCTCCTGGGTTCAGGCAATTCTCCTGCCTCAGCCTCCTGAGTAGCTGGGATTACAGGCACACACCACCATGCCCAGCTACTTTTTTGTATTTTTAGTAGAGACGGGGTTTCACCATGTTGACCAGGATGGTCTCGATCTCTTGACCTCGTGATCCACCTGCCTCGGCCTCCCAAAGTGCTGGGATTACAGGCGTGAGCCACCGCGCCCGGCTCTCCTGGTTCTTAATGTAAGTCCCAGGATCTTAAAGATGTGCAGAGTGCTTAATTAAATTAGAAGAGATACATCAGGAAGCAACTTCTCAAGACTACATCTTTTTACATAAAATTAAGTAATTTATTTCTAAACATGTTATTAAATGTTAATTGGATGTCAACATAAATGGAAGAAAAATATAACTGGCAAATGCTAGAACCATATTTGACTCTGAAATTTATTATTCCATAATTAAGCAGCTAACTGCTTTTTAAAATTGTTTTATATGGTTATGAAGAAAAAAACACATTTCATTTTTCATTTCCCCTTAGCACTGGTGCTTTGCTTTTACATACTTTTTTTAGTTGTATAGCTTCTTCCAGTTGTTTAAATTCTTCAGTAGCTCTCAAAATTTGTTGTTCTGCCTTTTCTATTTCGTCGTGCAGTTCTGATAGTCGAGTTTGTGCTGCAAATTTAAAAACCATGCTTACATAGTACGAAACAAGAAAAATCTTGAATTCTGAAATTTCAACCAGATAAGTCTTTCTTGCAATAATCTTCTCCACCCTCTATTAAACACAACCAAAAAAAATTTAAGTAACTATTTATGATGCCTTTCTTGTCCACCAATTAATCTCTAGAATAAACTGTTTCATGATATGATACAGAATTATACTTGATAATTTTATTTGTAAAATTGTTAACATGAAAGGGGCTTTACTGGATATTCCCAACACTAGTAAGCCCTTTTGGGAGAACAAGAATTTTATTGGGAAATATGCACTTTACAAGTCACTAAGTTCTAATTAGGTTCAGGATACTTTAAAAAACCCACAAAACCTTGTGTTAGAGGCAAATGCTTTATCATGGGATTCAATATCAAGAAATTCCCTACCAAGCTCTCTCTCCCAGTTGGAGATGATCTCAAATCAATTATTTTCTACCTAAAATTTAAGATTTCTCTCTCCCTGTCTCCTACAAAACTGTGAGCCATTTCCTTTCAAGCTAGTCTGCACATACATCTGATTTATTTTTACCTTCCCCAAGAGCCTTGCATATAGTATACATAGACATGAATACTTCAGTTTCTTTTCTTCCTTCACTAAGTCAACCTCTATTTGTCTTCCAGGTCTTCTATTTAGCTACCAGTCAAGGGAAGGTAAGCTGCTGGTCTGATTGATAAGAGCACCACAGTGGGCCATAACGCTAGGGGGATCCACAAACCCAGGTCAGAGTTCTCTTTCTTCCATATCACACAGCTTTGTGGGTAAGTAGATTCAAAGTCTGTCATCAGCAGGGTCTCTAAAGTGCACCCCCGGCTTGGCTTGATTTCTTCCGTTATGTGACTTGCCAGAAGGTATTAAGATCCCTTGAATCAGAATATGGAGCATGGGGCATGTCAGGAAAAGTCAGAGGCTAGCCTTAGGCCCAAGCCTGACGAGCAGGCTCTGTCCAGCTTACACAAAGCATTGCTTTAGGTTTTGCTACATGCATAATAATCAATCAAGTGGTTCTTTACTTGCTTCAGTTATTACTAATTGTGACTTTGAATATATAGTTCTAATGCTTATTGGAAGGAGGGGATTTACTCATTCTTGAATCCCTTGGACATGTTGCCATCTAATTACTGCCAAAACCCCATTCTTAACCATAACAGGAATCATTACAAAATAAATGTTCGATAAATCTGTTTGATAATCACTACTTTTGTTTTAGAATTTTCATGGAAACAACAGCATCATCAGCATGTTTAATTAAAAGAGTTATAAAACAAAATTGGCTTACATATTCAATGTTTTTATATTTTTAAAGAATTTAAAATAATTTTAACCTGCATTTATTTTTTTTCCTTTGTCTTCCAGTTGCAGGTCCAGTGGTGCATGGCCTATCAAGTTCACGTGATCACTTCTAAGTTGTTCATCTGGCTCCATCTTCTTGATCTGTACTACCTGAGCATTATCAATAATGTAACTCTCTGTGGCAAACATATTTCTCTTGTATCTGGATTTGCCAATGTAAGGGCTTTCATCTGGAGCTTTATCAATTTCAGCATACTAAAAGCAAAATAATAGATTTATGGTTTAATAAGTGACCTCTGAGCAGTCAAATGACGTTATTCATTTTACTAGTGGCAAACATATCACAGAATTTCTCAAGTTGATGTAAATCCTACATGCCTAGACACTAAAAAATATATGGTATTCTTTCATCTTCTTCTTAATATACCAAAAAGGAAATCAGACTAAAAACAGTCTCAAAAAAAATTCTTCCTCCTACCACTGAAGAGTGAAAGTTTAGACTGATTAACAACTGCCTATAGTTATGTGATTTTTAGCACTGCTTGATCTCTCAAATTAGAAATCTGGGTGTTTTATTTTGTTTTCTTGGCAGATATAAGTAAAATCTCAGTCTAATTTTTTTTTCAGATACATGGTATGTAACCATTAGTATAATAAATATTAATCATTGAATTTTTAAAAGTGAAATACATGATATGGGTTGGAATCACTGGGTCTTAGAAGTTTGGCATTTCCCCCACTTGCAGTGTCATTTATGGCATTTGTATCAGTCATGATTGACTAATACTGAACCCAGTGATTACTGAACAAACCATGTAAGGAGATGACTATTCCCTGGTACTGAAGCACTTTTCCAAGAAGTCTGAATTTAAGGGAGCTGATCAACCCATACACTTGGGAAAGACAGCTGAGAGTTAGACAACTGCTTTTGGTAATGGATATGGCTATGGGCAGATTCTTTTTAAGTTTTTTTTTTACCTCTTTAGGATACTGTTCTAACTCTCTGAGCCAAATAATTCATAGATTCAACCAAAATACACTTTACTCCTCTCATAACAAGAAAGTAGAGTGATTACTGATAAAATCCCTTACATGTCCTCACCACCTGCCCTCCCCCCGTCTACCCCATGTGGGATTTACCTGTGGATTACTAAAAAATTAAAATAACTCACCTCTGATGAATAATAATTTAGTGGCTCAAATTTGGCATCAATTTTATAAAAGGCCAATTCCTGTTCCAGCTCATATTGCTTCTGACATGCTCGTGTTAGTTCTATGGTCTTCTGTTTTAGCTATTGGCCCAATTTGATATGAGACAACATATAGGATCAGTAAGTTAGTATAAAGGTATAATGATACAGCAAGTTCTCAAAGCTGCACAACACTCAGAACATTTTATCTTTTAAATTATAAAAAATGAAATACAAAATTATCATTTCATAAGAGATCATGTAAAAGACCTTTGAAGTTTGTGTGCTATTTCAGGACGTAATGAATAATGATTTTTAAAATCACTTAAATTTGTTTTAGCTAGACAGAAAAACATCTTTGTATCAATTATTTTTGCATAACTGGCCTAATAAATATCTGCTTCCTGACTTCCCAAAAATTAGCACTAATTTCTTTAACTGATTTTCCGACTTTAACAATAGCTTCAAATTATGAGGGAAAATGGTAACCGGCATTAACTGCAGAGAAATAAGGAGGAATGAGAAGGATGAAAATAAGAGCTTAGTTTTAATTGTCATACTGTTGTTGCTGTAGTATTTGTGGCTAACAGCATCTCAGTTTTAAGTGTTGAGGACATTAGGATGCGAATAAGCTCAATCAGATCCAAATATGTAATATTCAATTTTAATAAAGCAATTCTACTATAACTTTTTATTCTTAGAAATTTTTGGAGCTTGGAGAAGATAAATGATTCAATCTAATTTTCTGAATTTATAAATAAAGAAATTAAGTCTCAGATTGGTGAACTGACTTGTCAAAAGTTACATATTAGCATCAGAAGCTAAATATTTTATTAGCTAACTACTAGTACTACCCTTTTTCCACTAAACCAAACTTTTATTTCAAAGATCCACTAAGTGATTTTTGTCTTTTTTTTTTTTTGGCCAGTGTCTGATAGTAGATATCGAATAAAAAACATGCAGAAAAATTTCATTAATATAAAAATGCAAGCAGAAGCGAATAAAACATAAACACAAACATTTTACAAGGCCCAGGAAATCAAAGTCGTGCATGATTTAACTCACAGTCACCTCCTGATTATCCATCAAAATGGAAGTTGTAGCCTAGATAACAGGAAACACTGAGCCAAATACTCAGTGTGTGCCAGACATTGTGCTAAGATTTGACATATGCTATTTTACTGAATCTTCACAACTACCCAATAAAATGATGAAAGCTGCACAGAGAAGTTAAATAACTTGCCCAATTGCACAGCTGGTGGTGGAAGAGGCAGAATTCAATTCCAAGTCTCCTGATTTTGAATCCGACACTATTGTTCATGCTGCCTTTGATGTCCTGCTGCAGGGTGTCCAACACATTACCCACATAGATACTTTCACTGAATGCTCATAAGTCTCTGAGTCTCAAGAAAGCAACTCACAGTCAACACTGTCAACTAATCTTGGGTTCTCTCCTCAAAAGTCATTGGCAACAGTGGTAAACAAATGGCAAATGTGACTAGAATCAGAGAGAATACATGAACTGGTCTGCAGGCAAATAATAAGAAATAGACCAGGCAAATAATAAGAAATAGACTGTGCATTTCAAAGTACTTTGCTTTTGTGTCTTTTTTTTTTTTTTTTTTTTTTTTTGAGACAAGAGTTTCGTTCTTGTTGCCCAGGCTGGAGTGCAACAGCACAATCTTGGCTCACTGCAAACTCTGCCTGCCAGTTCCAAGTAATTCTCCTGCCTTAGCCTTCCGCGTAGCTGGGATTACAGGCGCATGCCACCATATCCAGCTAATTTTTTGTATTTTTAGTAGAGACGAGGTTTTACCATGTTGGCCAGGCTGGTCTTGAACTCTGACCTCCAGTGATCTGCCCACCTTGGCCTCCCAAAGTGCTGGGATTACAGACGTGAGCCACTGTGCCTGGACTTTTTGTGTCTTTTATAAGCCCTAGGCTTAGCATACAGTAAGCACTCAGTAAATGTCTGTTGAAGAAATGCATGAGTAAAAGCAAAATAGAAGTCAAATGAACCGGAAAGTAGGCTAGTTGCAGTATTAGCTGTGGATAATCAAGAGTTGACTGCAGGTAACATATTTACCAATCAGAAAAATAATTCTTTCCCCCGCATTCAAATTTGCTCTCCTATACAAACATCCATTAAAAAACAAATACATACACACAATACACATTTCCCAAGAAGGCAAGCCAGTTTCAAAACTTAAAACGTAAGCAAGCATATTTACACAAGTTAGCATGCAAATCCTGAAAAACATAATGTGCAGTTCAGGCCTGGAAGAACTACCTTCAAGGAAGAATAAAGAATCAGCAGAAAAGTTCCTGCAAGAAACCGAGACAAGGGCTAAAAGAAGCAGCAAGCAGATACTGTTCACCTAGAGAGTTAAATTATAATAATAAAGTTGCTCTTTACTGACAACTTACCATAGGAAGATATGGCTTTTAGTACTGTCAGTATTCTTACATGGACATATTTTATTGTCATTCTGAGGTATAGATTTACTATCTTCTGTTACTTAGCTTGATTCATTTCAAATTATTTTCACACTCATTACCTCATTAAATCCTCACAATTCTGTGAAGCTAGCAGGACAAGTAAATAATTCTCATTTTAAATATAACTAAACTGAAGCACAGGAATTAAATAATTTGCAAAAGGACAAAGAGTAAATTTGGTTAATATTTGTTGTTGGCAGGACAGGATTACTATGGTTTAAACAACCACCAGAAGACTTAGTTCAGTGCTACTTTTCTATACATTAACTGGCCTAATGCATAAGCAATTACTTTATAAACCAGAAAACGTCACATCATAGCAGACGATGTTCTCACTAGATATTCTGCAAAAAATAATAAAAATGTTTTTCTTTTTCTTTTTTTTTTTTTTTTTGAGATGGAGTTTCGCTCCTGTTACCCAGGCTGGAGTGCAATGGCGCGATCTCGGCTCACCGCAACCTCCGCCTCCTGGGTTCTGGCAATTCTCCAGCCTCAGCGTCCTGAGTAGCTGGGATTACAGGCATGTGCCACCATGCCCAGCTAATGTTTTGTATTTTTAGTAGAGATGGGGTTTCACCATGTTGACCAGGATGGTCTCGATCTCTTGACCTCGTGATCCACCTGCCTCAGCCTCCCAAAGTGCTGAGATTACAGGCTTGAGCCACTGCGCCTGGCTTAAAAATGTTTTTCAAATGTCAGCTCTTAAAATAAGACCCAGAATTATTTTAGGCATCAAACAGTCCTTGGGACTAACAGAACAGGCAAAACCAATATGAACTGACAATTTATAGAAGAAATACAAAATAGCCAATAAATATATATGCAATACTCAACCCTACAACAGCTATAAAAATTCAAAATTAAAACAAGATTCCATTTATTCTACCATATGTACAAATTCAAAATAACAATACCCAGTTGGAAATTGGGTATTTTCTTTCCTGCTGTGGAAACGTAAATTGCTTAGAAGCTTTTTGAAGTGTGCATTAACATTTATCAAAATTTTAAATGCAAATTACACAGTAATTCCACTTCTAGTGGTTTATGCTAAAGAAATACTAGTATGAATGCATACAAATTTTTGTGTGTACATAGAGACACACACACACAAAGATTTTCTCTGTAGTACTGTCTCTAATAGGAAAAAAAGTGAAAGTAACCTAAATATCCACCATTAGGAATAGGTTAACTAAACTATGACAAATACATTTAATGGAACACAACACAGACTTTAAAAAGAATGAGAAAACTTTATATATACACATATACATTTCTTTTTTAACTTGGAGAGCTGTCCATGTATGCTGTTTTGTGAAAGATAAGACAGTTAACAATAATATACAGTCAACCCTCCATATCTGTGAGTTCTGCATCTGTGTATTCAATCAATCACAGATTAAAAATTCTTTTTCTGAAAGGATGGTTGCATCTGTATTGAACATGTACAGATATTTTTTCTTAATTATTATTCCCTAAACAACGTAATATGATTTAGGTATTAGAAGTAATCTAGCAATGATTTTAAAGTATACTAGAGGATGTACATAGGTTACTTACAAATACTACACCATTTTACCTAAAGGACTTGCATATCCGTGGATTTTGGTATCCATGGGGGTGTCCTGGAACCAATCCCCCACAGATACAGAGGAATGATTACATACAGTGATAAACCTTTTTTTATTTCCAAAAATATTAAAAGGTATAAGGTGCCTAATTACATATACATTATGTAATTACATGTATACTGTATAATAAGCATAGAAAACAAAAATTAACATCCGGAGAATGGGGTAGGGAAGAGTGCACTTTCATTTTTGCTAAATACAGTTGTGTTGTCTAAATTTGTTATAATGAACATACATTAATTTTGTATATAAATGTGTTTTTATCTTATTTTTGCAGAGACAAGGTCTCATTATGTTACCCAAGCTCATGTTGAATTCCCAACCTCAGGTAATCATCCCACCTCAGCCTCCCAAAACGTTGGGATTAAAGGCATGAGTGATGGTGCCTGGCATAAATGTGTTTCTAACTGGTTAATGATAAAAATAGCATAATGACACAGAGAAGAGCACAGTCTGACTTCTAACAAAAATAGGTACAGAAAAAAAAGGAAAAACTTCTGACAGTTTACAAAACATTTTTTCACCGCATAAACATATCAGTAACATTATAAATAAGCAAAAGAAAAAACTAGGCAACTACAATTCATAGTTTTAGAATAGTGGAAAGTCTTAAGGTCTGACATTTTGCCAAGGTTTTCAATGGGCTGACTAACATGCACCAGGTAATCAACATATAGAAATTACGAGTTTTTTTAATCTTAGTAATAAAAGATGGATTCCATGTCCAAAAAGACCTATAATTCACGAAAATTTGGCTAATTTTGCCAAATTGCCTTCTAAATGTTTTTCCCAATGAACAGCCTCGCCTACAATGTTGTTTTTAAAAAATAAAAATGTCTAGGAGTACATAATGCAGCACAAGATAGCATTAGCCTTTTGGGAAGCCATATCATCCAGTACACAGTCAACTACAATTCATAAGCCTTTCACACATATTTCTGTTAAACCACATCTTCCCCATTATATGGTCAGGAAGTTGTATTTTTAGACCCTAAGGCAAAGAATTATCTGTCTTAAGAGAATACAGCCAAAACACTGTAAAATATGAACTTACCAATTCATTTTTTGTGTTTAAGTCACTCTTCAGTTCTTCACAGCTCTGTTTCTGTAACATGGCCTCCTCTTTCAATGATTTATTTAATTTATCTTGATTTTTGATTTCCTCAAGGAACCTTGTTTGTTTGTTCTTAAGCTCTTCAGTTTCTATCATCTTTTTTTCTAGGTCTCTTTCCAGTCTTTCTACCTCTTCTGCCAATGAAAATTTAATAGTTTATTTATCATTATAGTTCCTATTTTTAAAAAGGTAAGAATATGTCTCAAAACAATAGCCAAAAAAAGTCTAAGAATATTATAAATACAATTTTACTTTTAAAATTAGCCACTATGGTTTTGGAAAAAAGACTATCCTGATCTTGAAATTGATTTATATTAAGGCATCCTTTTGATGACATTTTTAAAAGATAATACTTTACTTCCAAGTATTTAATCCAATTAGTGTGCTGATAAATGAGTTTTTTTTAGGTGACCTTTGAAAAACATGCAATATTTTTCTGACGTTAGTAATTACATTTAAAAGGATGCTGCAAACATGTTTGCAAAATACTGTATTATCTTAAAATCCTTCAATGGCTTCCTGTTACTCTTAGGATAAGATCCAAAAGGTTTGCAAAAAGCAGATAAAGTTCTTCATAATTTGGACTCAACCTCCCTCTTCTGCCTCTTCTTCAAGCATATTCTACTGCAGCTTCCTTAATGTGATCCCATTTCTTCAGATTTGTGATGCCTCTTCTCATCTACAGGCTTTTATTCACATTCTTTCCCTAGAACTGTCTTCCTCTACCTCCTACTGGGCTATTTTGCATCCTCGAGGTCTTAAGTTTTAAAAAAACATTTTGAGAAGCCTGCCCAGGCCCTAATAGATGCTTCTGAGGGATGCTCCCATGCCACCCTGAAATTCTGCTTGGCCCTTGTCACACAGGGAGTTGTAAAATGTGATCAAATAGCTTAGCTGTCTGCCTTCCCCCACTAAAGTGTCACAAAAGCAGAAACTGCATTTCTCTGGCTCACCATTAGATCCTAAGAGTCTAGCACATTAAAGGCTCCTAATTAATATCTGAAGTCATGAAGGAACCACGAGTAGTCTAACCATTTCCCCCAAAAGTATATCTAGATGATGACTTTCCTTTGCATTATTAATATTTTTAATGATTCCAAAACATAAACTTCAGAATAACAAATGTTGAATTGCGGAGATTCCAAACTAATAAAAATTTGCCATGTTTCTCAAGTACTAGATCAAACCATATGAAATTGCCATTTTTGTAGGTCAAAACAGACTAACACCAATTTCAAATGAACATAGGCTCATTTTCCAAAACTCTAAAATGGCTATTTCATACCTTCCTGTAAGGCCGGTTGCCTCACCAGGAGGCCGGACACACCCATCTCTGCACTCAGCACCTGACTCTGCACCCGGCACCAGGCTCTGCACTCAGCACCTAGCTCTCATGGAAGGCTCTGGCTAATGCAATCCTGGCCAGTTCTTGCACCGGAAAACTTGCCCAACAACTCGCCAACCAATAGTGGCCCACCCCTTCTCAATCCTGCTCCCCTGGACTCAATCAGAGCACCCAGCTGTTGCTCATTCCTCCTAGCCATAAACCATATACTAATGACTGAACATAAAATTTGTATTGCTAGTCCAGATCTCTTTAAACTCCACTCACATTTCTGACTCTCTATTTGACACCTCCACTTAGTTGTCTCACAGACATTTCAAAGTCATGTCCTAAACAAAACTCTGAATTCTCCATTTTTATAAATGACATCACCATCTAGCCACTCACTCAAGCCAAAAGCCTGGGAATTATTCAATCCATTAGAAAATGCTACTGCTTCTACCTTCAAAACTGATCGATCTATCTTTCATTTCCACATCCACCATGTTAAATACAGGCCCCTAACGTTTCTAGCCTGGATCACTCCTATCCAAGAGTTAACCAGGACTGACTGCTTAGCTTCTACGATCTTGTAAATGCTTTCACATGGTATGGCATAGACTCCAGCCTAGATTACTATACTAGCCTCCTAACAGGTCCCTTCATCTCAATTTTCCCTGCTCCAAATCATTCCCTACTATATATCAAAAAATGATGTCCTATTTCTGCTTAAAAATTGTCAATGGCTTTCCACTGCACCTGGAATAAAATCAAAATTCCAAGGCCCTGTGCCATCTCACACCTACCTATGTCTCCAAACTTTTTGTTGAGCTGTCCTCCAGTCTATCTGATCTTCTTTCACTTCCTTAAATTCACAGGGTCTTTCGAACCTTAAAGAACAAGCTGCTCCCTCCCCTTGAATGTCATTTTTCACTTGGCTAATGCCCTCTTCTCTTTGCTTTCAGGTTAACAGTCACTCCTTCAGAGAGCCATTACTGTAAACCACAAAGAGGGTTCACCTCTGTTACTTTATTTGGGTTTATTTGCTTTTTGTCTGTCTTCCCTGCCAAAACAGAAGCAGCATGGACACCAGCAATATATGTCTTTCTCCCCATTGTATCCTTAGTGCCAAATACAGTGCCTGGTGCACAGCACACAATAAATATTTGTTGAACTGATTTATGTTGCCATTTCCCATGTACATTTTAATAGCACTACAAAGTTCATAATACATATTTCTAGAAAACTTCTGAAAATAAATTCCTTCCTCAACCAAATTTATTATTTTTTTGAAATTTAATCTTACCTAAACTGAATCTGTCAAAAGCCTCCTGTCTATCCTGAGTGGTTACTGGCTGACCTTCCAAACTTTCCAGTGAACGGAGGTGGAAAATGGTAAACTGGAGGTAATGTGGAAGGGTCACAATTGGATTTTCAACTAGGTTCAGAGAAATCAAATCTTGAAGCGGTTTCAACTTGCTTATATCTTGGAGCTGAAATGATATAACATTAGTATTGGTATAATTTAATTTAAAATCATAGCATACCTCAAGGAAGTTACAAATCAAGAAAATTTAACATGGCAAGGAACCTATTCATGAAACCAATTACCCAAAAGTAGCAGTTGTCAGGAGAGATACAGAAGAAGAGTGTATGAGTATTTATAGTGTATTTGGATGGTATCAGGCATTTTCCATATACCATTTCATTTGTGACTCCTCACAACAACCTATCATCTAAGTATCACCTTAATTTTACAGATGAAGAAACTCAGGATCAAAGAAGTTACGTGACTTGGCCAAAGCTCAAAGCCTGTAAGTGAATGAAACAGGATTTGAATTCAAGTTTGTATAACTCTAAACTTTGTCTTTTCATTATACTGATTCAACAAATCAAAAAAAATGAATGGCTATTAAAAAATGTTTGGAAAGCTTCAGATAACTGAGCTATAATTGACAGTTTATTCAGATAGTTTATTCTCAACCTAAAAAGGCTGAGAAACAGTACTCCAAATAGCTAGTACAAATAAATCTTCTCTCCCAAGTGAATGTGTAGCATTCTTCATAATGCCAATGTCCAATATCAACTGGGTGAAAACATCATACAAAATTAGAAGTAAATATTGACTGACTGATTTTCCTATTGCTCAACTGACACGGACTAAGTTGATACGATCTAAGAATCAACTACTTCAGGAATATATGGTAAATTTTAGATCTATGGCTACCTCTTCCCATCATCCCATAAGCTTCAAGAGCTCCAAGGTAATGCTGTGTAACATGGGGTTGGGCTTGGGCTCTGAGGCTCTTGGGCTATCACAGGATAAAATTAGAAAGCATAGGTATTGTTAACAACACAGCATTAAATGAATGTTGCTTGTAATTATTGGCCTCCACTGTTGAAGGCTTAAAGAATATACCTTTGGAGTTAGTGGGTTTTTTGCATAATTTTTTTTTTTTTTTTAAGATGGGATTTCACCATGATGGCCAGGCTGTCTTTAACTCCTGACCTCAGGTGATCCACCCACCTCGGCCTCCCAAAGTGCTACGATTATAGGCGTAAGCCACTGCACCCAGCCTTAAATTTTTTTTTTTTAAAGCATTTTCACATCTATCATTTCATCTGAGCCCCCATAATAACCTCTGTAAAGGAGGCAGTATGGGTATTATTTTCCCCAGTGAGTTTTAGAGGGATTAAAGAATTCTCTAAGGTCACGGAAGGCAATTCTAGGCCCACCTTTGAAGTCACTTCTTTCATTTTCTATTCTACAACTGATGTTCTTTAAATTATAGCACAATTTTCCCAATTTTAATACAAACAAATAAATTAACATTTTTAGTAAGCAAATGCTTATTAAATATCTAGCTGTGAATAAATACCATAAGAAAATCATAAACTGTACTCCAGAGAAAAATATACATCATCATCCAAATATGTAAATCACGGTAACAAAATTGCTCTATTATAAAAAGCTAGGGATCAACCCTGTTATAACACCTAACTTCATAATCAAAATAAACTGGTAAGTTTGAAATTGCAAGTTAAAACTGTCAAAAAAAACCAACCCAGAACTTTCTTCTAAGCATTCAGTGATCTGGATTCTGGCACAAAATTTGACTTTGGATAAGGGACTCAACATGTCCTAGACCTTAGTTGTTACTGCCTAACTCATAGTATTATGAAAAATAAATCCTGTAATAAATCCTATAAACCTTGCCTTCTTAGCAAGAATGTTATGAGGCTCACATGAAATGATAAATGTAAAAATGCTAAGAGGTTAACTCTTAGTTATTATGGAACCCATGCAAAATGAGGACTGCTTATATTTAATTAATCTAGAAAATCCTGGGCTATGTCTGAATCTGGTATTTAGTCAAAGGATCAAAAACTTTACAAGAAGAAATCCCATTTTTAAAAAACTTAGATTTTTAAAAATCTCTTCTTTTTTAACAAGTCCAAAAATCCCTGCTGTTTTGAATAACTTACCGATGATATCTTATTGCCTTTCAAATTGAGGACTCGCAATGATTTTAACTTCTTCCCTAACCATAATGGAATATGCTCAATTTCATTTCCTGCAAGGTTTAGCTTTTGCAGATTACACATATTTTCTATGCCTTCGATTTTACTGAAAAGCAAAGGATAAAATTAAGTACAATGACAAGAGTCCCTGCATTGTAGTTTTAGAATAAATGGCCTTGGCTCCATGTGAGATTACTTTTCATAATGATAATTTATTAACTATTTCATAAATGAGAACTAAGAAAAGTGGCTAAAGCCAAATTTACCAGAACAGCTAAACTGCCAACCCTTTATTACTATGCCCAGGAATCCTATCCATCTTACTATCATACTTTGTGACTCTGTAACATAGAAAAGAAGAATGTGTCCATGGCAATCTCACCGACTACTGTGAACAGTACTAGCAAACAGCCAGCGGAGAGCTGGAAAACTCAGTAGCACCCTGTGCTATCTGCTACGTTCCTGCCCAAAAGATGTCTTTAATTATTGCCTTAAGTCATCATAAAAAGATTAGCTGTGCTAGCAGGATATGGGAGCCCATAGATGATACTGTATTTATGAATATAAGTAATTTAATCAGAACTTAAAAATCAAGCATTTATCACACATATTGATGAATTCTGACTGATGAAGCTTTTCCCAAGTCACTTCTAATTTATCTGTCAATTTAATTCTTTGGTCAATTTTCCATACTGCACAAATACTTCAAAGCTTCAATCTACACTGGGTAAATATTTCTAAGCTTCTCTACTTACACTTTTACTGAAATTACTTTCATCAGAATCAACTTTTTATACAAATTTTATATTAAGGCTTTATAGTCCATTAATCATTTTTTTCATTTCAGTTTTGTCATGTTAGAACTTTTGCCATTGCTAGTCATTTTCTTGGCCATCATATTTACCAAGTCTAACTTGGGAGAAAAGCAAGCAGATATTAAGAATTTCAAGATTTGATTCTTGTATCATTTTGTCTATAACAAGTTTTCTCTATGCAGTTTGAGCCACTGTCAGTTTTAGTATGTTTATTTCTCACAGCAATATTTATTATAAGTTGAAAACAAGATTGAGAGCATACTTCTTGTAGCAATGAGCAAAGAACATCAGAATCAAAACAGGTTAAAACATCTTGAGGGTCAAAATGGCAGGGTTAAAACATTCTGCTTCATGTCAGTATTCTTAATGTAATAAGACAGTAAATCATAAACAATATCTGGAAAAACTTCCTGTCAGAAATGAAATTAAGATATAATTTGGTGCTCAAAAAATATCTCTCTTGGATAATGCTAGATGTTAATATGTACTTCAGTAACACTAAAACATAAAGGCAGTTACCTAACATATGTGAAGGGATAGACATTCATTTGATCAATGAATAAAGATGAAAATATCTTGTTTCTGTGTCAATGGATTCTTTCAGTAATATGGATGGCATTAATATACCTAACAAAGCTACCTGCAATGCTATCTAAAGATTTTGTTATATCACTCACCTGATTTTGTTATATGATAAGTTGAGTTCACGTAATTTTAACAGCTTGTCCAACTTTTCAATCTTCCCTATTAGATTATAGCTGAGATTCAGTACTTCAAGTTTAATACATTTTTCCAAATTCTCGATATACTAATTGGAAACAAATCAACAAATACTTTATATAACATATGCCTTGACATAAAGTACAATATTTATATATGTGCATCAGGGGCTGTTTGATCAGTCATCAGAAAATAATATACCCTTGCTGCTCTCCTGGACAATCCCTGGATGCAGCTCTCCTTGACTAAGAGTAATAACTCTACTCAAGCTACCAAACTCTCCTTGCCCTTCAATGGGCAACAACACTGCCTACATACTAAGAAGCTCAAGACTGTCCAACAAGAATTCCCTCACTATCATTCCCTCTACCTCAGTTTTGCTACACCTCTCCTTCTCGTTCTCCTTTCTTCCAAAAGATAGTGCTATGGTTTTAGTGTCCCCTCCTAAGCTAATGTTGAATTTCATTGCCATTGTGACAGCTCTAAGAGGCAAGAGTTCAGCTCTCAGGAATGAATGAATGCCATTATCTTGGGAGTGGATTAATTATCACAGAAGTTCAGCCTCCTTCTTCTGTGTCTCACATGCTCTCTTGCTCTGCCTCACCATGTGAGGCCTTCCACGATGTTATGATGTAGCAAGAAGGCACTGACCAGATGCAGCACCTCACTCTTGAACTTCCCAGCCTCCAGAACTATGAGCCAAAGAAATCATTATGCTTTATAAATTACCAAGTCTGTGGTAGTCTGTTATAGAAGCAGAAAATGGACTAAGAGAGATAGATTTCTTTTTTTTCAAGTTAAACTAGGTACTTACATTCTTGCAGGATCTCACTCACTTCTACCCCCAATGCTCTTGCAAATTTGACCTCTTTTTCCCTCCTGGATCTTCCCCTCAAGTTTAAAAGCAGTCATTTTCCAACACATATTCATTACACACTTACTATATATGAGGCATTGCACCAGGTAATGGGAATATGGCTTGAACTAGACAATTTTTCCCTGCTGCCTGGAGCTTACATTCAATATGTCCAGATTTCTTCTATATAAATCACTTAGGACTAAACTTGTTTTACTTGGAGCTATCATCTTACCTCCCTTATCTACCACCAATGTTCTCACCAGAATTGTCTACATTTGTTCATTCTGCCTTCCACTCATTCCTAATCTACAGGTTGACTATACATTAACCAAAATGCTTGGGACTAAAGTGCTTCAGATTTCAGATGTTTTGAAATATTTGCATTATACTTACTGGTTAAGCAACACAAATCAAAAAGTCCAAAACCCAAAATGCTCAAATGAGCATTTTCTTGGAGCATCAGGTCAATGCTCAAAAAGTTTGGATTATGGAGCACTGGAGATTTTTGAATTTGGGATGCTCTACCTGTATTGATAAGGCAATATATCTTCTACCACATCAAATGGTTCTCTCCAAGATTATCATTCATTCATCCATTCCACAAATATTTATTGAACCTGGATTATGGGCCAGGAGCTGTTCTAGGTACTGGAAACAAAGTAGTGAATAAAGAAAACAAAGGTCTTGTTCTCAGTCACAGAAACAGACAATAAGCAAATATATTAGCAAACAAGATCTTCAGAAAATGAAGTGCTAACAAGGAAATAAAGACATCCTGTGACAGAATGCAAGGCACCAACAAGGCAGATTTTGTCCATTGTGTTCACTACTATAGCACTACTGCCTAGTGCTAAATAAATACTGTTGACTAAAAGAATGAGAGTGTGACTGAAGAGAGGGTGACTAATTGTGATCAGGTGGTAAGAGAAGGCATCAGCCTAGATGACAGGGACCCTCTCTCCAAAAAAAAGAGAAGACCTCACTAAGTTGAGACCTTAACAACAAGACACCAGCTGTGTGAACATCTAGGAGCAGAGAAAAAAAGGCAGAGGCCCTAAAAGAATGAACTTGGTGGGCTCAAGAAACAGAAAGATGGACTTTTTTAATAGCCAAATCCAAATGACTTACTTTTCTTCCTTTTTTTTCATTTTGTTTGTTTGTTTTGAGATAGGCTCTCATTCTGTTACCCAAGCTAAAGTGCAGTGACATGATTTCAGCTCACTGCAGCCTCAACCTCTCCAGACTCAGGTGTTCCTCCTTTCTCAGCCTCCCAGGTAGCTGAGACTAAAGGCATGTGCCACCATACCTGGCGAATTTTTGTATTTCTTGTAGAGATGGAGTTTTGCCATGTTGCCTAGGCTGGTCCTGAATTCCTGATCTCAAGCAATCCTCCTGCCTAGGCCTCCCAAAGCGCTGGGATTATGGGTGTAGGCCACCACACACAGCTAAATTTTCTTCCTATTTGACTATTCTATGACATGCTATATTATCCTTTCCCACCTATAGTTCCCCCACCTTTGGCTTCCATTCATCATACTCTTGGATCTTAGTTCCTTCAGACTTTTTCATAGGGTTGCCCTCTCCATGCATGCTCTCAGATTATCCCTATTCTCCTCTTAATTCTGGGCATTCTTCATGCTAAGCTCTAGATTCCCAGGGATCAGAAACCAAGCTTATTTATTTCTCTGTGTTTACTCCCACAGTCTAACATAATGCCTGACATGTAACTATAACACAGTAACTATTTACTAATTTGATATTTCATTTTTACACTTTTTTAAATTCCAGCATGTTTCCTTTTTTTTTTTTTTTTTTTTTTTTTTTTTTTTTTGAGACAGTCTTGCTTTGTCTCCCAAGCTGGAATGCAGTGGCACAATCTTGGCTCACTGCAACCTCCACCTACCAGGTTCAAGCGATTCTCCTGTCTCAGCCTACCAAGTACCTGGGATTACAGACACCTGCCACCAGGCCTCGTTAGTTTTTGTATTTTTAGTAGAGACATGGTTTCACCATGTTGGTCAGGCTGGTCTGAAAATCCTGACCTCAACTGATCCACCCACCTCTGCCTCCCAAAGTGCTTGGATTACAAGTGTGAGTCACAGCACCTGGCCTCCTTTTTCCTTTTTTTTTTTTTTTTTTTGTATTTTTAGTAGAGACGGGGTTTCACCATGTTGACCAGGATGGTCTCGATCTGTTGACCTTGTGATCCACCCGCCTCAGCCTCCCAAAGTGCTGGGATTACAGGCTTGAGCCACCGCGCCCAGCCTCCTTTTTCCTTTTTAATTACACAAGATCTAAATATATTCTAGCTGATATGGTTTGGCTGTGTCCCCACCCAAATCTCATGTTGAATTCCCATGCATTATGGAAGGAACCCAGTGGGAGGTAACTGAATCATGGGGGCAGATTTTTCCCATGCTGTTCTCATTATAGTAAGTCTCACGAGATCTGATGGTTAGTATAAGGGGGAGTTTGGCTGAGCGCGATGGCTCATGCCACTAATCCCAGTACTTTGGGAGGCTGAAGCAGGTGGATCACAAGGTCAAGAGTTCGAGCCCAGCCTAGCTAACACGGTGAAACCCTATCTCTACTAAAAATATGAAAAATTAGCTGGGTGTGGTGGCAGGTGCCTGTAATTCCAGCTACTCGGGAGGCTAAGGCAGGAGAATTGCTTGAACCCACGAGGTGGAGGTTGCAGTAAGCCAAGATTGTACCACTTTACTCTAGCCTGGGCAACACTGCAAGACTCCGTCTCAAACAAACAAACAGAAAAAAATGGAGGGGGAGTTTTCATGCACAAGCTCTCTTTTTGCCTGCTGCCATCCCTGTAAGATGTGACTCGCTCTTCCTTGCCTTCCACCATGATTGTGAGGCTTCCCCAGCCACATGGAACTGTAAGTCCAATTAAATCTCTTTCTTTTGTAAATTGTCCCATCTTGGCTATGCCTTTATCAGCAGCATGAAAATGAACTAATACAAAGGCCAAATAGTAAATGTTTTTGGCTTTGTAGGCCATGTAGTCTTGTGGCAACTACTAAGCTCTGCCACTGTAGTGCAAAAACAACCATAGACAATATGTAAACAAGTAAGAGTGATTGTGCTCCAATTGAAGTGTACTTACAAAAATAGACAGCAGGCCTGATCTTGTATGCAAGCTGTATTTTGCCAACCCCTTCTCTACAGTCAATATTGTATAGAGCAGGCGTCCCCAAACTATGGACTGCATGCGGCCCCCTGAGGCCATTTATCCGGCCTCCCACCGCACCTCAGGAAGGGGCACCTCTTTCATTGGTGGTCAGTGAGAGGAGCACAGTATGTGGCAGCCCTCCAACGGTCTGAGGGACAGTGAACTGTCCCCCTGTGTAAAAAGTTTGGGGACGCCTGGTATAGAGTATTGGGTAATAGAGACTTATTAAGTTGGAGATGTCATATAATACTTTTGATTTAGAACATTCACTGGAAACAATAAAAGGTCTGCCACAAATTAGGTGACATTAGGATAATTTTTTTCCCTGCAGTTTTAAAGCACAGAAAAGTTAAAAACATTATCTATGCTCAGAAATGGTTGGTAACCTGCCTTAAATTTCTTGCCACCATCTTTAGAAAGTGAAAGGTTCAGAGATTTTATCAAGGCCAAATTGTCTTGTTTAGTAAGTTTTTTAACGAGGGCCTCTGTAATATATCGAACTCCTGCATGTGAATCAGCTCCTGAAATTATAGAAACAGATCATCATCAGTAGAGGAAAGACATAAATATCACAAAGACCAAGTTGTTTTGATGTTACATAACAAAAACAAAAATTATGCAAATACAAAAAAGCTGGCTATTTCTAATACAATATTTAATAATATTTTACTTTGTAGCATTTTATAACAATAATGATGATGATAATGGTTATATACACTATAAATATTTGCTGTGTGCCAAGCTTAATGCTAAATGGTTTACATTTTTAAATTTAATTTGTACAACAAACCTTTGAGATAGAAAGTATTAATATCCTCACTTATCAAAAAAAAATCATTTGCTCAAGATCCTATAGCTAAGGCATAAATCCAGAACCTGAATCCAGTCAGAGGAACACAAAACTTGTGCTTTTAAGTATATGAAGTTTTTAGTAATATTTTCATGTTAGTTTTTAAAAATAAACTGGTGATACTTAGTTGGTTGTTTGTTTGTTTTTTATTTTTTAAGACGGGGTTCCACCATATTGGTCAGGCTGATCTTGAACTCCTGATCTCAGGTGATCCACCCGCCTTGGCCTCCAAAGTGCTTGGATTACAGGCGTGAGTCACCATGCCCGGCCAGTTGTTTGGTTTTTTTTAAATTCCTATCTAAAGTTCAGAAACACTGCAATTCTTAAAAATCCTCTTTTCCTATTTTTTTTTTTTTTATGATGAGAAACTCCAAATTTGTTGCTCTTTTGCTCCTTTAAATAGAAAGAATCACGACATATTTTACAGCTATAGAGCAGTCATCTGAAGAATGGTAAATTCAGTCTTATAACTTTCCTGGATATTGCTGTCAGACTGTTAATGCCCTATTTTATAAATGTAGCCCTAAAAAGAAAATCATCTCTTAGTTCTTGCCTTATGAGTCAGAAAAAAATCCTGGGTTGATATCCAGGCTGCGAGCCAAAGATGCCCTATGATTATTTATAAGTTAATATTAAATATAATTTGGTTCAAATTAAAATGACTTTTAAATTTAATTTGGCTTGTTCTGGGGAAGAAAACTGATTAATATTTGATTTATATTCTAAATCTGATAATATTCTAAAATGTTAATCAAATTAAAAATAACAATATGCCAACTACTACTAAAGATACAGTATTAAATCAATGTTGTTAATGCTTACTAATAAAAGCTGATTAGAGTTTAATGGCTATTATTTCATGACTTGGCAAATAATAATTTACTTTTGAAGTCAAATGCTCTACCACTAAGCTATACCCCAACAATGTACTTTTTTTTTTAAGACAGAGTTTAGCTCTTGTTGCCCAGGCTGGAGTGCAATGGTGTGATCTCGGCTCACTGCAATCTCTGCCTCCCAGGTTCAAGCGATTCTCCTGCCCGGCCTTCCAAGCAGCTAGGATGACACGCATGTGCCACCACAGCCAGCTAATTTTGCATTTTTAGTAGAGATGGGGTTTCTCCATGTTGGTCAGGCTGATCTCGAACTTCCGACCTCAGGTGATCTGCCTGCCTCCGCCTCCCAAAGTGCTGGGATTCCAGGCATGAGCCACCACGTCCGGCAACAATGCACTTTTGAGAACAGATTTCTAGACTAACAAAATGCTTTTAAGAAAAAAAAAAAAACACTGGTGGAACATACATGCATGTCCCATAGTGGAAATCAGTCCATTCACAAATAAGCAGTTTGCTTTTAAGAAGATTGGCATAGGCCAAGTATGGAAACTAAGTTTCCTCTTTCTGGAAATTCCCTCTTTGAATCCACTGACATCTTTACCCTCATCCAGAAGCCTGAGTCCTCCCACTGTCCTTACAAAATTTCTGTTAATAAAAACAACAGATCAAATTAGTAACAGAATGTAAGCTCAAAATTTTCCATCTCTACTTAGAGTATGTGGGCAGACCAATTCTTAGATTAAAAAGCGATACCTTTATGGTCTTGGTAGTCCAAAAGCATATTGTTTTCATCTGCAATCTCAACTTGTTCACACCACTGTCCTCCAGAATGAAAAGGTGGAGTCTCTGATCCAATCAAAGGTGAAAGTGATCTAGATCTCATATTGGACATAGATGATGGAATAGGAGAGTGAGGTGACGATGGCGTCTTTGCTTTGGAGAATATTTTTTGTTGAGGACCTTTCTTCATTGCAAGAATAAAGTCAAGTGTTCATCAAAACCTGTAAGAGTTTTCAGCATATTCAACAAGATTAATTTTTAAGAGCTATCCAAACTATTACTTCTAGAACCTTTAGGACTATAAAGTTATAAGCTCAGAGGCTATAGATGCTAGGACCCCTACTACTCCAACCTGATGGAACAGACACTATTTCAAACATCACTGATGGTCTTGCCAGAGAGAGAAGAGATCTCCAGAGGGTCTAGTATTGACACATGCTCCCAGTTGGAAGTGTTGTCATTCCTGTTCTCAGTTAATGAACCAAACTAGTCACAAGGCCCCTTATACTCACATGAGGGAGTCCTAGAATGCAGGAAGCTGGAATATTTGGCAACCAGCAGTATTTAATACTGATGAGCACTCTCTCCTTCCTCAAAGTCTCCTCCTTTCGTTTCTGGGACACCACACTCTCCTGGTATTCTCCTGCCTCCTTGGCTACTCCATGAACTCTTTTGCTGGCTTCTGTTCCTCCTTGCAGTGTAACTTAAACCTCAGAGCTCCTCAATGATCCCTTCTAGTCTCTCTCTAATCTTATTTCCAACAAATTAATGCACACTCTTGGTTCCCAATGCCATGTGTTAACTGATATTTATTTAGAGACGGAATCTCGCTCCTGTCGCCCAGGCTAGAGTGCAGTGGCATGATCTCAACTCACTGCAACCTCTACCTCCCGGGTTCAAGCTATTCTCCTGCCTCAGTCTCCTGAGTAGCTGGGATTACCAGCACCTGCCACCATGCCCAGCTAATTTTTGTACTTTTAGTAGAGACAGGGTTTCGCCACAGTTGGCTGCCTGATCTAGAACTGCTGACCTCAGGTGATCCACCCACCTCAGCCTCCCAAAGGGCTCGGATTACAGGTGTGGGCCACCACACTGGGCTGATATTTACTTACTTACTTACTTACTTATTTATTTATTTAGAGACAGAGTTTTACCCTTGTTGCCCAGGCTGGAGTGCAACAGTGTGATCTTGGCTCACTGCAACTTCCACTTCCCAGGTTCAAGCAATTCTCCTGCCCCAGCCTACCAAACAGCTGGGATTACAGGCATGCTCCACCACGCCCAGCTAAATTTGTATTTTTAGTAGAGACGGGGTAGGGGGGTTCTCCACGTTGGTCAGGCTGGTCTCGAACTCCCGACCTCAGGTGACCTGCCTGCCTCGGCCTGGGATTACAGGCGTGAGCCACAGTGCCTGGCCGATATTTATATCTTCAATCCAACCTTTCTCTGAGCTCCAGATTCCTATTTCTAATTGCCTACATGATATCTCATTGACATCCTAAACTCAGTCTAGAATGAATTTATTATTTACCTCATTCCTCCTCTCAATCTCCTGTTCCTCTTCCAGTGTTCCCTAACTAGTAAACACTGCTCACTGGAATAAGCCAGAAACCTGGGAGTCATTCTTGACATTTCCCTCTTCCCTTGTCCCATACTCAGTCAATCGCTAAATCTTGTTAATTCTTACTCCCAAATATCTCTCAAATTAATCTGCTTCTTTCCATTTTCACTCTTATGGGACTTTAATCCAAGCCCTCAGCAAACTACTGTAACACCTTCTAACTGATCTGTCTATAAGCTCTCTTGCCTTACTCTTCCATCCTTACATTGCAGTCAGATAGTCAGAGTGATCTATTTAAAAAGTAAAGCCAGGCCAGGCACTGTGGCTCATGCCTGTAATCCTAGCACTTTCGGAGTCCGAGGCAGATGGATCATCTGAAGTCAGGAGTTTGAGACCAGCCTGGCCAACATGGTGAAACCTCGTCTCTACTCAAAGTACAAAAATTAGCTGGGGCTGGTGGCACATGCCTGTAATCCCAGCTACCTGGGGTTGAGGGGAGGAGGCTGAGGCAAGAGAATCTCTTGAACCCAGGAGGCAGAGGTTGCAGTGAGCTGCGGTTGTGCCACTACGCTCCAGCCTGGGCAACAGAGTGAGATTCCACCTCAGAAAAAAAAAAAAATGTAAATCCAGCAGTCTGTAATGAAGGAAATCTTTACCATGACCTACAAGGTGGTCCCCCTTGACATGGCCCTGTTGCTCTACATTCACTTCTATCATTCGTTCTCTCTGTGGGCTCCAGTCACACTGGCTTCCTCACATAATTCTTTCTGCCTCAAATGCTTGATCCCATTCTTTTTACTATGTTAATTCTTAAGTCCTCCTTCAGAGATCAGCTCAACTACTGCTTCTTAGGAAAGCCTCCAGTGTAGGGCAGATGAAGTGAAGTCCCCAGCTCTATACTCTCAATGAATTTGTATTTTTTCCTCAAATAATCAAATAATCAAATAAATGAAATTGCACATTTATGTCATTTTGCTTAACATTTGTCTCCATTCTGAACTATATGCTCCACGAGAGCCTGTTTTGTTTACAGTGTCTCCCCAGTCTAGCACAGTGCCTGCTACCTAGCAGAAACTCAATACGTATTTGTTGAATAAATGAACAAATGGAGTTATCTTCTGGTCATCCCTCTCCATCATCCACCAATATTGATTCTCTCTCTGAAATATTTTGAAATTCGTCTCTATCCATCTTCACAGCTACTGCCCTAGGTCCAACAGTTATCTCTCTTGCTTAGACTATTAAGATACTCTCTGGACCAGCTTCCTTCCAATTTTCCTTTGCTTTACCCTCAATCCATACTCTACCTTTGACGCACTTATATAATAAAAACAAAAGAAATGTAATGGTTCCCAATGCCTGTAAGTCTAAACATTTTGGCACCATGCACACATATAGGACTCATCATAGTCTGGCCCCAACTTTCTGGCCTTGCCACCACACACCGTTACTCTAAATCATCTTTTTGTCATTACTTGAGCACATTATGAGTTTTTGATCATGAAATTCCCTTTCCTTAAAGGAAATTCCTTAAAGGGAATTAAACATCCTCTTCTTTCTCTCAACCAATTAAAATGTCACTTTGTGAAGTCTTTCCAGAAATCTACTTTCTTCAGATAGAATGGATCCTCCCTGTTTATCACACTGAATATACCTCTACTAGAGAACTTACTATACTGTATATCTTTTGCTTGCCCAGAATGTAACATTTACAAGTGGAGGAATAATCTCTGAATTCCCAGCAGCTCCATGGTATAGGTCATGAATATATCTAACATCTTACAACTAGAATTCACCCTGTTTAAAAACAATACTTTCAACAGTGTGCTCTTTCATGCATGTGCTCTCTCTGTAGGCATATTTTTTATTGCAATGTATCACACATAAAGTACATTAATCATAACTGTACATAGCTTCATTAATTTCTATACAAACAAGCTACGTAATCAGCATCAAAGTAAAGAAACAGAATATTTCCAGAATCCCAGAAGTCCTCTTATATCCATTTTCAGTCACTAACTCCCACACATGGGTAATCACTATCCTGACTTCCAACACCAGAGATTTTTGAAATATTTCTGAATTTTAGAGAAATGAAACCATAAAGTATCTTTTATATCTGCCTTTTTTGTTAAATATTATGTTTCCAAAATTCATTCATATTTGTCTCATGCTATATGAAAAACATCTGATCACTTCAAACTTCAGTGCCTACTATTCTTACCTACAAAATCAATTTCATTGAAGTATAGGTCTTCCAAAAGGAATTAAAGCATTTGTTAATCAAAGAGACCTTGGTCAATTCCTTTAAATGTTTTCATATAAAAATATTTCTTTTCGGCTGGGCGCGGTGGCTCAAGCCTGTAATCCCAGCACTTTGGGAGGCCAAGGCGGGTGGATCACGAGGTCAAGAGATCGAGACCATCCTGGTCAACATGGTGAAACCCCGTCTCTACTAAAAATACAAAAAATCAGCTGGGCATGGTGGCGCGTGCCTGTAGTCCCAGCTACTCAGGAGGCGGAGGCAGGAGAATTGCCTGAACCCAGGAGGCGGAGGTTGCAGTGAGCCGAGATCATGCCATTGCACTCCAGCCTGGGTAACAAGAGTGAAACTCCGTCTCAAAAAATATATATATATATATTTATTTTCTTATATGAAAGAAAGGTAAAGTTCACTACCATTAAGGCTCAGAATAGTTTAACATTGTGACTTGATTAGTCCTTAAAAATGACATCCTCTTCTGTTGTAGGCCTATAGTGTGCTGTGCCTACAGTGTGCATACGGCACATTCTCTGTGTTAGGCCTAGAACACAGCCTAGCAAATGGGAAATAATGAACATTTATTGAATGAATTAGTCATAAAGAACATGAAATGTAAAATGTACTATTTACTATCTCAACAAAAAGATGTCTGTATGAGCAATACTAGTCCTCAACATCAACAGTCCTAAATTTGCAAGGTTAGGTGTATGCAAAAAAGATTTTCATGATACACAGTTGTTCTTATAAGTACATTTAGTCTAAAAACAGTATATAAATTATAAATTTGACAAACTTTTGGACAAAAAATCTTATAAGACATATAGATCTTGAGCAACGCTACATTAACAATGATGCTATCTTTGCTCAGTACCTTAATTTCCCTGCTGAAATGTGAAATGTCACTGCTGAAATGTGAAAATGGAAATTATTTTTTAGAAAAAAAATTTAATGAAGTAAGGTATTAGGTTAAAGCAGTTTTTAATCCAAAGATTTAAAGTAGCTCAAGTCTTAATGCTATATGAATTCGTAATAGAAAGGGATAGTGGAATGATGTGTAAACATCTTCATATATGTGATACTGTGAAATACAAACAGTAATGCATCACATAACAATGTTTTTGTCAACAATGGACCACACACATGACAGTGGTCCTATAAGATTACAATAAAGCTGAAAAATTCCTATCACTTAGTAACATCATAGATGTCATAATGTCATAGTGCTGCACATCACTCGCATGTTTGTAGTGATACTGGTGTAAACAAACCTACTGTGCTACAAGGTGTACACAAGTTTGGCACATACAGTTATGTAGAGTACATAGTACTTTGTAATAAATGGCCATGTTACTGGCTTATATATTTACTATACTATACTTTTTATTGTTAGAGTGTACTCTATTTATTTATTTTTTTAAAAAAGTTAACATAAAACAGCCTCAGGCATGTTGGTCTTTCAGTAGCTATTCCAGAACATAACATTGTTATCATAGGAGATGATAGCACCATGCATGTTATTGCCCTTGAAGCCCTTCCAGTGGAACAAGATACGAAAGGCAGTGATACTGATGATCCTGACCTGTACAGGCCTAAGCTAACGTGTGTGTGTCTTGGTTTTTAACAAAACCTTTAAAAAGTAAAAATGTTTTTAAAATATAAAAAAGCTTATAGAATAAGGTTATAAAGAAATTAATTTTATATAACTGTACAATGTGGTATTTTTTTTGAGACGGAGTTTCGCTCTTGTTACCCAGGCTGGAGTGCAATGGCGCGATCTCGGCTCACCGCAACCTCCGCCTCCTGGGTTCAAGCAATTCTCCTGCCTCAGCCTCCTGAGTAGCTGGGATTACGGGCAAGCGCCACCATGCCCAGCTAATTTTTTGTATTTTTAGTAGAGACGGGGTTTCACCATGTTGACCAGGATGGTCTCGATCTCTTGACCTCGTGATCCACCCACCTCAGCCTCCCAAAGTGCTGGGATTACAGGCTTGAGCCACCGCGCCCGGCATTAAGCTAAGTATTATTATAGAAGAGTCAAAAAGTTTTTAGAAGTTTAAAGTTCATAAAGTAAAAACATTACAGCAAGCTAAGGCTAATTTACTACTGAAGAAAGAAAAAATGTTTACTAAACTTAGTGTAGCCTAAAGGTACAGTGTTTATAAAGTCTACAGTAGTGTACAGTAATGTCCTATACCTTCACATTCACTCACCCACTAATTAGAAAAGAAACTTCCAGTACTACAAGCTCCATTCATGTGGTAAGTGCTCTATACAAGTATACCTTTTTTTCACATTTTAGAGCAGATTTTTATTGTACATTTTCTATGTTTAGATGCAAAAATACTTACCATTGTGCTAAAACTGCCTAAAGTATTCACAACAGTAACATGCTGTACAGGTTTGTAGCCTAGGAGCCACAGGCTATCCCATACCATCTAGGTTTGTGTAGGTACACTCTGCGATGTTTGCACAGTGATGAAATTGTCTAACAATGCATTTTACAGAGCAAATTCTGTCATTAAGGGACACATGACTGTATTTTAAATTAAACTGAATTTTGCCTAAAGGTGCCTTTTGTACTTTAAGTCTACATAATGAACTGCAACCTATGTTTCTGTAACAAATAGCTGAGTCTCAGCCAATCATAGCAGCTGAGCTTCAGTTAATAACAGGCAGTCAAGTGATCACACCATGTTCAAATAAGGTAAACAGAAGCTATAGCCAATCAAGCTATTTTTGTACCTCACTTTCCTTTTCTACCCATAAACACTGCCTGCCTGCATTGCAGAATGAATCTTTCTGTCTCTTCTGGTTCTGAAGGTTGCCCAATTTGTGAACTGTTCTTTGTTCAATTAAACTGTTAAATTTAATTTGTTGATAGTTTTTCTTTTAACCTATATATTTGATCTTCCTCCTGTTTCCTATCACATAGCTCTTAAAATCTTTGGACTCTCCACAGTGGTAAGAGTGTCTTCTGTATACTAATAAGATGACTGGTGACACCTAAATAGCTTTGGGATGGGGGCCAGTCACCAGAAAGACTAAGGCGTGTTTAGAGGGTTAGGATTTTAAGTTCGATCCTACAACCTTTAACGAGGGAAGAGGAGCTAAAATTGATTTGTTAACCAGTAGCCAGTGATGTGATCAATCATGCCTACACAATTAAGCCTCCATAAAAACCCAAAAGGACAGGGTCCAGAGAACTTCCAGATAGCTGAACATACGGAGGTGTCTAGAGAATGGCATGCTGGAGAGAGCAGGAAACTTCATACTCCTTTCCACATATCTTGACCTATGCAACTCTTCCTCTGGCTGTCTGTATATTTTGTAATATCCTTTATAATTAATGGAAAAATATAAGTAGTATTTCCCTGAGTTCTGTGAGCCACTCAAGCAAATCAATTGAACCCAAGGAGGGGACAGTGGGAGCTCCAATTTATAGCTCAGTGGTCAGAAGTATAGGTGGCAATCTACTACTTGTGATGGGCTTTTGAAGTTAGTGGCATTCTTGTGGGACCGAGTCCTTAACCTATGGGACCTGAGGCTATCTCCAGGCAGACAGTGTCAGAATTGAACTGAGTAAAAGGACACACAGCTAGTATCCACTGAAGAATTATTTGGTGTATGGGGCAACAACCCTTACACATCTGGTGTCATAAGTATTGTACTATGTGGTATGACAGTAGGAAAAACATCTTGAATTTTTCCTATCTCTATTAACAGATAATACACCTTCACAAGCATATGGGTATCATATAGGCTGTGATTATGAAGAAACTTCCCACGAACTCCAAGCTTTCTGTGTTAACAGCTAGCCATACAGAAATTAAGACCCTCATTCCATAGGGGCCCTACCCAATACCCAGGAGGAAGGAATGCTGCATAGAGAAGCCAAGAAAAATCTGGAGAGGCAGGCCTTGCTGAGTTTCCACACTTAGTCTATTAGCGTTAGATCATACCCATTTTGTCCAATCCTATTTCTATATAGCTATCCATACTTCATTGATCCTAAGCATAAAAAATGGATAATTTTTCCTGCATTTTTGGGTCTGCATTCTGAGGGCTCCCATGACACATAATGCTTTGATCAAATAATTTGCTATACTTTTCTCTTGTTAACCTGTCTTTGTTACAGGGGTGTTGGCCATAACCTTCACAATGGGAATGAAAGGAATCACTCCCTTTCCTTCCCAACAGAGCTTATACAGTATATAAAGGAGCAATTACACTAATATAATCTATTAATATATTCAAGTTTTGGAATTCCTCTTTGGATTCTGCTTTCAAACTAATTTGTAAGTCTCACAAGAAAATCAGGCCCATCACTTCAGGTACACTTCATTTTTATTTTGATCACTAACCTGACTCAGTAAACTTGTCTACATATGAATTTTGTCTACCTCCAAAAATGTAATATTTTATGAAAGGATGATGAAGTTAATTCTAAAGAATATCATTCTAGTGGCTAACATTTACTGAGGGCTTACCATGTATCAAATATTGTAATATTTCGTCAGGCACGGTGTGTATACCTGTAGTCCTATTTACTCCGGAGGATGAAACAAGAGTATCACTTGATCCTAGGAGCTACAGGCTGCAATGCACTATTATCGAGGTTGTGACTGGCCACTGCACTCCAGTCAGGGCAACACAGGGAGTCCCTGTCTCTAAAAAACAAACAAACAAACATATGTTGTGATAAGCTCTTTATGTGTATCATCACATTCAAAGGTGATGAGACAGGTGTTATTTCCCATTTTACAGACCTTAAATAATTTGTCCAAAGTTCCTTAACTAATTGGTTTAGCTAAAACTTGAATCCTGATCTAATTCAAAACCCATGTTTTTCATGACCATGTCATATATAACTAACTGAATTTTCTGGAGTCTAGATTATGTCTGCTTTGTTCTCTATGGCCTAGCATGATGCCATAGGTGGCAGGTGCCTATCATCCCAGCTACTTGGGAGGCTGAGGCACAAAAATTGCTTGAACTGGGCAGGCAGAGGTTGCAGTGAGCCGAGATCATGCCACTGCACTCCAGCCTGGGCAACAGAGCGAGACTCTGTCTCAAAAAAAAAAAAAAAATCATGAAGGAAACCCAGAAAATTTTATACAAAGATAGGATCTCTGATATCATGATCTGACCTTTCCAGGTAACTGGTTTGAAAGGAATAAAAATCTGTCACTTTTTTTGTTTTTAAAAAGTTAAAAACAAAAATTATTATTATTTCCCATACATTATAATACAGCCTCATTCACCACAGGTTAAGCACTCCAAATCTGAAATATTTAAATATAATTATCAAAAATATGAATAACTATAATGCAAATATCCCCAAATCTGAAAAAAATCCAAAATCTAAAACACTTTGGGTAGCAAGCATTTTGGATAAGAGATAATCAATCTGTACTTTATTTATTTATTTTTTTAGAGATAGGGTTTCATTATGTTGCCCAAGCTGATCTCAAACTCCTGAGCTCAAGCAATCCTCCCACCCCTACCTCTCAAAGTGCTAGGATTACAGGCATGAGCTACCACACCTGGCCTTCAACCTGTATTTTAAACTATGAACTTAAATGTATCTGTACTTTCTCCTTCATTTTCTCATATTAAACTATACATATGGATCAGAAAAACTCCCCCAAGTCACATAACTGCTATTTATGCCATTTCCACAAGGCTTTTGGTCCAAATTTCAAGTGTGGTAAACAATTTTTGTGCCTTATAACACAATTGTGCAATGGAAAAAAAGTCTTTCAGTAATTTTAATATTATGAAATACATACTTAGTCTTAGTCCTTTTTCCTGTCATAAGTGTCTTTTTGTATTTTATTGAGTTGACTGATGGCTAGCCACCTCTAGGTAGCTTCAGGATTGGGGTGGTCACTAGAAAGAAGGAGGGGAAGGAGCTAAAGGTTGAGTTGATCACCAATGGTCAATGATGTAATCAATCAGGACTATGTAATGAAGCCTCCAAAAAATTTAAGACTGGGTTCAGGGAGCATCCAGATAGCTGGACACAGGAAGGATCCTGGAGAGGAGTCCACCCAAAGAGGGCGTGGAAGCTCTATACCCTTTTCCACCTTCCTTATGCTATGCATCTTTTCATCTACATCCTTTGTAATATCTTTTATAACAAACGAGTAAATGTAAGTAAGTGCTCCCTGAGTTCTGTGAGCTGCTCTAGCAAATTAATCAAACCCAAGGAGGGAGTTATGGGAACTCTGATTTATAGCTGATCAGTCAGAAGCACAGGTAACTATCTGAGGCTTACAGGTGGCATCAGAACTTGGGGGCAGTCTTGTGAGACCACCTTCAACCTGAGGGATGTGACACTATCTCCAAGCAGATAGTCTCAGAATTGAACTGAACTAGACGACAGGCCTGTGGTGCCTACCACTGCAGAACTGACTGCCTGCTTACTGTGCAGGGGAAAACCCTACAGAATCATGTTGTAACAGTATAGGGGGAGAAACTGAGTTTGTTTAATCTATGGTCTCAGTAATACTATTTTTTTCTTTTTTTGAGACAGAGTCTCACTCTTGCCCAGGATGGAATATGGTGGCATGACCTAAGCTCATTGTAACCTCTGCCTCCCAGGTTCAAGCGATTCTCCTGCCTCAGCCTCCCAAGTAGCTGGGATTACGGGCATATGCCATCACATCCAGCTAATTTTTGTATTTTTAGTAAAGATGAGGTTTTACCATGTTGGCCAAACTGGTCTCAAACTCTTGACCTCAGGTGATCCATCCACCTCAGCCTCCCAAAGTGCTGGGATTACAGCTACCGTGCCCAGCCCTCTGTAATACTGTTGATGTTGCTAAACTACACTGGTATTCTCCTTCTAAATAAGCATAATACTCTGAAATAATACTCTGAAACTTGAGAAAAGCTAAGAGGCATGTGCTTAAGTAAAATCTCATTCCTAATTAAATGGATTAACAGATGACATATATTACAGTGTATAGAGTATGTAGTTGGGTTTTTTATTTCACTGTTGTTGTTGTTGTTGTTGTTGTTGTTGTTGTTGTTTTTCTGAGACAAGGCCTTTCTCTGTCACCCAGGCTGGAGTGTAGTGGCATGCTCATGGTTCACTATGACCTTGCCTTCCCGAGCTCAACTGATCCTCCTACCTCAGCCTCCTGAGTAGCTGGGACTACAGGTACATACAACCATGTTCAGCTTATCTTTTATTTTTTTGTAGAGATGGGGTCTCACTATATTTCCAAGGCTGGTCTTGAACTCCTGGTCTCAACTGATCCTCCTGCCTCAGCCTCCCAAAGTGCTGGGATTACAGGTGTGAGCCACTGTGCCCAGCTTGTAGTTTTTACATCCTAATGACCAAGACCCCTTAGGTCTCACCAGACTCTCATGAAGTCCTTTATTACTTCTGATTAGTAAAAGTCAGGATTACTCATTCATAGACTTAAACCAGGCATCCCCAAACATTTTACAAAGGGGGCCAGTTCACTGTCCCTCAGACCATTGGAGGGCCGCCATATACTGTGCTCCTCTCACTGACCATCAGTGAAAGAGGTGCCCCTTCCTGAGGTGCGGCAGGGGGCCGGATAAATGGCCTCAGGGGGCCGCATGCGGCCCACGGGCCGTAGTCTGGGGACGCCTGACTTAAACCCTTGCTTGCCACAGCTTCTGTAAAAGCCTGGACACTGAAACAACATATATGTAATCAGTCTCAGAGAATAGCTAACTCAGTGAAGTGGGCTTAGGGATTTACAGTGTTTGAGAATGGCTGGCAGTAGCCTGTGAAATAATGCCAGCCATTCTCAAGCTACTGCCTGAAGGTGGTAAATGCTGAATTATAATTTTAAGGGAGAGATGAGGATGTAGTTTGACCCTTAGGATGTTGTTTGCAATCACATGAACAAAGACCAAGCAAGCAATGGAAAAATGAAGACAGCTGAGAGGGAGGCTAAGGTGAGTGAAGGAGCAGGATAAAGAGAAAAAAAGGAAATAAAGTCCAAAGCTGCAGTTATATTTTAAAGGTGGTCTGCAGAGCAAGAAAAAGCCATTGGAATGATGTGGTAACCAGAATCCTATGACTAGGCAACAAAACACTACCCATCCTACAACCTATAAACCTAGATACTTGCTCTGATCTAACAATTCAGTCCATCACAGCTTAGTAGAGACTGCAAACTCCACCTCTATCCAGGCTTTCCTAACCTTCCTAACTTCCCATCTTCTCTGATCTCCAAATAAGGCAGACCTCCTTCTGTCTCTCTACAGACCCCCTAATATGCAAATATCCACCCCCATTTCTTTTTTTTTTTTTCCTTTTCTTTTCTTTTTTTTCTTTCTTTTTTTTTTTTTTTTTTTTTTTTTTTTGGAGACAGTTTCACTCTTGTTGCCCAGTCTGGAGTACGATGTCGTGATCTCAGCTCACCACAACCTCCACCTTCCAGGTTCAAGCAATTCTCCTGCCTCAGCCTCTGGAGTAGCTAGGATTACAGGCATGCACTAGCATGCCCAGCTAATTTTGTATTTTTAGTAGAGACGAGGTTTCTCCATGTTAGTCAGGCTGGTCCTGAACTCCCGATCTCTGGTGATCTGCCCACCTCGTCCTCCCAAAGTGTTGGGATTACAGGGGTGAGCCACCGTGCCTCGCCCAATCCCCATTTCTTAACCGCCATATCCCTCTCCTTAGGCCTTTAATTGGATTTCGGTACTTTCCCTCCAAGTCTACTTACTTCATCCCATACCCTCTGACCTACTTACATACTTTTACTCCTTAACCTTCTCTTCCTTTCAAATATCCTGATTCCTATTCCTCTGCGAAGTCTCCAGCCACTTTTCTTTCCTTTCTGTGCTGCCCACCTCTGCCTCCCATTCTTCTTTATCCCATTCTGATTGACAATTTTCCCACAAATTCTATCCCAGTTCCCTAACACAGTAATAGTCTCCCCCATTTCTCTATGGTTCTTTCCTGTGCCCAGACTCAACATTTCTCTATCCATCCAGGCTTCCCAAGCTGCTCATCTCTCTTTATCCCAGAAAATACCCTGACGTCGTAATGCATTCCAATACTCTGACCTCCAATTACTCCCCTCCCCAAACAAGATACTCAAACCTCCACCCATTCCTCTTCATCCCAACCCAGCTGCCTGCCCATCTGCCCTTCCATCCTAATACCCTAGCCACTGTGTCCCTCTCCATCCTATTAACAGCCTGAAACTCCCTCTCCCATCTCTCTTTTTCTACTCAGATACCCTAAAACTCAAAGCTTCCCGTCCCTTTCCTTTAATTATTTAGTTACTCAATTTTGTTGAGCAGCTTTTATGTAGGAAGAACCTTGCTAGGCTCCAAGCATATAGAGCTGAGAAGGGCAGGGCTTCTTTATGCAAGATGCACAAGATTATATCTCCCTATTACCCATGGTCTCTGCACCAAGCAGTCTCCTTCATGGCATTTTATAAGAGAATTAATTATGTGTGCGAGTACTTGATTGTTGCCCGTTTCTCCTTCTAGACTATAAGCTACAAGAGAGCAGAGGTTTTGTCTGTCGTTCTATGGACAATAAATATTCACTGACTGGAGGACTATGCCAAAGACTCTAGACAATACCAAATTTAAATCCTCGAAGATCTAGCTGTATAGGATTAGAATTATTAAACTCATTTACAAGTGGCAAGGTATCTGAACAATCAGAAGCTTGGATTTTGGAACTAAACAGCCTGAGTTCAAATTCTGATTTTCCACTTACTGTGTGACCTTCAGCAAATTGCTTAACCTCTCTGGTCCTCAGTGCTATTACTTTTTAAATGGGGATAACGTCATACGAGTTATTTTAAATTCTAAGTACAGTAAATTAATACGTGCCAAGTACTTAAAACTGGATCTGACACATAGTGAACACCCGAAAGTGACCAGCAATTATTTTGACAAATGAAGAAACATGCTCAGGAAGGCTGAGACACATGCCCAGGGTTGGTCAGAGGCCCGGTTAAGTTACACAAGGTGGCAGAGTGGAGGCTTGAACCCAAGTTTGTCTGCCTTCAAAATTCACGAACCCCTTAACGAATATAACGGAAGCGTTTGCTCTTCCCCTCCTGCCAGCGTTTCGTGCCCATAGCCAGGCATCCTTCTCCTCGCACTGGGCTCCGCCCGATACCATGACAACCCGTCACGACGCCCAGGCTGTCCTTTCTCCCGCTCGCCCACCACAGGCAGCGGGCAAGTCCCCGCCGTGCCCTCAGCTCAGGCGGCACGGCCCACCACCTTCCGGGCGCCGCGCCCGCACTTCTACACCTCCCCACGCTCCGGTTCTGCGGCCCCACTCGCCCCCGCCGTCTCCACCTCTTCCGATCCAAACCTCCCTCCTTCATCCACCGCCCCACTCCCGGTCCGGACCCTCCCCTCCTTCCCGTCCAATCCCAATTCCCAGACTCCCACCCCCGCCCCAACTCCATCCCAAGCCGGCCCACCCCGCGCCCGGTTCGGGCCTTCCCGCCTTTGCCGCTCACCGCGCGGGCCGGACGCCGGGGAACGGACTCTACCAGGTCTGACGCTCACCGCCTAGACGCCGAGCCGAGCTGTCCCGCGGGCTGAGGCCGAGCGGGAGACGTGCGGGTTTTTCCTTTAGACGCCCAGCGGCGCGGCGGCCATTTTGTTGTGTTGCGCCGGTTGCCGGGGGCCCAGCGCGCGTGGGGGTGGGGCCTGTCTCAGTCACGCCCCTCTCCGGGGCCGCTGGGAGGGGCGCCGAGGCGTTTCCCGCCGCTTTTGCCGCCTGCGCGCTAGGGCGCGGGGAGTCGTTAGCGCCAAGCTTCCGGCCGCGTGAGGCCGGCGGGCTGCGACGCCTTAGCCTTCGGATTGGGCGGCAGGTGGAAGTTTTACGGGTGCAGAGTCAAGGGGAGCCGAGGTCTCAAAGGGCAGCCGCCAGCCATGCTGTGGCCTTCGCTGAGACAAAGCTGCCGCCGCCACCGTCTGACACACCGACACGCTCCTCGGGGCCTGAGTCGGAGGACGGCCAGAGGCGGCGGCGCGGCGCGGCGTCTCCCCGGCCTCCCCCACTTCTGATGCCTGCGGGTCAAGAGCCAGGGTTCCTCGCAGCGCGCTTCTCCCCGACTGTCATATCTCAAACGAATTCCCTTCAGGGACCCAGGCACGGAGGAACCTGAAAGCGGACGCCCCGTGGGCGCAGCTGCCGAGTGAGGGTCGGGGAGCCTGGGAAGCCGGGGCAGAGGATGTTCCTCTGGCTACAGGGGAGTGAACGCAAGAAGCGTTGGCACTGGCTTCCGCTGGGGCTTGCCAGAGGGCGGCGTTCACGACGTGCGTTCAACAGATACTGTAAAGAATTTAGCAGATACTGGGCTGGATGCTAGGGAAATGCTGAAGTTTCTGTTGTTTGAGATGGAGTCTCGCTGTTTCTCCAGGCTGGAGTGCAGTGGTGCGATCTCGGCTCACTGCAACCTCCACTTCCCGGGTTCAAGCGATTCTCCTGCCTCAGCCTCCCGAGTAGCTGGGACCGCAGGTGCGCGCCACCACGCCCAGGTACTTTTTCTGTATTTGGTAGAGACGGGGTTTCACCATGTTGGCCAGGACGCTGAAGTTTTTTTAAAAGTGTTATCACCAAGGACACCTTTCACTCCAGCAGCCTCCCGTTTTGCATGTGTACCCTTGACTATGTTACCATTAGAGGCTGCACCTGCTGCAGAAATCCCCCGTGTAATCACTCCCCCTTCTTGACTATAATCCTCTCATTTTAGCAGCGTGCCTGCTCAAAAGACCCCTATACCAGCACAATTCTTAACTTCCTTGCGTCTTCCAGTCCCTTTTTCTTACCATTTTCTCGCAATCATTCCCTCCAGTCTTCATTTCCTTTCTTCACTACAGAGTTTATGGTCCACCTGTATAACACTATTTTAGAAACTCCCTCTCTCTTTGCCTCAGTTTCCCCGATAGTTATAAAAGTGAATCCAGGCCAGAGGCGGTGGCTCATGCCTGTAATCCCAGTACTTTGGGAGGCCAACGTGGGAGGATCACTTGAGGTCAGGAATTCGAGACCAGCCTGGCCAACAAGATAAAACCCCATATCTACTAAAAATACAAAAATTAGCTGGGCATGGTGGCACACACTTGTCATTCCAGCTACTTGGGAGGCTGAGGTGGGAGGATCGCTTGAACTCAGGAGGCGGAGGTTGCAGTGAGCCAAGATTGTGCCACTGCACTCCAGCCTGAGCAACAGAGTGAGACTCCGTCTCAAAAAAAAAAAAAAAAAAAAAAAAAAAAAAGTCCAGTTTTCCTCATAAAAGTGAATCCATGTGAAAGAACTTAGAACAGGGAGGGACCCATAGCAAGTTCTCAGTATGTCTCAGGTATTTCATTATTAGATAAACGTTACCCAGAAGTGATGTTTCTTCGTAGGCCTGAAAGAAAAGAGTTTAGGCAAGGAGTAGGGAGGTGGGAAAGAATTTGCTGGGCAAAGGGAGCAACTCGTACAAACCCCAGAAGGGGGAAAGGGGCTTGGCAGTGTGCTGGATGTCAAGTAATTCAGCATAGCTGGAACAAAACATGAGTATGGGATCATTAAATAGCTCAGTATGGCTTGTGCAAAAATCTGGGGTGGAGAAGTTACATCTGGAAAAGAGACTCTGTTATAAGCAGTATTAGGCACTTAATTTTTCCTTAAGGCAGAGATATGGCTTCACCTCAATAGGAAATTGAGGTGAAAATAGGAAAAGGGGACTTCCAACAGGGAATAAACTGCAATAAACATGGGGATGCAGATGTGTCTGATATACTGATTTCCTTTTTTTTTTTTTTAATTGCATTTTAGGTTTTGGGGTACATGTGAAGAACATGCAAGATTGTTGCATAGGTACACACATGGCAGTGTAGTTTGCTGCCTTCCATCCCCTCACCTGTATCTGTCATTTCTCCCCATGCTATCTCCTCCCACCTCCCCACCCCCCCGTCCCTCCCCCATTTCCCCCCAACGGACCCCAGTGTGTAGTGCTCCCCTCCCTGTGTCCATGTGTTCTCATTGTTCAACACCCGCCTATGAGTGAGAATATACGGTGTTTGATTTTCTGCTCTTGTGTCAGTTTGCTGAGAATGATGGTTTCCAGGTTCATCCATGTCCCTACAAAGGACGTGAACTCATCGTTTTTGATGGCTGTGTAATATTCCATGGTGTATATGTACCACATTTTCCCTATCCAGTCTATCATCGTTGGGCATTTGGGTTGGTTCCAGGACTTTGCTATTGTAAACAGTGCTGCAATGAACATTCGTGTGCACGTGTCCTTGTAGTAGAATGATTTATAATCCTTTGGATATATACCCAGTAATGGGATTGCTGGGTCAAATGGGATTTCTATTTTTAGGTCCTTGAGGAATCGCCACACTGTCTTCCACAATGGTTGAATTAATTTACATTCCCACCAACAGTGTAAAAGTGTTCCTATTTCTCCACATCCTCTCCAGCTTCTGTTGTTTCCAGATTTTTTAATGATCGCCATTCTAACTGGTGTGAGATGGTATCTCAATGTGGTTTTGATTTGCATTTCTCTGATGACCAGTGATGATGAGCATTTTTTCATATGTTTGTTGGCCTCCTGTATGTCTTCTTTTGTAAAGTATCTGTTCATATCCTTTGCCCATTTTTGAATGGGCTTGTTTGTTTTTTTCTTGTAGATCTGCTTTAGTTCTTTGTAAATTCTGGATATCAGCCCCTTGTCAGATGGGTAGACTGCAAAAATTTTTTCCCATTCTGTTGGTTGCCGATTCACTCTACTGACTGTTTCTTTTGCCGTGCAGAAGCTGTGGAGTTTGATTAGGTCCCATTTGTCTATTTTGGCTTTTGTTGCCATTGCTTTTGGCGTTTTGGTCATGAAGTCCTTGCCTACACCTATGTCCTGAATGGTTTTGCCTAGATTTTCTTCTAGGGTTTTTATGGTGTTAGGTCTGATGTTTAAGTCTTTAATCCATCTGGAGTTAATTTTGGTGTAAGGTGTCAGAAGGGGTCCTGTTTCTGCTTTCTGCACATGGCTAGCCAGTTTTCCCAACACCATTTATTAAACAGGGAGTCCTTTCCCCATTGCTTGTTTTTGTCAGGTTTGTCGAAGATCAGATGGTTGTGGGTATGTTGTATTTCCTCTGAGGCCTCTGTTCTGTTCCATTGGTCTATATCTCTGTCTTCCAGATATACAATCATGTCATCTGCAAATAGAGACAATTTGATTTCCTCCTTTCCAATTTGGATACCCTTTATTTCTTTTTCTTGCCTGATTGCTCTGGCTAGAACTTCCAGTACTATATTGAATAGGAGTGGTGAGAGGGCATCCTTGTCTAGTGCCAGATTTCAAAGGGAATGCTTCCAGTTTTTGCCCATTCAGTATGATATTGGCTGTTGGTTTGTCGTAAATAGCTTTTATTGTTTTGAGATACGTTCCGTCAATACCTAGTTTATTGAGGGTTTTTAGCATAAAGGGTTGTTGAATTTTGTCAAAAGCCTTCTCTGCATCAATTGAGGTTGATTTCCTTTTACTTAAATGTGATTCCTGTTGACATTTAAGTGAATGGTGCTGTCCTCTTCCCAACTACACAACACAGAAGGAAACCCTTGGAGTTGAAACCCATAATTTTTGGTTCCATTTAAGATTAAAAGGAGAGGCTGGGAGCGCTGTGGCTCACGCCTGTAATCCCAGCACTTTGAGAGACTGAGGCGGGCAGATCATGAGATCAGGAGTTCAAGACCAGCCTGGCCAACATGGTGAAACCCCTGTCTCTACTAAAAATACAAAAATTAGCCAGGTGTGGTGATGTGTGCCTGTAGTCCCAGCTACTCGGGGGGCTGAGGCAGGAGAATCACTTGAACTTGGGAGGTGGAGGTTACATTTAGCTGAGACTGTGCCATTGCATTCCAGTTTGGGTGACAGAGTGAGACTGTCTCAAGGAAGAAAAAAAAAAATCCCCTTTTATTTTTATTTATTTTTTTTTTTTTGAGATGGAGTCTCACTCTCTCATGCAGGCTGGAGTACAATGGGACGGTCTCGGCTCAGTGCAACCTCCCGCCTTCTGGGTTCAAGCGATTCTCCTGCCTCAGTCTCCCAAGTAGCTGGGATTACAGACATGCACCACCATACCTGGCTAATTTTTGTATTTTAGTAGAGATGGGGGTTTCACCATGTTGGCTTGGCTGGTCTCAAATTCCTGACCTCAAGTGATCCTCCCACCTTGGCCTCCCAAAGTGCTGGGATTGCAGGTGTGAGCCACCACGCCTGGCCGAAATTATTTTCCACTCCGCCTCTTTTTTGAGAAGAGTCTAACTCTGTCTCCAGGCTGGAGTGCATTGGCACAATTTCGACTCGCTGCAACCTCCGCATCCTGGGTTCAAGCCATTCTCCTGCCTCATCCTCCTGAGTAGCTGGGACGACAGGCCCATGCCACCATGCCCAGCAAATTTTCGTGCTTTTAGTAGAGATGAGGTTTCACCATGTTGGCCAGGCTGGTCTTGAATTCCTGAGCTTAGATTAGCTGCTCACCTCAGCCTCCGAAAGTGCTGAGATTACGGGTGGTTACTATAGATTTGTAGTATTTTGAAGACTGTTAGTGTGATGCCTCTGGCTTTGTTCTTTTTGTTCAGGATTGCTCTGGCCATTTGGGTTCTTTGGTGGTTCCATACGAATTTTTAGATTGTTTGTTCCTATTTCTGTGAAGAATATAGTGATTGCAAATAATCTGTAGGTTGTTTTGGGTAATATGGTCATTTTAATAATATTGATTCTTCTGATTCATGAAAAGTGAGATGTTTTTCCATTTGTTTGTATCCTCTTCAATTTATTTTATCAGTGTTTTGTAGTTTGCCTTGTAGAAGTCTTTCACATCCACACTTAAAGTTATTCCTAGGTGTTTTTTAAATAGCTATTGTAAATGAGATTGCTTTCTTCATTTATTTTTTAGCTCATGTGTTGTTTGTGTATGGAAACACTACTGACTTTTGTATATTGGTTTTATACTCTGCAACATTACTGAATTCATTTATTAGTTTCTAATAGATTTGTTGTGGAATCTTTGAGGTTTTCTACATTCCATTTTACCTCTTCCTTTCTGATTTTTGATGTCTTTTGTTTCTTTTCCTTATCTAATTGCACTTGCTAGTTCTTCCAATCTACGTTGACTAGAAGTGGTAAGTTCGGGATCCTTGCATTGTACCAGATCTTAATGGAAAAGCTTTTAGGTTTTTTCCATTGATGATAATGTGAGCTGCAGGTTTCTAATGGCCTTTATTATGTTGTATTCGTCCATTTTCACCCTGCTATAAAGAACTACCTGAGACTAGGTAATTTATAAAGAAGAGAAGTTTAATTGCCTCACAGTTCCACGTGGCTGGGGAGACCTCAGGAAACTTAAAATTATGGTGGAAGACAAAGGGGAAGCAAGGCACATCTTTTGTGGCAGCAGGGGGAGAGGAGAAGTGCCATACTATTAAACCATTGGTTCTCGTGAGAATTTACTCACTATTATAAGAACAGCATGGGGGAGACCGCCCCCATGATCCAATCACCTCGCACCAGATACCTCCCTTGACACATGGGGATTACAATTCGACATGAGATTTGGGTGGGGACACAGAGCCAAACTGTATCATATGTTGAGGAATTTTGCTTTTTTTTTTTTTTTTTTTTAAGATGGGGTCTCATTCTGTCACCCAGGCTGAAGTGCAGTGGTGCAATCATGGCTCACTGCAGTCCTGAACTCTATGGCTCAAGTGATTCTCCTGCCTCAACCTCCTGAGTAACTGGGACTATAGGTATGCGCTACCATGTGCTATTCCCACAGTCTTCATAAGCCACAGACCAGGAGATTCCCTCGAGTGCCTACAACACCAGGGCCCTGAGTTTCCAGCACAAACTGGGAGGCCATTTGAGAAGACACTGAGCTAGCCACAGCAGTTTTTCTTTTCATACCCAAGTGGCACCTGGAATGCCAGTGAGATAGAAACACTCACTCCCTTGGAAAGGGGGCTGAAGCCAGGGAGCCAAGTGATCTGGCTTGGTGAGTTCCACCCCCATGAAGACCAGCAAGCTAAGATCCACTGGCTTGAAATTCTCGCAGCTGGCACAGCAGTCTGAACTCAGCCTGGGTTGCTTGAACTCAGTAGGGGATGGGGTGTTCACCATTGCTAGGGCTGAAATAGATGGTTTTAACATCACAGTGTAAACAAAGTTGCCAGGAAGTTCGAACTAGATGGAGTCCACATCAGCTAAACAAGGCCTCTGAAGGTAGACTGTGTCACTAGACTCCCTGCTCGCTGGGCATGGCATCTCTGAAAAAAGGCAGCAGCCCATCAGGGACTCACCTCCCTGGGGCAAAGTACCTGGGAAAAGGGGCAGTTGTGGGTACAGCTTTAGCAGACTTAAAGGTCCCTGCCTGGCAGCTCTGAAGAGAGCAGCAGATCTCACAGCACAGCATTTGCCCTCTGATAAGGGACAGAGGGAGTCAAGTGGCTCCCTGACCCCCATGTATCCTGACTGGGAGACACCTCCCTGTAGGGGCCAACAGACAACTTGAGCTCTGGCTGGCATCTGGTGGGTACCCTTCTGGGACAAAGCTACCAGATGAAGGAACAGGTTGCAATCTTTGCTCTTCTGCAGCTCCCACTGGTGCTTCCCAGGCAAGCAGGGTCTGGAGTGGACCTCCAGCAAACTCCAGCAGACATAAAGCAGAGGGACCTGACTGTTAGAAGGAAAACTAACAAACAGAAAGAAATAGTTTCAATAGCAACAGAAAGGATGTCCACTCAAGAGACCCCATCCAAAGGTCACTGACTTCAAAGACCAAAGGTAGATAAATCCACAAAGATAGGAAGAAACCAGCACAAAAGGGCTGAAAATTCTAAAAATCAAAATGCCTCGTCTCCTCCAAGAAATCACAACTCCTCGCCAGCAAGGGGACAAAACTGGACAGAGAATGAGTTTGACAAATTGACAGAAGCAGGCTTCAGAAGGTGGATAATAAGAAACTTCTCCAAACTAATGGAGCATGTTCTAACCCAATGCAAGGAAGCTGAGAAACTTGAAAAAAGGTTAGATGAAACGCTAACTAGAACAACCAGTTTAGAGAAGAACATAAACGGCCTGATGGAGCTGAAAAACACAGCATGAGAACTTCATGAAGCATACACAAGTTTCAATAGCTGGATCAATCAAGCAGAAGAAAGGAGATCAGAGATTGAAGATCAACTCAATGAAATAAAGTGAGAAGACAAGATTAGAAAAAAAAGAATGAAAAGAAATGAACAAACCCTCCAAGAAATACAGGATTATGTGAAAAGACCAAATCTACATTTGATCTGTGTACCTGAAAGTGACAGGGAGAATGAAACCAAGTTGGAAAACAGTCTTCAGGATATTATCCAGGAGAACTTCCCCAACTTAGCAAGGCAGGTCAGCATTCGAATTCAGGAAATACAGAGAACACCACAAAGATATTCCTTGAGAAGAGCAACCCTAAGACACATAATTGTCGGATTCACCAGGGTTGAAATGAAGGAAAAAATGCTAAGGGAAGCCAGAGAGAAAGGTTGGGTTACCCACAAAAGGAAGCCCATCAGACTAACAATAGATCTCTTGGCAGAAACCCTACAAGCCAGAAGAGTCAGGGGCCAATATTCAGCATTCCTAAAGAAAAGAATTTTCAACCTAGAATTTCATATTTAGCCAAAGTAAGCTTCATAAGCAAAAGAGAAATAAAATCCTTTACAGAAAAGCAACTGCTGAGAGATTTTGTCACCACCAGTCCTGCCTGACGAGAGCTCCTGAAGGAAGCACTAAACATGGAAAGGAACAACCAGTATCAGCCACTGCAAAAATACAACAAATTGTAAAGAATATTGATGCTATGAAGAAACTGCATCAACCAAGAGGTGAAACAACCTGCTAGCATCATAATGTCAGGATCAAATTCACACATAACAATATTAACCTTAAATGTAAATGGGCTAAATGCCCCAATTAAAAGACTGGCAAATTGGATAAAAAGTCAAGACTCATTGGTGTGCTTTGTTCAGGTGACCCATCTCACATGCAAAGACACACATACATAGGCTCAATATAAAGGGATGGAGGAATATTTACCAAGCAAATTGAAAGCAAAAGAAAAAGAAAAAAGAAAAAAAATGCAGGAGTTGAAATCCTAGTCTCTTATAAAACAGACTTTAAACCAACAAACATCAAAAGAGACAAAGAAGGGCATTGCATAATGATAGAGGGATCAATGCAACAAGAAGAGCTAGCTATCCTAAATATATATGCACCCAATACAGGAGTGCCCAGATTCATAAAGCAGGTTCTTAGAGGCCTACAAAGAGACTTGGACTCCCACACGATAATAGTAGGAGACTTTAACACCCTACTGTCAATATTAGATCAGTGAGGCAGAAAATTAGCAAGGATATCCAGGACTTGACCTCAGATCTAAACCAAATGGACCTAATAGACATATACAAAACTCTCCACCCCAAATCAACAGAATATACATTATTCTCAGCACCACATTGCACTTATTCTAAAATTGATCACATATTTGGAAGTAAAACATTCCTCAGCAAATGCAAAATAATGGAAATAGTAGCAAACAGTCTCTCAGGCCACAGTGCAATCAAATTAGAACTCAGGATTAAGAAACTCACTCAAAACCACACAATTACATGGAAACTGAACAACCTGTTCCTGAATGACTACTGGATAAATAATGAAATGAAGGCAGAAATAAAGATGTTCTTTGAAACCAACGAGAACAAAGACACAACATACCAGACTCTCTGGAACTCATTGAAAGCAGTGTTTAGAGGGAAATTTATAACACTAAATGCCCACAAGGGAACAGAGGAAAGATCTAAAATTGACACCCTAATGAGCAAGAACAAACAAATTCAAAAGCTAGCAGAAGACAAGAAATAACTAAGATTAGAGCAGAACTGAAGGAGATAGAGACATAAAAAACCCTTCAAAAAATCAATGAATCCAGTAGCTAGTTTTTTGAAAAGATCAACAAAATAGATAAACCACTAACCAGACTAATAAGGATAGAGAGAAGGATAGATGCAATAAAAAATGATAAAGGGAATATCACCACTGATTCCACAAAAATACAAACTACCATCAGAGAATACTGTAAACACCTCTATGCAAATAAACTAGAAAATTTAGAAGAAATTGATAAATTCCTGGACACTTACACCCTCCCAAGACTAAACCAGGAAGAAGTCAAATCTCTGAATAGATGAATAACAAGATCTGAAATTGAGGCAGCAATTAATAGCCTATCAACTGAAAAAAGTCCAGGGCCAGACGGGTTCACAGCTGAATTCTACCAAAAGTACAAAGAGGAGCTGGTACCATTCCTTCTGAAACTATTCCAAACAATGGAAAAAGAGAAAATCCTAACTCATTTTATGAGGTCAACATCATCCTGATACCAAAATGGGCAAAAAAGAAAATTTCAGGCCAATATCCCTGATGAACATCAATGCAAAAATCCTCAATAAAATACTGGCAAACCAAATCCAAGAGCACATCAAAAAGCTTATACATCACAATCAAGTTGGCTTCATCCCTGGGATGCAAGGCTGCTTCAACATACACAAATTGATAAATGTAATCCATCACATAAACAGAACCAAGACAAAAATCACATGATTATCTCAATAGATGCAGAGAAGGTCTTGACAAAAGTCAACAGGCTTTATGCTATGAAACGTATCTCAAAATATTAACTATTTATGACAAACCCACAGCCAATATCATACTGAAGGGGCAAAAACTGGAAGCATTCACTTTGAAAACTTGCAGAAGATAAGGACACCCTCTTCACCACTATTGAAAGATGAAAAATGCATTGGAGTCTCTCAATAGCAGACTTGATCAAGCAAAAGAAAGAATTTGTGAGCTTGAAGACAGGCTATATGAAAATACACAGAGGAGAAAAAGGAAAAAAATAAAAAGAATGAAGCATGCCTACAAGATCTAGATAACAGCTTCAAAAGAGCAAATGTAAGAGTTACTGGCCTTAAAGATTTTATATTTATATATATATATATATATATATATATATATATATAGAGAGAGAGAGAGAGAGAGAGAGAGAGAGAGAGAGAGAGATGGGGTAGAATGTTTATTCAAGGAAATTGTAACAGAACGTTCCAAACCTAGAGAAAGATATAAATATCTAAATACAAGAAAATCAAAGAACGTCAAGCAGATGCAACCCACATAAGACTACTTCAAGACATATAATAATCAAACTCTCTAGGATCAAGGATAAAGAAAGAATCTTAAAAGCAGCAAGAGAAAAGAAACAACATAAAGGAGCTCTGTAATACATCTGGCAACAGACTTCTTAGCGGAAACTTTACAGGCCAGGAAAAAGTGGGATGACATAGTCAAAAAGTGCTGAGGAAAAGAAAACATCTAACCTAGAATATTATACCCAGCACAATTATTTTTTAGACATAGAGAAATACTTAGACAAACAAAAGCTGAGGAATTTTATCAACATTAGCCTTATAGGAAATGCTAAATGAAGCTTTTCAATCTGAAGGAAAATGATATTAATGAGCAACAAAAAATAATCTAAAAGTATAAAACTCACTGGTAAAAGTACACAGAGAAATGCAGAACACTGTAACACTGTAATTACAGTATGTAAACCACTCATATGCTTAGTAGAATGACTAAATAAACTGATCAAAAATAATAACTATAATTATTTTTTAAGAGACAGACAATGTAGAAAGATAAATCAACACAATAAAAAGTCAAAATACAGGAAAGATAAGTGTACAGGTTTTTTCGCTTTCTCTTTGCTTCATTTAAAAAATTTTTCTTTATAGTTAAGTTGTTATAAGTCTAAAATAATTGTTTATAAGATGTTATTTGCAAGCCTCATGGTAACTACAAAGTAAAAACCTATAATTGCTACAAAAAAAATTAAAAGCAAGAAATTAAAACATACTAGTAGAGAAAATCACTTTTACACAAAGGAAGATAGGAAGGAAGGAAGGGAGGACCGACAAAACAAGCAGAAAACAAATAACAAAATATCAGTACTAAGTCCTGACTGATCAATAATAACAACTAAATGAGTGTAAATGGAGTAGAATCATTTTTAAAAGGCACTGTAAACAATTTTGTCTCTTGTTATGGCATTAATTGCCTTTAGTAGATTATATGTAACCTACTTCTTTATCTCAAAAGCTGTAAAAGGGCTTTGTTCCAAAATATCCTTCTCATTTAAACTTTGAACCCAATATTGTTTGAAGTATTCCTCTTGCTTCTCAAGAATCAGTCTAGCAATTAAGAAGAAATGCCACAAATGTTAATCACATCTCAATAAGACCTGTAAACTCCACTGCATTTAAAAGAGATTTTATGAGACTCAGACATACAGGACATATTCTCAGCCTTTAAGGAGCTTATCCAAATGGTGACAACAAAATAGCTACCCATTATTAGTTTCCAACGTTTATCAGTTATTGTGATAATAACTTGCTAAATTATCTCTCATCTTTACAACCACGCTGAAGAGTGTTATTACCCTCAGGTTACCAATGAGTAAACTGGGGCTCAGAAAAATGTAGTGCTTCAGGGAGCACATCTAGTAAGTTGCAGAAATGGTGATTTGATTGTTCAAGATCAGTAGAAAAAAGACAGGAAAGATATCAAACCATGCTGAAGTCTTACCTTCTCTTTGACACCTTCTCCATGTATGTGTGTGTGTATATATATATATATGGAGTCTCGCTCTGTTGCCCAGGCTGGAGTGCAGTGGCATGATCTTAGCTCACTACAGCCTCCACCTCCTGGGTTCAAACAATTCTCATGTCTCAACCTACCAGGTAGCTGGGACTAAAGGTATGAGCCACCTTGCCTGGCTAATTTTTGTATCTTTAGTAGAGACAGGGTTTTATCATGTTGGCCAGATGGGGTTTCACCATGTTACACAGCAATTCTCCTGCCTCAGCCTTCTGAGTAGCTGGAATTACAGGCATCTGCCACCAGGCCTGCCTGCCTTTTTTTTTTTTTTTTTTTTTTTTTTTTTTTTTTTTTAGTAAAGACAGGGTTTCACCATGTTGGCCAGTCTGGTCTTGAACTCCTGACCTCAAGTGATCCACCTGCCTCAGCCTCCCCAAAGTGCTAAGTTACAGGTCTGAGCTGCTGTGCCCAGCCCACACCAGGTTGATTTTTTAAAACCGTTTAATGATATTTTATGATGTGTAGGGTGTGAATCCTTGCCTGAATTCCTAACCTCGAGTGATCCACCCACCTTGGCCTTCCAAAGTGCTGGGATTACAGATAAGAGCCACAGCACCCAGCCTTCTCCAGATAGTTTGTCTGTAACTAATTCTCTATTTTGTAAACTCTTAAATAATTTGTATCCCAATCTGAACATTTTGATTCTTATTATGTACTATTGCATATTCTATGCAAAGGTTCAAATGTACAAGGTGGTAATAAATGTGACATAATTGAAGACGTAATCTGGGTTATGTCTGGTTCTCCCTTCCTCAGTAGGGCTGGAGCAAGACTGCTGAAATGACCACCAGGCAGATGGCAGATTGGGAAGACAACCTGAAATGGTCAGAGGTGGAAAGAGTCAGAATAACTGGATAAGCCACATTCTGGGAAATACAGTGGTTCAAATCCACTGTGGATAAATTTGTATTTGAAGATCAAATGGTAAGTGAAGAAAAATAGAGAAGAAAGCCATTGCGTGAACTACGCTTGAAAGTCACCAAAGCAGTGACTGTCTTGGCAGAGTCTCTTGCTCTCTTCCCTCTCTTTCCTGAATCGGAAGGCATCTCTCTCCAGGCTTGGCTAATTGGAGCTGGGGGAGGAGTGATTCAGACTCTATCCTGGCCACAGCTGGCATCACACTTGGTCTTACCTAAAGCCCACAGCCTTCCAGACCAGCTAAGTACTGGGGCTCACCAAGACCTGCAGTCACTACTGCCTAGTTATGCCTGCTGCAAATGTTTATTCAAGGCCTAAGGCCACTTTAGTCAGCAGGTGGTGTATCCTACCAGGACCAAGTCCATACCAACAGGGCAGTGGATTCCCTTCTGACCCAGGGTGGGTCCAGAAACACCATCCAGGAGCAAAGCCTGGAATCGGAAGCTTTAGGAATCTGCTTGGTGTTTTTACTGTGACTAAGCTGATACCCAAGTTGCAAGACAAAGTCCTCTGTGCTCTTCTGTCTTCTTTCCCCAAGCAGAAGGACTCTCTCCCCAAGCTTCAGTACCTGGAGTTTGGTGAGGAGTGACATATGTGCTCCTGTGGCTGCCACAGTTAGTGTCAAACTGTGTTGGACCCCAAGTCCACTACCTCCAAGACCAGGACACCACTAGACCTTGCCATAGGAGTTGCTAACAGAGAAAAAAAGTCAGTAAAATATTTCGGAGTGGCTTATTTTGAGTCAGTATGAGTGATCATGATCTTGGGAACAGTCTTAGGTTCTAAGCAGTCTTAAAAATTGCCTGAAGCAGGTTGGTTACAATTTGGTTTTATACATTTCCAGGAGACAGGAGTTAAAGGCAGTGACATAAATCAATACATGGAAAGTATACATTGATTCAGCCCAAAAAAATCAGGACATTTCCAAGCAGGGACTTAACAAAACATAGGTGGGTTTTAAGGATTCTTTAGTTGACAATTGGTTGAGAGAGTTACTCTGTTGTCTAAAGGCTCAGCGTCAATAGAAAGTAATGCCTGAGTTAAAGGAGGTTGTGGGGTCCACGGCTTTTGTTATGTAGATGAATCCTCATAGGTAGCATCCCTCAGAGAGAGTCAATGGCAAATGTCTGTCTCTTCAGACCTTTGAGATGTCAGACTCTCAGGTCAACTCTGAGAGATCTGGGAAAAGCCTAGAAAGGGAAGGCCTGGCTGCATTAATGGAGATTCTCTTCAGATGCAAATCTCCCCCACAAAAGATAACTTTGCAGGGCCATTTCAAAATATGTCAAAGAAATGTATTTTGAGGTAAAATATTTTTATTCGCATCAGGGTCTTCTGTCACGTGATGCTACATCAGAGTCAGGTTGGAAAGTAAGCCATATTATATCAGGTTATTTATTATTTATTTATTTATTTATTTATTTTGAAGATGGAGTTTTGCTCTTGTTGCCCAGGCCTGGAGTGCAATGGCATGATCTCAGCTCACCCGCCTCCTTGGTTCAAGCAATTCTCCTGCCTCAGCCTCGGAGTAGCTGGGATTACAGGGGTCTGCCACCACACTTAGCTAATTTTTTGTATTTTTACTAGAGACCGGTTTCACCATGTTGGCCAGGCTGGTCTTGAACTCCTAACCTCAGATGATCCACCTGCCTTGGCCTCCCAAAGTGCTGGGATTACAGGCATGAGCCACTCTGCCCAGCCTATACCAGGTTGATTTTTAAAACCCATTTGATGACATTTTATGGTGTGTAGGGTGTGAATCCTTGCCTGAATGGCCTGAGATCTTGTTTATAATTTGGTATCTTACTACCACAGTCTGTTTTATCCCTCTTATGATCTCTCTTTTAACTTAAATGCTGGCCAGTTGTGCCTAAACTCCAAAGGGAGGAGGTATAACAAGGCATGTGTAACCTCCCTTCCTATCACGACCAAGAATTCAATTTTTAAGGTTGTTCTGGGGTCTCTTTGGCCAAGTGGGAGTTCATTCAGTCAGTAGGGGTAAGTTGGGGATATTTAGCATTTTAAGTTTAATCTACAGATTTTAGTCTTGTGTCCTGACTGCCTCTCAAATAGATTCAGGACCTCAGACCACTTTAGTTAGCCAGTGGTGAAGCCAGCCATGACCTGGGTTTCTCCCTCTGGAGCAGAGAATTCTCTTCTGGCCCAAGGCCTGGCCTAAATGTGCTGTCAGAATTCTGGGCAATGGCAGAGTTCTGTCCTGTGTTATGTTCCACCGTGACAGGGCAGCACTGACTCCAATACAAAGTCGCACACTCACTTTGCTATCCCTCCTCCAAGCACGCAGATTCTTTCCTATGGTGCAGCCTTTGTTTGTTGGAAGTGTAGTATAGGCAATGCAGGGTGGTCTTTCCCACCATCTTCAATGCCTCTTTCCTTATCATTATGGCAAAACCAGGCACTGTGATAACTCACTTGATTTTATGGCTTTTATGAAGGTGCTATCTTGCATGGA